>NW_019268522.1:6686715-6778398 GCF_002738365.1 Cucurbita moschata | reverse complement strand
GTAGGGAAGTACTACACATCCAATTTGTCCGAGACTGGAGGCCACCCCTAAGATGATTAGAGATAGGTCCCTATTCATGATTGCATGTGTTTGCATTAGCATGGCCCCTATAGTGGGGTCACTTACTGAGTATTTCTTCGAAATACTCAGGCCGTGTGCCATATTGTTTTTCAGGTAAAGGCAAGGCTCCCATGTACGGTTGACGGTGGCATCGTGATCAGAGACTGTGGCGCGTGCATAGGATAGTTGCATATTTAAAATTCCTAGTCTTGGTTAGGATAGGGCGTTTGCATTTCATTCATTTATATTAATTAATTTGTAATCGTTTTATTTTGTCTTTTGAACTCCAGCATGATGTTTGAAACACGTAAGTCCGACAGTGTTTTCCAATGTTTTAATGTATTCTGAAGTTTTAAATTTTTCCGCTAATAAAGGTGAGCATGCTTAGATTTTTATTCTGCATTAGAGATGAGCATGAGACGTTAGTGGCGACTCTAGATATGTGGAAATTTAGGGTCGTTACACTATCAATAATAACCCAAATCACATAAAATCCTCGCCTTGTCTTAGGTAAGCCCAAGATGAGATCAATGCTCACTTCCTCCCTCTTGGGTATGTTTTAGGGTTGTAGTAACCCTACATGGTATTGTCTTAGGGCTTTTACCTACTGACAGGTTAGGCAACAACCCACAAATTTCATAACGTCTCTTCATTCTCGGTCACCAGTAGCTACTCTTCAAGTCCTGATACACCAGAGTGAAACATATAGGATGTGTTGTGTGCTTAAGACAAAATCTCCTTAAAATTCCTCTCATCCCTCAGTACACATTGACCTCCCTACCACAACAGTAATATCCAAAAAAAAAAAAAGATAATAATAAATAAATAAATAAATAAACAAATAAAAATAGTTATAAAAAAGGATTTGGTTAAAAAAATAATAATTATTATAATAAATAAATAATAATAATTAAAAAATACAGTAACGGATACCTCTCTCCCCACCCATCTCTCGCATCCTTTCCCAATTATCTCCCCTCAACCCTCCTCAAAGAATAATAGTTCTGCCATAGAGAAAAAAAGAAACAAAATAGAGAAAAAATGATTGCAGATACAAACGGGAAAAGAAAAGATTGAAGATTTATTTGGGGAGAGAAAAAAGGAAATCGCTCTCAAGTAGATTTAATGAGAAGAATAGACACACAATTTTTTCAGTAAGATTTTCTTTTTATTTTATATTGTTGTAATTATTTAGATTTTTAATTATCGTCAGGATCAATAGCATTTTTTTTTTTAAAGAGAAAAAAAAGTAAGAATCAATTTAAGTTTGCCAAAAATTAATTGTGAACGAAATTAAATGAAAAACAGAGCAAATACATAGGGAAGAAAAGGGAAGATTTGGAGATTTAAACTATATTTTTTAAAATTGTCTATCTGATTCAAGCAACATAATAATATTGGTAATTTTTACATATACTATCAAACACAACCTAATTTACAAGAGATGACCGGCCATGAAAAGGAAATTACTTTTGAAATATTGCAAGAAAGTAGTGAATATGTCTTCAAGAAAAAACAATAGTAATAATAGAAAAGGAAATCTTTAATAAAAATAAAATTATATATATAGACAAAGTCTCTAATGCTGGCATGAAGTCTAACACTGGATCATCATAAAATATAGAGAATTGCATTTGAAATTGATGTCATGGGTTCACATAGGTTGACTTGGATGCAAAGGACAAAATCGAATTTTTATTAAGGACAAATTGGTGACACCAGCCTAAGTTAATCAAGTAAGTGACCTTACTATCGACATAGTTATATTTGATGTTGACACGTGCTCCGTGTTTCTGCACGTGTCATATATATTAATATGTGTGAATTCTTTGTGAATCGATATGCTTATGATATGTTATGTATATGTTATGATATGTGAATTGTATGATAATACTTACGGTACGATGTGTTCAATGATATGTTTGAGATCGGATACGAGAAGGATGCACTAAACGTAATGTAATGATAAGAGTAACATATGTTCATGAAACGTTAAGGTTAGGTTACATATCGAAGTGCTATGGATATGAGAGATTGATAAAAATGATATGGTCACGGTCGATTAATAAAAAATACGATTAGGTTATGAGTAGAAAGAGATAGGATTATGATAGATTGATAGAATGATAACATTAGGATACGTTCCTATAACGATATGACTAAGGTACGTTCATGTAACGATATGACTGTGATATGTATAAGAACATTAAGGCTATGATAAGTTAGGGAAAGATGTGACCACAAAGTGTTTACGATATGATATAATTACGATACGACATGTGAATGACGGATATATATATGTTGTCATATGATATGAAAATGATATGAAATATGTTATGGTACGAGATATGTGATAAATTGACATGTTTATGATATGATATATTGTGATGCAAAATGTTATGATATGATATGTATATGATGAAATGTTATGTCAAAAGCTGGAATGTTATGTTATGTCTCCTAAATTGTGTGTATACAACATGATACGAATGACATGAAATCCCAATAAATGGTATAAAGTATAACTCTGTTAGAATTATGTATGATACAAGAAATGAAAAATGAGAAATGATACGATATGAATGAAAAACAATAGCGGGGTTATATTTAATAATGTTGAAAATGGAAAAATATTGGGACCTCATGCATTATGTGTGCTCATGCATTGGGGGATACCACTATTCCATCATGAGGGTACGAACGCGTACACTACTAGGTAGGTGAAGTATTATTATGTTTTCCATGATGCTGCCGTGACGGTTACTATACCCTAATCCATATGAGTCATAACATTTATTTGCATGGATCAAACTTTCGTAAGCCTATCACTTGGTATTCATAGAAACTTTGGTTTCTTATAAAGTGTCTTGATGGATAGTTACATATTTTAAATCTTGATTTATACTCCAAAATTGTTGTAATTCCCTAAAATCTTTCATACTTACCCTTAATATCATAAATAAGTTTCATATGAATTTCCTATAGTATTTTGAGTCTTCTAGGATCTTGAAAACGTTGTAGAATTTTCATAAGGGTCTTTTAATCATTTACCAATGGCCTTGTAACTTTGTGTAATCCCTTTACACCATGACATAAGGCTCTCATCAAATTTCATGTCATTTAGAGGTCACTTTAGTCATAAACTAGTGATACATAGTTATAGGAGCATTTTAATCATTTTACACCTATACTTGGTTTAGCCCATTATCATAACCTAATGGCCACCAAATTTCATACCTAACATTATCATGTCATATTGAACATTCTCCTAACATTATCATGAGCAACATAATCCATCTAGTAGGTTTGTGGCACAAGTGCTTTAATGTTCATGTATACAATCTGAATAGTTTCTCACTTTTTTTTTTTCAATCTACGGGATCAATAGTTTTACTAGTTTCTACTTTACATTTACATTGTTCTCCAAATCAAATTCTTAAGCTTAGCTAAAAGTTCACTCATTCCATACATTCTCAAAATCTCATTTTTAAATATCCAAAATGGCATTTTCTTTTTATCCAATTTTTTTTTCTCTCCTTATCATTAAAGAAATACAAAGAAAAATTACGCGTTAGAAACATTCTCGAGAATTTCTCTTAAAATTCGAACCCATAGCTGATGGTAGAACTAGGATATATATTTTCTGTTTCCTACTCACACGCGCTCATATCTTTGCTTCTCGATCTATCTCTAATTTTAATCTTCCCCCCAATAAGATATTACGGTGCTGGTATAGACCGAAATTTCGTTACAGTCCAATTCTGACCGGCAATAGATACTGTGGCTTTGCAATATTTGACTGATCACAATTCTGTATAGTCCATTTACTATAGAAGTTCCTAGGGAATTCATCAGAGGAATGTTTCCAATTAAAATTGTTTGTTCTCTATATTTTTAATAATTAAAAAGAAAGAAAAGAATTATTTTCCTTTCCTCATTATTGGTTGTATTTGTATTGTTTGTAAGTGTCCACTTGATTTGGTTCATCATTAATGTCTCATCTTTGTAGTCATTCCATGTACAAATTTGCCTATTTTTTCTTACAAAATCAAGAAATTTGTAACATTTCTTCTCCTTCAACTACCTACCCCAATTCTAGTAAATTTTTTTGGAGTCAAAATCATGACATGAAACTGGTTAAAAACTCCAGCCTATCCCAATGCAAATAGAATGCACTAGTAAATCACATGGATGTAGGAACTACTTCCTGTATTTGATTTGTGGTCAAGCTAGAGTTTAAGGATTTGGTAACTTTCATTCGAAATATTGTCAAATAGGCTTTTCTCTTGGTATACTTTATCTAGTACAACAAAAAACTAATGTTCCTATAACCATAACGGAAAGACATCACAACCCTTTCAATGCCTTTGTAATATCAAGAATGTAACAAAATTCTCTTCTAAAAATTGGAATTATATAAGCATGGTGGATATCCTCAGATGTCATAAAACTTTGGATACTTGAAAATCAAGATGACAGTCTTGAAACTTTAACTATAGTAATACCTTTTAACCAGGTTGACATTGCTAGGAAAAATTGATTGGTAATTTTCTATAACAATTTGTTTATGTTGAGCTTCCTGAGTGCATTTGTGTACCCTAAGCACGATTACCACAAAACTTCTAGTTGATTTAGAGACAATGTCCCACTTTAATCTTGTGTATCCCCCACCCAAGTTCATCTTAAATCATGGTTTCTTAAATTTAAGGTACTTGACAATCTCATACCGTAGTCCCTCTCCATATACCTCTAAAATTTTCACAATGATCGTAATGCCTCGTCCAAACTGTAGCTCGATACTTTTGAATCACCTCACAACTTCCATAATTGGTTGTATTATTATTATTATTATTATTTTTTAATTTTCAACTCGTGTTAAGGCAGGATAGTTTTCTACATCTCAGTATTTCCAAAGCTCAGCTTCCATTAAATGCACTTATGTCATTCACCAATCAATTTAAGTATACATGTTTTAAACTTCTATGGTCTTTAACTCAATTTTTTTTTTCTGACTGATACTTTAATTTCATCTTTACATACTTTAAAGTTATAAAATTTTCTTTCAGACACTACCACTTTTAATATCTATAGTATACTATAAGATATTGACATCTATCAAGCTTCTTAGATCACTTTATTTCATCCGACACTTTATTTCATCTGAAACTACTTACTCTTTAGTATACATTGGTACATTCAACATTTAGTATACTATAAGATATTGACATCTATCAAGCTTCCTAGCAATGTCAACATTTAGTAGCTCATTAAAACTATAGCTACTCATTAGCAACAATCTCAGTAAATCTAATGTAACAGCCCAAAATAAATAAATAAACAAATAAAAATTATTATAAAAAAAAAATTATTATGATGTAAAAAAGAAGTAAATAAATTAATAAATAAGTAAATAAAAATAATTATTCCCTCCTTCCTCCCCACTATAGTCACTTTCACCAGTAATCTCTCCTCAACACCTCACAATTACTCCAAAATGAAACAGAAATAAAAAATGTCAGATTTGAGAGAACACAAATGCCTCACATCAAATTTATAGGAGATGGGTTGATAGAGATGATCAAGATTTACATGGGAGAGAGATTTGAGATTTCTCGTAAGTTAGGAAGATACGTCAGATCAATAGCAGAAACAAATAGAATCGCTTAAATTGGCCAAAAGTAATTGCTAACCTAATTGAAGAACGTAACAAACAAAAATAAAAAGAAATGATTAAACAAATTTAACATTTTTAACCTATCAGAATTTCTCCTCTACTACAAAAACAAACAAAAAAAGTTCAGATTAAGTTTAGGTAGTAAGAGATATTTGGATAGAAAGAGATTGCATTGGGAGAGGGGAGTAGTTTTCCATTTATTTTATTTAATGATATTAAAAGCCATAAACAGAGAGGGATAATTAAAAGAAGGGAATACCGTAAGAGACAGGGAGGGAAGATTGAGAATATAATTGAAATTGTCTGGAAAATGTTAAAGGGTATTAAACACCGTAAGAGAAAATAGAATATCTGAAAATTTTTAACCAATATTAAATGGTTTGTATGAAAATAATACTATAACAAACATATATAAATATTTTAAGACCTAACTCAGGCAAAGACTCTAACGTTCGCATGAAGTATAACACATGGGTGAACATAAATTAGAGAAACAATTTTGTAGAAATTCAAACTTGAAACTGATGTCATGGGCTCACATAGGTTAACTTGGATTTCAATGGACTTTCATTAAAGATAACGATGGAACATCAACCTAAGCTAACCATGTAAGTGACCTTACTATCGGCATGATTATATTTTGATGTTGACACGTGCCCTGTAGTTCTGCACGTGTCATATATATTGATATGTGTGAATTGTCTGTGGATCGATATGCTTCCTATATGTTATGTATATGTTATAATATGTGAATTGTATGATAATAATTACGGTACGATGTGTTCAAGGATATGTTTAAGATAGGATACAAGAAGGATGCACAAAACAAAATGTACCAATAGGAGTAAAATACGTTCATGAAACGTTAAGGTTAGGTTACATATCGGAGTGATATGGGTAAGAGAGATTGATGGAAGAATACGGTTAGGTTACAGGTAGAAAGGGATAGGTTTGTGATAGATTGATAGAACGATAGCGTTAGGATTGATAGAACGATAGCGTTAGGTTAAGTTCTTGTGATGAGATGACTAAGGTATGTTCACGTAATGATATGTCTGTGATAGGTACAAGAACGTTAAGGCTATAATAAGTTAGAGAACGATATGACTATGAAGTGTTTACGTTATGACTCGTTTATGATATGATACATTGTGATGCAATATGTCATGGTATGATGTGTCTATGATGAAATGTCATGTTAAAAGTATAGAACGTTATGTTAGGTCTCTTAAATTGTGTGTATACAACATGATATGAATGACATGAAATTACGATAAATGGCATGAAGTATAACCCCGTTAGAATTATGTATGATTTGAGAATTGAAGAATGAGAAATGATATGACATGAATAATGAACGATATCTGAAACGATATGAAAAATGATATGATATGTACATAATGCTAGCGGGGTTGTATTAAAGGATAATGAAAATGGAAAAGTTTTGGGACCTCATGCATTATGTGCGTCATGCATTTGGGGGGATACCCCTATCCCATCATGAAGGTACGGACGCGTACATCCAATGGCAGGACAACGATCGTTATGCTTTGCATAGCGTTGCCGTGACGGTTACTAGTTCTAGCGGGTGTTCGGCCTAAAGGGATCCCAGAGTATGCCCACCGGATAAGGAAGGTGGCCTAGCGGTGTGCGAACTAGCTGGTGAGCCCATACTCGCACGTATGGGCTGTGTGTAGAGTATATGGTACACGTCCAAAATTACCCGTTAGGATAGCACCGTAGAAAAAACGGAATGAAAGATAGGTCCCATCATCTCATTGCATGTGATTGTTGCATTTAACCACAATAGTGAGGTCACTTACTGAGTATTTTTTTAAATACTCAAACCATGTGCTACTACATTTTTCAGGTTAAGGCAAGAGATTCCTGTACGGCTGACGACGACATCGCAACTCGAGACCATGACACATGCATAGGATAGTGGTATTTATTTTCTTAGACTTAGGCTAGAATAGAATGTTTTTAACTTAAACTCTTATTCGTTTTATTTAGTCTTTTGTTGTGTCGTTTTAAAAATATTTTCGAAATACGTAAGTCCATGGCTGTGTTTTATGATAAAGGTTATGTTTTATGAATTTTAATGAAGTATTTCGCATTCAATGTTTATAGTAGGTATACAGTAGCGACCTTAAATTAAGTAGAAAATTTCGGGTCGTTACAGTTGGTATTAGAGCTCTAGGTTATAGATCTTGTAGACTAGCCTATGATGTAGGCTTGGCATGTTCCATTGTCCCACCGTTGATGCGCCGTCTCCGTCAGGTATGTCTTGCTTAAGATAAAAAAATGAAATGTCGTTGATTGTGTATGTTGTTATTGCTTGGTCATTATAAAATATAACTCATAATTGGACTTTTACACCATTGATTGTATTATAATTTACTGCATTATTGTTGGTTTAATTCTATATTTATTAGAATGTAGAATATGTTATGTTTTACCTTGCATGGAATGTGAATGTAAATTGTTGTATTGATGATGTTTTGATTTACTGAGGTTGTTATTGCGAATGAGTAGCTATAGTTTTAGTAAGCTACTAAATGTTAGTTTATGCGTGAAGATGATTTTGCTAAGAAATGTCATATGCTTCAGTTAGACATCTCGGACATAGATAAATTATTTAGTGTAAGACCGTAGAGATAGAAAGGGTTGTCAACGTATACTGATGTGTAAGTAATTTCAAATAAAATGAAAATGACCTAGGAAACTTGATAAATGACAATATCTTATAATATGCCATAGACAAAAGTGGTAGTAACTGAAAGAAAATTTTATAAATATGAAGTATGTAATATGAAATTAAAGTATCAATATGAAAAAAAAAACATGGCACAAGTGTTTTTAATGGAAGATGAGGTTGGAAGTAGTGAGATGTATACAACTTTCATGCTTTAATATGAATTGAATTTTTTTTTTTAAAAAAAAAAATACAACGGCAGTTATGGAAGTTGAGGTGATTTAAAAGTATGGAGCCACAGCTTGGAGATGAGGCATTACGATCATGGTCAAAATTTTAAAAGTATATGGAGAGGGACTCCAGTATTTGATTGTCAAGATACCTTAAATTTAAGAAATCATGATTTAAATTGGAGTTGGGTTGGGGATACACGAGAATTACAGAGATGAGACATTGTCTCTAAATCAACTAGAAGTGTTGGGTAATTTTACTTATGGTACACGAATGTATGGCAAAATGCTCAACATAAACAAATTGTTGTAGGAAGAGTATCAATGAATTTTTCCAAGCAATGTCAACATGGTTAAAAGATATTGCCATAGTTAAGGTATCAAGACTGTAATTTTAAGTTGGATTTTTTTTATGTATCCTAAGTTTATGGCATCTAGGATATCTATCATGCTCATGTAATACCAATTTTTAGAATTTTGCTAAGCCTCCTTTCTTGGTATTACGAGGTAGTTGGAAAAAAAAAAAAGTGGTGGTGCCCTCCTATGATGGTTATAGGACAATTGTTAAAAATAAAATTTCGAGGATGTATGGGCAAAGAGGTTAATTATGGAACCTTTAACAAAGTTGAGAGAATTTGACTTAGAGAACAATGTAGTGTGGGAAACTAGTAAAACTATAGATCAGTTGATGAAATCATCATGAAAGAAAAAAAAAAAAAAATGAGGGTCTTGAGGTTAAAATTGAGTAAGTTTGCAGTGTCCACGTGAACATTGATGTCAATGAAGCATTTGAGCCAAAGTTTTGTTGCTCATGAAATTGATGAGAAGAATCAATATGACGAGATAAGGTTATTTATGAAATTTTGGTGATCATTAGAATACGATAATGGGCTAAACCAAGGGTATGTGTAAAATGACTAAAATGCCCCTGTAATTATGTACTATCGACTTATGACCAAAGTGATCTCTCAATAGCATTCAAGTTGATGAGGAGTCTTATGTCATGGTATGAAAGGATTATACAAAGTTACAACGCCATCGGAATATGCTAAGGAATTAAACGAAGATTTGGGGTGGTAAATGACAAAAATACCCTTATGAGAATTCTAAGATGTTTTTAAGACCTTGAAAGACTCAAAATACTATGAAAATTTATATGAGACTCATACGATATTAACGATGAGTATGGAAGAGATTAGGACAACTTTGGGATATGAATCAAGAGGAAAAGATACAAGGATAGCGGTATTCTCCACGACAATTGATAACAACCAATGTCATCAAGAAACAAATATAAGGATAGTAGTAATCTCACCTATATTCTAATGTGAAATCGAACATTAGCAAACTTATATATTATGGACTCGGAAATACAGCAAATATGAAAGGCATGAGTTGTCATGCATTTCAAATAAACAAAATGTTAACAAAATAAGCAGATGAATGTTGGCGCTAATTAATATATTTCATTTACTAAAGACTCTATCATAAGATTATTGCAAGTTGGTTCTTTGAGGAGGATTAATACAATGGTTTTTGTCTAGCGTCTTCATCCTTAGTTTCTGAAACTCACGGTACGTTTCTTGTGAAGGACATTGGTTAGAAGACAAGGATCATGTTTCATGGAGATATCTCTTTGCTACAAAAGTTTATGGGAGATTATTAAAAAAAAAAATGGTGTCAGTATGCGAGTATGGGCTCACCAGCTTGTTTGCACACCGCTGGGCTACCTTCCTTATCCGGTGGGCATACTCTGGGAGCCCCTTATGTCGGGACCCGTTAGAACTAGTAACCGTCACGGCAGGGCTATGCAAAGCATAACGATCGTTGTCCTGCCATTGGATGTACGCGTCCGTACCCTCGTGATGGGATAGGGGTATCCCCCAAATGCATGAGCACACATAATGCATGAGGTCCCAAAGCTTTTCCATTTTCATTATTGTTAAGGATAGTTGACCGTTCATTATAAGAAAAATATCTAGATATTTGCCTTACATTACGAGTTACCATATTTACCCTTTTATTAAAGGCAAATATATTGCATTCATTTATTATTCTTTCCTTTTATTACTATTTTCATATTATTTGTAATTTACCATATTTCTGTATCCTGTAAATGATTATAAATAAGAGAACTCTCACCTCCATTTAGGTGTGGTGGATTCAGCAAACATTCACATGGTATCAGAGCCCTTTCGGTTTAACAACCCTGATTTTTTTTTTCTCTATGGCTTCCGAATCTTCTTATCATCTTCTTCCTTTCAATACTCTAATCCATATGATCACCATCAAACTTTCTTCCTCCAATTATCTTCCTTGGAAAAGCCAACTTCTCCCTCTCCTTGAGAGTCAAGACATGTTGGGCTATGTCGATGGAACTATGGTTCCACCACCTCACTGGTTCCTTCGTGGACTCGGCACCGAATTTTCAGCCTTTTCTACTACTCAGATGGCTCTCACCTCTATCCCCTGTTTTGCAGATTTAGTCTCTAAATCTGAAAGTTTTGAGTTGTTCCAGCGCTCCCTTGAGTCCTCTAACTCCACTCCTACAGCATTCACAGTCACTAATCGTAGTCGCACCCATGGAAGTCACCCTGCTTCCTTTACCAACCAGCGAGGTCGTTCTTATTCTCACAAAAACAACTCTTCTAATCGAGGACGAACCCACTCAAGTCAAGGTCGTCGACCACCTCACTGCCAAATATGCCATAAAGAGGGCCATTATGTTGACCGCTGCAACCAACGGTATGTTCGACCTGATTCTTCTCATGCTCACCTTGCTGAAGCCTACACATCATGTTCTATTGCTGGACCCGATGCTGCTGATTGGTTTCTGGACACTGGAGCTTCGGCCCATATGACTGCCGACCCATCTATTCTGGACCAGTCTAAAAATTACACGGGTAAGGATTCTGTGATTGTAGGAAACGGTGCATCCCTACCCATTACCCACACCGGTACTCCTTCTCTTGTTCCAAATATTCACTTGTTAGATGTCTTGGTTGTCCCTCACCTCACTAAAAATCTTCTTTCCATAAGTAAATTAACGTCTGATTTTCCTCTCTCCGTTACATTTACTAATAATCTTATTACTATCCAGAATCGTCAAACAGGAAGGGTGGTGGCAACCGGTAAAAGAGATGGAGGGTTATATGTGCTGGAGGGCGGCAACTCTGCTTTTATTTCAGCCCTTAGAAACAAATCTTTACATGCTTCATATGATTTATGGCATGCTCGTCTAGGTCATGTGAATCATTCTGTTATTTCTTTTTTAAATAGAAAAGGTCATCTTTCTCTTACGTCTTTATTGCCTTCTCCATCATTATGTAACACTTGTCAGCTTGCGAAAAGTCATCGATTGCCTTATTCCCGCAATGAACGTTGGTCGTCTCATGTGTTAGATCTTATTCATTGTGATCTTTGGGGTCCTTCTCCCGTCAAATCAAATTGGGGTTTTCTTTATTATGTTATTTTTATTGATGATTATTCTCGATTCACTTGGTTTTACCCTTTAAAATTTAAATCTGATTTTTTTGATATTTTTCTTCAATTTCAAAAATTTGTGGAAAATCAATATTCTTCTCGTATCAAGGTATTTCAAAGCGATGGTGGTACCGAATTTACTAGTACTTGTTTTAAAACTCATTTACGTAATTCTGGCATCCACCATCAACTCTCTTGTCCATATACACCTGCTCAAAATGGTCATGCTGAGAGAAAACATCGTCACGTGACTGAGACTGGCTTGGCCCTTCACTTTCACTCTCATCTTTCTCCTCATTTTTGGGTTGACGCCTTCAGCACTGCAGCTTATATTATCAACCGGTTGCCTACTTCACTTCTTGGAGGTAAGTCACCCTTTGAACTCCTTTATGGCTACACTCCACATTATGACAATTTTCATCCCTTTGGTTGTCGTGTTTATCCTTATTTGCGTGATTATATGCCTAACAAGCTTTCTCCCCGCAACATTCATTGTATTTTTTTGGGTTATAGTCCTGCCCATAAAGGGTTCCGCTGTCTTGATCCCGCCACCACTAAGTTATATATCACCTGTCATGCTCAATTTGATGAAACTCACTTTCCTGCTATCCCTAGCTCCCAGACCCAACCTCTTTCCTCTATTCCTATTTCAAATTTCTTAGAACCACATCTTCATCATATTGATTCATCCCCCCCTACCACTTCATCACCGCAAACTCCTCGATCCAATTCATCCCCGTGTGATATTTGTTCTGATCTTGTAGATGAGTCTGTGCAAGGTGATACTTCTCTTGCAGGTTCCACTTTGCCACCCTCAACTTCTAATTCGACCTCTATTGAACCTCCTGTTGATTTTTCTTCTTTGGGCACTCATCCTATGATCACACGAGCCAAAGCTGGTATATTCAAGACTCGTCATCCAGCAAATCTTGGTATTTTGGGCTCATCTAGACTTCTTTCTGCTCTTCTTGCATCCACTGAGCCAAAAGGATTCAAATCTGCGGCTAAGAATCCTGCTTGGGTGGCTGCCATAGATGAAGAAATTCGAGCATTACAACAAAATGATACTTGGACTTTGGTTCCTCGCCCTGCCAACACCAACATTGTGGGCTCTAAATGGGTGTTTCGTATTAAATATTTGCCTGATGGATCCGTCGAGCGTTTCAAGGCTCGTTTTGTTGCCAAAGGTTATACTCAGGTTCCTGGTCTTGACTACATCACTGTCCGTGTTGTGCTTTCTATTGCAGTCACAAATAAATGGCCTCTTCGACAACTTGATGTCAAGAATGCTTTTCTCAATGGAACTCTTATTGAACGTGTTCATATGGAACAACCTCCTGGGTATATTGATCCTCGATTTCCCACTCATGTTTGTCTATTAAAGAAAGCCCTCTATGGTTTAAAGCAAGCTCCTCGTGCTTGGTTTCAGCGTTTTAGCTCATTTCTTCTCACACTTTGGTTTTCTTGCAGTCGCGCTGACACGTCCCTTTTTGTCTTTCATCCGCAATCTAACATTATCTATTTGCTTCTTTATGTTGATGACATTATTGTTACTGGCAACAACTCATCTCTTATTGACAGCTTTACTCGCAAGCTTCATTCTGAGTTTGCTACCAAAGATTTGGGTTCTCTCAGTTACTTTCTTGGTCTTGAAGTTTCACCCACTCCTGATGGTCTCTTTATTAGTCAGTTAAAATATGCTCGAGATATTCTTACTCGTGCTCAGTTGCTCGATAGCAAACCAGTTCACACTCCCATGGTTGTTTCTCAACACCTGACTGCTGATGGTTCTCCTTTCTCTGATCCTACTCTCTACAGATCTCTTGTCGGCGCCCTTCAGTATTTGACTATTACGCATCCAGATATTGCCTATGCTGTCAATTCTGTCAGTCAATTCTTGCATGCCCCTACTGCAGATCACTTTCTTGCTGTCAAATGTATTCTTCGCTATGTCAAAGGAACACTCCACTTTGGTCTTACCTTTCGTCCATCCACTATTCCAGTATGCTAGTCGCTTATTCTGATGCTGACTGGGCTGGTTGTCCCGATACTCGTCGTTCTACATCCGGCTATTCTATTTATCTTGGTAACAATCTCGTTTCTTGGAGTGTCAAAAAGTAACCTACTGTCTCACGCTCCAGCTGTGAATCTGAGTATCGTGCTCTTGCCACAACTGCTGCTGAACTTCTTTGGGTTACGCATCTTTTGCATGACCTCAAGGTCCCTATTTCATAGCAGCCCTTACTCTTATGTGACAACAAAAGTGCTATTTTTTTGAGCTCTAATCCCGTTTCTCACAAGCGGGCCAAACATGTTGTACTAGATTATCATTTCCTTCGAGAATTTGTTACCGCTGGCAAACTTCGCACACAATATGTACCCTCTCATCTCCAAGTTGCTGACATCTTCACAAAGAGTATTTCTCGACCTCTCTTTGAATTTTTCAGATCTAAGCTTCACGTTCGTTCAAATCCGACGCTCAGCTTGCGGGGGGGTGTTAACGATAGTTGACCGTTCATTATAAGGAAAATATCTAGATATTTGCCTTACATTACGGGTTACCATATCTGCCCTTTTATTAAAGGCAAATATATTGGATTCATTTATTATTCTTTCCTTTTATTACTATTTCCATATTATTTATAATTTACCATATTTCTGTATCCTGTAAATGATTATAAATAAGAGAACTCTCACCCCATTTAGGTGTGGTGGATTCAGCAAACATTCACAATTATCCTTTAATACAACCCCGCTAGCATTATGTACATATCATATCATTTTTCATATCGTTTCAGATATCGTTCATCATTCATATCATATCGTTTCTCATTTTTTCAGTTCTCAAATCATACATAATTCTAACGGGTTATACTTCACGCCATTTATCGTAATTTCATGTCATTCATATCATGTTGTATACACACAATTTAAGAGACCTAACATAATATTCTCTATGCTTTTAACATAACATTTCATCATATCATACCATGACATATTGCATCACAATGTATCATATCATAAACAAGTCATAACGTAAGCACTTCATAGTCATATCGTTCTCTAACTTATCATAGCCTTAACGTTCTTATACCTATCACAGACATATCATTACGTGAACGTACCTTAGTCTTCTCATCACAAGAACTTAACCTAACGCTATCGTCCTATCAATCTATCACAAACCTATCCCTTTCTACCCGTAACCTAACCGTATTCTTCCATAAATCTCTCTTATCCATATCACTCCGGTATGTAACCTAACCTTAATGTTTCATGAACGTATTTTACTCCTATCGTTACATTTCGTTTTGTGCATTCTTCTTGTATCCTATCTCAAACATATCCTTGAACACATCGTATCGTAATTATTATCATACAATTCACATGTTATAATATATACATAACATATAGGAAGCATATCGATCCACAGAAAATTCACACATATCAATATATATGACACGTGCAGAACCACGGGGCACGTGTCAACATCAAATATAACCATGTCGATAGTAAGGTCACTTACCTGGTTAACTTAAGTCGTTGTCACGAATATATCCTTAATGAAAGTTTGATTCCGTCCTTTGAAATCCAAGTCAACCTATGTGAGCCCATGACATCAGTTTCAAGTTTGAACTCTGTAAAACCATTTACATTTGCCATCCTAAAATTTTGATATTTACTGTTAGACAAAATTTAATGGAGTTATATGACCTCTAATATTTACTGTTTTATTTTTAAATTTTGTCCAACAAATCTTTCCTCAATCTTCCCCCTCCCTCTTTGTAATTATTTTGATTCTGTAAATAGATTTTCAATTTTATAAACATTTTCAATTCCGTAAACAATATATTACTCTAACCCTATATTTATTTTCATTATGTTAGTAGATATTATTGGCCAATTTTAATAGATTGTTTGGCTACTAGATCTACTAACTAAAATTTTATTGATTCTAATCTTATTTCCACTCCAAATGCTAACAAAAAAAAAAAAAAAATCTAATTAATTGAATATGGGATCTGATTTGTAAGGACTCGAAAAAAGAAAAAAAAAAAGATAATAATAATAATAAGTAAATAATAATTAAAAAAAAGATAATAATAATAGTAAGTAAATAATAATTAAAAAAAAAAAAAGTAAATTATCGACTCTCTCCCCACCTTCCCCAAATATCTCCCCAACACCTCCTACAAAATGATCTGAAAAAAAAAAAAAAAAAAAAACAAGAAACAAAAGAAAGATAGCAGATCTTGGGAGAGAAGAATTGGAAATGGCTTCATGTCAAGTAGATTTAATAGGAAGGGAAAAAGATAGCAAAGTTATCGGTTGGCTTGGATACAAAGAACAAAACCGAACTTGATAAATTTGTGATACCAATCTAAGTTAATCAGGTAAGTGACCTTACTATAGGATAGGCTAAAAATTGTATGAGTTACGATGATGTATGAACTATGTCATACGATGCGGTATATGAGTTATGATGATGTGTGGGTTACGATACTTGATGATGTGCTCAGTATATATATATATTTTGATGAACGTTGTACTTGATATGTTTGATGCACTTTGTGGCAATATGATGAGTAGGATGATTGCGTGACGTTTACCTTAATATGATGATTTTTTCCATATTGAGCATGCTATATGATGATGAGTGCCATATTGCATCATGTCCTTAGATCGACATAGGACACAACCCTAAGAGCGTGAAAATGATATTAATATAAATATCCACGAGTATGTGTTACCTAGAGTAACAAAGAGATGAGACTAGAGGGTTGTGTCAGAAGAGACATTATGATGGATTTAGAGGGACCTCATGCATATTTTATGTTCATAAGCATAGGGCTACTGTTAGGATCGCACAACAACGCACATGCTCGATCTAGATGAACACAAAGAACAGGATAGAGAAAATTGCAAGGAGAACTCTGGCTAAAAGGATTTTTTTTTTTTTTATTGATGACTTCAGGTATGTACAACAAGAGAGAGTACAGAGAATAGAAAGTACATCTCAAAGCTCTGGGATATATATATTGTTCAATTTATATATATATATAGTTTTACCAAATTTAATCATCTACTATATATAGCTATTTACTATGTATAGCTTTGCCCGATTTAACCATCTAGTATATATAGCTATTTACCATATATAGCTTTACCGGATATAGCTTTACCATATATAGCTTTATCGGATATAACCGTTGACCAAGCTATAAACAAGCATCAGTCTCCATAACCTAACAATTCTCCCACTTGGAGACTGATCTAGTCAACCAAGAATTTCATTCTCAAATGACCATGAGCATCTTCATGGTCTTCATGGCACCATATCAATTGAGGCTTTGCACAACCTCAATATTCCAACATCAACACATTTTGTCAACATGTTTGCTGGATTCTTTGCACCCTCTATCTCTCCAAACACATCACCATCTTTCACTAACCTGCAAGTGAAATGGTATCGTCTTCTGTGTTTTCTCTTGAAATGATAGACCGGGTTCCTTCGCCAACTGTTTGACACTCTGACTATCTCTGTAAAGAATATCTTCGTGCTACTTCTTGCCCATTCTTCCAGATAGTCAGTCATCCATATTGTCTTCTTTCCAGCTTCGACTATTGCCACGTACTCAGCCTCAGTACAACACATTTTTGAAGCCTAGACGTCTCATCATCCATGGCTTGCTCCTACTTGGTTGTATCCTCCAACTGTAGGGCCTCATCAAAGGGCTCTGGTTCCCTTTCATCAACAACAGATAGTGTAATGAAGGTACATACGTATCTGGTACTCTGATAGTACAGGATGATCTTTTCAACACCAGTTCAGGTGTCACTTGCTCCACTGCTGATTCCTCCGCAACAACCTCAGGAGTTTGTTGAGTATCTGCTACAAGATCACTTGGTGATTTTCTCCGCAACTCAACCTCAACTCCCACTTGCTTTGTTGTCTTGGAACCTTGCTCCACATCTGGTTCCTCAGCAGTAGTCTCAGGAGTTTCTTGAGTATCTGCTATAACATCACTAGGTGAGTTTCCCTACAACTCAAGCTCAACTCCCACTTGCTTCGTGGTCTTGGAACCTTGCTCCACATTTGGTTCCATTTCCAACCGCACTTTCTTCAATTCTCTGGCGGTCCTTGTGAAGCTAACTCGTTTCTGCTTGCTCATAATGTAGTTCTCACAACGACCCACATCAACAGATTTCAGACCTTCTAAAACTCCTTTCGCAGCCAGCCTCTTCATTCCTTTCGCGCTCATAGGTTCAAGTCTATTGTGCCGTAGACTTGAATTTGAAGCACTCTCAGCAACAGCAACTATGTTCATACACCCTGCAGTGGTGTATAGGGTTCCAGATTTTGAGCCATGTGCTACCACCGTAGCACCCTTCATAATCTTCCACGAACCCTTCCCTAACTTTGTTGCATAACCTGTGCTATTCAACTGACCAATAGAGATCAGGTTCCTTTGAGAGCAGGAATATATCTGACATCCTTTAATGTCCACTGATTTCCTGCCGGAGTTTTTATGCAGACATCTCCTTTTCCTTTAATCTCCAAATCTTTGTTGTCAGCAAGATACACCTTCTCGAAATTTCCAGACTTGAAATTCCAGAACAACTCTTTATTTGGAGACGAATGAAAAGATGCACCTGAATCCAAAATCCAGGATTCAATCGAACTGTCCGCGTTGAGGATTAGAGCATCCCCAATGTCTTCTGCTGAATTTATAGAATCATCATCATCTTCAGATTTGTGATTCTACTTCCTCTTTGGTCTTGTACAACCTATCCGAAAGTGACCTTTTTCTCCACAATTCCAACACATTACGTTTGGTCTATTTGGAGATTTTTCTCGGCTCTTTGATTTTGATCGCCCTTTGTTTGGGCCCTTCGGTTTACTTCTTCCCCTTCGATCAACACTGAGAGCATTGCCTGATGAATCTCCAATTTCTCGTTTGCGAATACTTTCGCTGAGAACTACATCTCGAATTTCACCAAACTTCAGTTTATCAGATCCTCGGGAACTGCTGATTGCGGCAACAACAGTATCCCATGACTCGGGTAAGGATGACATCAAAATCAACGCTTTAATTTCATCTTTGAAATTAATTTCCACCGAACTCAGTTGACTTATGATCATATTGAATTCATTTATATGATCAGCAACACGTCCACCTTCGCACATCTGTAGATTGAACAATCTCTGCATCAAATACACCTTATTCATAGCCGATGGTTTTTCATACATATTCGACAGCGCCTTCATCAGATCTGACGTTGTCTTCTCCTTAATAATGTTGAACGTCACATTTCTGGATACCATCAACCGGATCATCCCTAAGGCTTGTTGATCCTTGAGCTTCCACTGTTCCGTTGTCATGGTATCCGGCTTCACCCCCAAGAGAGGTTCGTGAAGATCTTTCTGGTACAGATAATCTTCAATCTGCATCTTCCAGAAACCGAAATCGGATCCATCGAACTTCTCAATTCCAATCTTTGAACTTTCCATCTTCACAGATCGTGGTGAATTGCGCCTAGCTCTGATACCAGTTGTTGGGATCGATACCAGTTGTTAGCTCTGATACCAGTTGTTAGGATCGCACAACAACGCATACGCTCGATCTAGATGAACACAAAGAACAGGATAAAGAAAATTGCAAGGAGAACTCTGGCTAAAATGATTTTTTTTTTTATTGATGACTTCAGGTATGTACAACAAGAGAGAGTACAGAGAATAGAAAGTACATCTCAAAGCTATACGGGACGGGATATATATATAGTTCAATTTACTATATTTAACTTTCCAGATTTAACCATCTACTATATATAGCTATTTACTATATATAACTTTACCTGATTTAACCATCTACTATATATAACTATTTACCATAAATAGCTTTACCGGATAAAGCTTTACCAAATATAGTTTTACCGGATATAACCATTGACCAAGCTATAAATAAGCATCAGACTCCATAACCTAACAGCTACTTCCCTTAGAGATGATGAGTGCGGACGCACATAGTATGATGATGAGTGTGAATGTGCACGAGTGCGAATGCACACAGATAAGGGTGTTCATGAGGCGCATGACATTATGGGGTTTCGCTGACCTTCGGGCATCGCTACAGATTAGCTTTACCAGAGGGCCAGGGGGTGTGCGAGCGCCTTGGGGATTCACACTCGCACGTGTGAGTCCTGTGTAGGGAAGTACTACACATCCAATTTGTCCAAGACTAGAGGCCAGACCTAAGATGATTAGAGATAGGTCCCTAAATCATGATTGCATGTGTTTGCATTTTGCATGGCCCCTATAGTGGGGCCACTTACTGAGTATTCTTTGAAATACTCAGGCCGTGTGCCACATAATTTTTCAGGTAAAGGCAAAGCGCACTTGTACGGAGGACAGCGGCATCGCGAGCAGAGACTGTGGCACGTACATAGGGTAGATTCATATTTAAATTTCTAGTCTTGAGTTAGAATAGGTTGTTTTGCATTTGATTGTTTAAAATTATTTTTTATTTGTTTTTGTTTTCTCTAAATGCCAGTATTTCATATTTAACCACGTAAGACTTGGGTTCTAGAGAAGAAATTGTTTTAAACGTTTTTTTGAAGTTTTACGTTATAAATTGTGTTCATGTAAGAGTTATATTTCCACATTATAGATGAGCATGAGATGTTAGTAGCGACTCTGAGTATGTAGAAATTTAGGGTCGTTACATGATTATTATAGGATCTGGTAAAATATGAAAGAAGATTTGATCCTAAATTAATTTCTTATAACCATACTATAAAGGAAAAATGAAATTTGAGATAGAATTTTATCGTAATAACAGACCAAAATCTCTCTAGGTAAATCTCCATCATATCCTTTGTTAAAACACCATTTTACTTCTTCTCAAATCTGACATTTTTTTTTTAATTTTTGGATGAACTGTGATATTGTGGAGTTGAGGAAAGAGGATGCGGTTGGGATGAGAGGTTAGTGGAGAGAGGGGTTGAGAGAGGTGTGATATATAACATTTCAAGACTTTTAACAATGGACCAAGGTAGATTAGAGAAATAATTTTATAGAGTTCAGACTTGAAACTGATGTCATGGGCTCACATAGGTTGACTTGGATTTCAAAGGACGGAATCGAACTTCAATTAAGGATATATTTGTGACGACTTAAGCTAACCAGGTAAGTGGCCTTACTATCGGCATGGTTATATTTGATGTTGACATGTGCTTGTGGTTCTGCACGTGTCATATATACTGATATGAGTGAATTATCCATGAATCAATATGCTTATATTATGTTTATGTTATGTTATAATATGTGAATTGTATGATAATAATTATGGTACAATGTGTTCAAGGATATGTTTGAGATAGGATACGAGAAGGATGCACAAAACGAAATTTAACGATAGGAGTAAGATACGTTCATAAAATGTTAAGGTTAGGTTACATACCGGAGTGCTATGGATAGGGGAGATTAATGAAAGAATATGGTTAGGATATGGGTAGAAAGGGATAGGTTTGTGATAGATTGATAGAACGATAGCGTTAGGATACGTTCATGCGATGATATACTAAGTTACGTTCACATAATGATATGACCGTGACAGGTATAAGAAACGTTAAGGCTATGATAACGATCGTTACGAGGGTACGGACGCGTACATCCAATGGCAGGATAACGATCATTATGTTTTGCATAGCGCTGCCGTGACGGTTACTAGTTCTAACGGGTGTCCGGCCTAGGGAGCGTCCTAGTGTGTGCTCACCCGACAAGTAAGGTGGTCCAGTGGTGTGTGAACTGACTGGTGAGCCCATACCTGCACGTCTGGGGTGTGTGTAGAGTATATGGTACACGTCCAAATTACCCGTTAGGATAGTACTGTAGGAAAATAGATTGAAAGGATAGGTCCCGTCATTGCATTTGCATGTTCTTGCATTTAATCCCCAATAGTAGGGTCACTTATTAAATATTTCTTTAAATACTCAAACCATGTGCTACTACATTTTTCAGGTTAAGGCAAGGCATTCCTGTATGGCTGACGACGGCATCGCAACTCGAGACCATGACACATGCATAGGATAGTGGTATTTACTTTGTTAGACTTAGGCTAGAATAGGATGTTTTAAACTTAAACGCTTATTTATTTTATTTCGGGTCTTTTGTTGTGTTGTTTTAAAAATGTTTTCGAAACACGTAATTCCATGCCTGTGTTTAAGATAAGGTTATGTTTTATGGAATTTAAATGAAGTCTTCCGCATTCAATGTTTATGGTACGTATACAGTAGCGACCTTAAATTAAGTAGAAAATTTTGGGTCATTACAGAATTTGGACTTGAACACTTTGAACTCACTCGTCCAACTGTTCTAAGGTTTAGTCCGATATCAGCTAACACCCCTAATGGACCTACAGATCATATGTAACGGAACCGAAAAAAAAAAAAATGAGGGTCGTCGGCAGAGACGAAAACTCTGGTGACGTCGGAGTTTTCGCTCGCACACGACCCACAAAGGGCGGCCGAGGGCTGGGATGCCACAAATCGTGTCCCCGACCTTCAGCCACCCTGAAAGAACCTGCAAAGAAACGAAAATGGTGAGGAAAAATGAGAGAGAACAGAAAACCGACGGAACTCCGGCGAAGCCGAACCGTACGAATTGACGTCAAAAAACTCCATTTTACACCACAAAAGTAATCCCAGAAATCTTTACATACATCAGGAGTAGGTTTCAGATGAATCCCGTACGTTGAACACCGTCGGCAAGGAAGACGGAACGGCGGACTTCCGAGCTTCTCCAGATCTGGGAGTGTGAGGCCCTTACCAATGAAATCTGTACCAAAAATGGGGTTAGGGTGAAGGATAATCTCGGGAATGGAGGAAAAAAGAGGGAAAAAGGACGTCGGGACGACGTTGTCGAGGAGAGAGAGAGATCACCAGAAAATTGCGGAGGCAGTCGGGCGAAGAGGACGAAGTTCGACCTGAGATCCGGATCCGACGACCCAAACTGAACCCCGTCCCTTCGGTCGGCCTAGAACCCACGTTACCCGCACCCCAAACACTCGACCT
Source organism: Cucurbita moschata (assembly GCF_002738365.1). Lineage (NCBI taxonomy): Eukaryota > Viridiplantae > Streptophyta > Magnoliopsida > Cucurbitales > Cucurbitaceae > Cucurbita > Cucurbita moschata. Next base: position 6,755,183 of record NW_019268522.1, on the reverse strand, counting down.
TCACCCACGAGCCGGCCCATCACCACGCGGCCCGTCACCCGCGTTCAGCCCGAGACCCGCGAGCGACCTGTTAACCCGCGCCTCGACCAGAGAGGCCTGCACACGCGTCGCTCTCTAATCGTGCCACGTGGCACATCTGCAGCGCGGTGTCACGGTCCTACATTCTTGACCGTGCGGCGTCGTGATCTATACATGCTCACGACCAGCCTTAAGGGGAACTAAGCCCCATATATATTTTTCGCCCCGGCTTTGTGGCTTCGTCGAACCTTAGGCGAGGTTTGTCTTCGCCAATCGAACATCGCTTGTGCAGAATCCAAGCTTGTTCAACCACACACGCCGCTTGTGCATGTAGGTTCAATCGTCTGCGACACATCCGACTTGCCTCTACGTTAGGCCAACTCATTCGGCTCGACCTTGCCTCTGCTCGAGCCAAGGTCTCTCAATACAACGTCGCATCTCATCTTGTCATCTCGATCCCCATCAACAGGGTCCATATGTCTTGACGCCATCCCGAGTCTCGGGATGTCGTCGCTCATCATAACTCGTTCGGTCATGCCATCGAGAATGGGCCCGCGTGTCGTTTATCTCATCGGGGTTTCCAAACATCCATCCATCCGGGTTCTATCGAGGCATAGGCCCTCCCGTGCCCATGCCGAGTCATTTTTGGATACCGTACTGGATAGCGGGTGTATGTAGCAACTTCCAACACGCGGACTAGGGCGCAATACCGGCACACCCGTGCCGTCCGGTACTGTCCTTCAAAAACCCATTTCAAAGGAAGTCGCCCGAGACACTCGTCTCGGCACGCTCGCCCACGCTGTGACATACGTATGTGCTACAGGGTAGCTCACTTAGGCCACAGGGCCCAGGGGTGGTGGAGAGCTAACACCATGGTACCCCTATAGTACATTTTGAGCCATTTTCATTATACCAGGAGTAGACATGATTTTTGTGAGGTGTCATACGGTGTCGTGCATTGTCCGTCCAATGTCCGATTGACACCAAACTTGGCGAGCATTCATATTTCATATGGACGGACTTAACTCCCGAACTGCATGCCCAAATTCCTTCCGAAACCTCAACTTTTGAGGTTAAGGCCCGGGGCCCTACCTGGCCCTTCAACAAGCCTATCTTGTCCCTCATGTCTATGCTGATGTCTCTGTTATGCTTGTGTCTCAATATGTCTTCAATGCCCACTTTGCGTGGTGGTGTGTTGGATGATGCATCGTCCTCCTCGATCGCATCATGGCATTCTTCTACGTTGGCCCGCATATGGCCGGATGGGGGCATCTCTTGAGGGACGCCCCTTTGCTTGTCATGGCGTGAGGGTCACAACCTACTCTCTTCATAGTAAGGTTGTGACATTCTCCCCCACTTAACTTAGTCATCGTCCTCGATGACTTACTCGGGTCATAATCATATTGCGGCTTAATCGGCTCGACGGCGGCTCCTCGACTCCGGCGGCTTATTCGGCTTGGGAAACTTGTTTCCAGCCCGTTTGACACTGTTCCGACCCTCCCGGACCTGGTTTCGGCCCTGTTTAAGGTAAAAGGTAACATTTTAAGGTCATATTTCACAAATTCCAATTGGGAATTTATTATTATTTGTGAAATACTAACGAAAGTGATTCATGAACCAATAGGAACCAACCACCAACGGAAGCGTAGAACGTCCACGAGGAGCTAGGAGCTTACGTTATATTCTAGGGAGTACTTCGGCTAAGGCCTACCAAGTAAGTGGCTCACCCATTGTAGGTTACGCGTTAATTGCTATATGTTGGCACGTGCCCGTGGTTATGCACGTGCCATTAAATTGTATGCTAGCGTAATGTGCTTAAGTACAAAATCATGTGAACGTGAATGTATGTTATTTATGCTGCTTAGTTGATGTGATATGAATGCATGTGATGATGTGTGGCCCTTGTACGATTATGGCTTGTTGTATGAGTATTGGAATGTAACTGAATGAATTGTATGACATGAAATACGATAAATTGCACGAAACATAACCCCGCTAGGAATATGTATGATATGTAACAAAATGAGAATGAGAATGACATGTAAGCATGAAAACGTGACACGGGGTTATGCTCATTAAATGATGACTGTAGGACTAGTGGGACCTCATGCATATTGTGTGTTCATGCATTTGGGGAGATACCCCTATCCCATCACGAGGGTACGGACGCGTACATCCAAATGGCAGGACAACGATCGTTATGCCCTACATAGCTCTACCGTGACGGTTTTAGTTTTAACGGGTCTCAGTAGGCTCCCAAAGCATGCCCACCGGCTAGGGACAGTGGCCCAGCGGTGTGTGAACTAGCTGGTGAGCCCATACTCGCACGTATGGGCTACGTGTAGAGTATATGGTACAGTCCACAATTACCTGTTAGGATTACACCGTAGGAAAAACGAAACGAAACGAAACGAAACGATAGGTCCCATCGTTTCATTGCATGTGTTTGTCGCATAACCCCGATAGGGGGTCACTTACTGAGTATTCTAGAAATACTCAAGCCTCGTGCTACTTTACTTTTGCAGATAAGGGAAAGGCACCCATGTGACAATGACGACGGCATCGTACACCCCAGGATCGTGGCACATGCATAAGGTAGTTGGTTGTTTTTTTTTTTTTCCATTTCGTAGTCTAGGCTGAATTTGGTTGCATCATTAGTATAGGTTAGAATAGGATGAAATGTATTTGCATAATAAACCTTAGGGTAGAATAAACTATTCATTTTGGGTTTTGTTGCTTTTCTTTTCTTTCAATAGTGTTTCCCTTTTTCCCTTGTAATCTTTTTTTTCTTGAGATAATAAAAGGCGAGTGCGAGTTGCATTTATGAATAGGGCCCATTAAATGTATATTCGTAATGGCCTTAGATTAAATAGGTAAAATATTAGGGCCGTTACAATTGGTATCAGAGCCCTAGGTTATAGATCTTGTAGACTAGCCTACAGAGTAGGCTTGGCATGTTCCACGGTCCAATCACCGATGCCCCGTCGTTGCCAGGTACACCTTATGTAGAATGGGCAATGTATGATATTTGTGATATATTTAATGTGGTTGGCTTTAAATGATCCATGACATGATACTGTATGAAAAGGTGTTGGTGTTATCTGATGTTGATGTGATCTGATGTAATGCATGTCTTTACATTATGAGATTTATGTTTTTATTATATATACATATGAATTATATGGTAAGATGTAAGGAATGTTGTAAATCATAAATTTAGCTAGAATCCTTTCTTGGTTTCTAGAACCATGCCGCACAGAGGACGTAGAAGAGGTAGGAGAGGGAGAGGACGACCTCCCATTAGGAGAGGGGGAAGAGGAGACGCCGAAAGAAGTTCTTCCCAAGAGGGGTCGACTACTGGCCCATATGCGTTTGTACCACCTCCTGAATATGCACCTCCCCCACAAGCTGTACCCCCTCCTGAATATGCACCTCCTCCACAAGCTGTACTCCCTCCGGAATATACACCGCCCCCTCAAGCTGCACCACAGACCAGGTTAGACCCTGCCACAAAGTTACTATTGGAATCCCTCCAAAAAACTATGCAAACCATGTTAGATACACAACAGGCCACGTTGTTGGCTACGCAACAAGTCGCGGCAATGGCCACGCAACCAGCCAACGCAGCGGCCCCGCAACCGGTGGATGCGGTAGCTATCCAACCGGTGAACAACCCCCACCCGGATAGGGGCGCAAGTTGGTTAAAGAATTTCAGGCGGTATAACCCCCGTCCTTTTGTCGGTTCAAAGGAAGATCCTACAGCGGCTCAGATGTGGATCGCAAACATGGAAACGACCTTTGAATCAATGAGATGCCCTGATGAACATGAGGTGTCATGTGCGACATACGTGTTACAAAAAGGTGCAGAAGTGTGGTGGTCGGATAATAAACAGAGCATCAACCCGGGCGGGGGAATTACAACATGGGAGACCTTTAAGGAAGCCTTTCTAAAATACTATTATCCAAAGGAAACTTGTATAAAGAAACAACAAGAGTTTAACCACTTAACCCAAGGTGATCGCATGGTGGATCAGTACGATCAGGACTTCATGAGATTGAGAAGGTTTGCACCGTCTTTAGCCGACACGGAAGAGAAACAGACAGAAAAATCTGTGTTAGGATTGAATCCAAAAACCTGCCGCATGTTAGAGGCCTTTAACCCAAAAACCTATGAAGAGGCCCTAAGGACAGCCAAGGCCCTCGAGGAACCCCCAGAGGAAAAGAAAACAGAGCCAACGGTCGCCACAGGGAGGAAACGCCCTATCGAGGTTGATACCACAGAATTCCAACCACCGTCCCAGAGACCTCGATATTAGAGTAGACCACCTGATCCACCCCCAATAGGCCGATACCTAGCAATGGAGAAGCCCCTGTGCCGTAACTGTGGAAAACAACATGTTGGGAGATGTTTGGCGGGCTCAGGTATGTGTTATATCTGTGGTCATGCAGGTCATGTGGCTAGAACTTGCCCTACAAAGAGCCTAGGAATTCCAAGGGAACCCCTTAGAGGATCAGTCATCCGAGAGCCCACCTTACAAACCCGTCCACAGACCAGTGCATATATAACGACTAGTAAAGAGGCGGGAACATCTGGCACCGTGGTGACAGGTATGCTTCCTATACTAGGACAGTTTGCGTTGACATTGTTTGATTCTGGTTCTACCCATTCCTTTGTTGCTTTACCATTTGTTAAACAAGCAGGGTCCGTAGTAGAACCCTTAATGCATGCATTGTCGGTCGGTACCCCAGCAAGGGTAGACCTAGTTATAAAAAATAGAGTAAAGGACGGACAAGTAGTAATAGCTGGACAAACCATCCACGTAGACTTAATGGTAGTGGATATGACGGATTTTGACGTCATACTAGGAATGGACTAGTTAGCAGAAAACTTTGCTAACATAGACTGCCATAAGAAGGAGGTGATATTCACACCTCCCAACGGACTTACCTTTAAGTTTAAAGAAACCTCCACAGGTACCACCCCAAAAATAATTTCGATGATGAAAGCGAGATGCCTGATACAACAAGGGGGGTGGGCATTTCTAGCCTGTGCAGTAAATACAAAAGGAAAGGAAAAACCCATAGATACAGTACCCGTAGTAAACGAATTTATGGATGTCTTCCCGGAGGACCTCCCGGGAATTCCTCCATCACGAGAGGTAGACTTTGGAATAATTTCGATGTTGAAAGCGAGATGCCTGATACAACAAGGGGGGTGGGCATTTCTAGCCTATGCAGTAAATACAAAAGGAAAGGAAAAAACCATAGATACAGTACTCGTAGTAAACGAATTTATGGATGTCTTCCCGGAGGACCTCCCGGGAATTCCTCCATCGCGAGAGGTAGACTTTGGAATAGATCTGGAACCAGGAACGGGACCCATCTCTAAGGCCCCGTACCGCATGGCACCAGCAGAACTAAAAGAGCTTAAAACACAACTGCAAGACCTGCTAGATAAGGGCTTCATTCGACCTAGCGTGTCTCCTTGGGGTGCGCCAGTGTTGTTTGTTAAAAAGAAAGACGGCTCAATGCGTTTATGCATTGATTATAGGGAATTAAAAAAGAGGACGGTAAAGAACAAATACCCGTTACCCTGTATTGAGGACCTATTTGACCAACTACGTGGGGTGACAGTGTTTTCTAAAATAGATCTTCGATCAGGATACCATCAAATTAAGATAAAACAAAAAAGACATACCGAAAACAGCCTTTTGAACCAGATATGGCCACTACGAGTTTGTGGTGATGTCTTTTGGTCTCACCAATGCCTCAGCGGTATTTATGGAACTAATAAACCGAGTATTTAAGGAGTGCCTAGACTCGTTTGTGATCGTGTTCATAGACGATATCCTGATATACTCGAAAACGGACCTAGAGCACCAAGAGCACCTTCGCAAAGCCTTAACTATCCTAAGGGAGAACAAGCTGTATACCAAATTCACCAAGTGTGAATTTTGGCTACGACAGGTTTCGTTTTTGGGGCACGTAGTGTCTAAAGACGGAATCTTCGTAGATCCCAATAAGATAGAAGCGGTCACGAAATGGAAACGCCTAACAACAGCCACCGAGATATGAAGTTTCTTGGGATTGGCGGGTTACTATCGAAGGTTTGTCCAGGACTTCGCTGGAATAGCCACGCCTCTCACTCAATTGACAAAAAAAGGTGTACCTTTTGTTTGGGACGATACTTGTGAGGCCAACTTTCAAGAACTAAAACAAAGACTAGTATCCGCCCCAGTGCTCACAGTTCCAGAAAGTTCTGCGGGATATGTGCGTCCAAAAAGGGATTAGGTTGTGTACTGATGCAACATGGCAAGGTGGTTGCGTATGCGTCACGCCAACTAAAAGATTACGAGAAAAACTATCCTACACATGATTTGGAGCTGGCAGCAGTAGTGTTCGCGTTAAAAATTTAGTGACACTACCTGTATGGAGAAAAGACCCAGATCTACACAGACCACAAAAGCCTAAAATATTTGTTCACACAAAAAGAATTGAACATGAGGCAACGTAGGTGGTTAGAGTTGGTTAAAGATTACGACATAGACATCCAGTACTGTAACGACCCTAAATTTCCACATACTCAGAGTCGCTACTAACGTCTCATGCTCATCTATAATGCGGAAATATAACTCTTACATGAACATAATTGATAATGAAAATTTTCAAAAAAAACGTTTAAAACAACTTCTCCTCTGAAAAACACTGCCATGGTCTTACGTGTTTAAATATGAAATACTGAAATTTAGAGAAACAAAAACAAATACAAAATAATTTAAAACAATGAAATGCAAAACAACCTATTCTAACTTAAGACTAGAAATTTAAATATGAGTCTACCCTATGCACGTGCCACAGTCTCTGCTCGCGATGCCGCCGTCCTCCGTACAAGTGCGCCTTGCCTTTACCTGAAAAATGATGTGGCACACGGCCTGAGTATTTCAAAGAATACTCAGTAAGTGGCCCCACTATAGGAGGCCATGCAAATGCAAACACATGCAATCATGATTTAGGGACCTATCTCTAATCATCTTAGGGGTGGCCTCCAGTCTCGGACAAATTGGATGTGTAGTACTTCCCTACACACGACTCACACGTGCGAGTGTGAGTCCCCAGGGCGCTCGCACACCCCCTGGACCCTCTGGTCAAGCTAATCTGTAGCGACGTCCGGAGGTCAGCGGAACCCCATAGTGTCATGCGCCTCATGAACACCCTCATCTGTGTACTTTCGCACCTGTGCGCATTCGCGCTCATCATAAGGTGCGCGTCCGCACTCATCATCTCTAGGGGAAGTAGCCCTATGCTTATGAACATACAAAATGCATGAGGTCCCTCTAAATCCATCGTAATGTCTCTTCTGACACAACCCTTTAGTCTCATCTCTTTGTTACCCTAGGTAACGCATACTCGTGGATATTTATATAAATATCATTTTCATGCTCTTAGGGTTGTGTCCTACGTCGATCTAACGACATGATGCAATATGGCACTCATCATCATCTAGCATGCTCAATATGGAAAACATCATCATATTAAGGTAAAAATCATGCAATCATCAAGCTCATCATAATGCCACAACGTGCGTCAAACATATCAAGCGTCACCCAACAAAATATGTATATACTGCACATATCATCAAGCATCATAATCCACACATCATCATAACTCATACAATTATTTAGCCTATCCTATAGTAAGGCCACTTACCTGGTTAGCTTATACGGGTGTCACCAATTTATCCTTAATGAAAGTTCGATTTTTCCCTTTGCATCCAAGCCAACCTATATGAATCCATGGCATCAATTTCATGTTCAATTCTCTAACTCTTACAATGGTTCATGTGCTAAACTTCATGCGAGCATTAAAGACCTTGCATGGATAAAGTCTTGGAACGATTCTATTTATATTAAGATTTCATTTTCTATTTTTTATTTCGATTGACTTCTTTTACTCCGCTTTTTCTCTCAATTTTTTGTTCAAGACATATTCTTGACCAATTTTTTTTTTAATCGATTCTTACTTAATCATATTGTTAGTCGATTCGGATCCATTCTTACTCCCAACTCTTCCCTTTTGTTTCTCTCTTCCACTGTATTTTTTTTTTCTTTTGATTTTCTATTCTGGCCTTCTCTGTATTTTCTTCCCTGCCTTTTCTATTTTTTTTCCCTCTGTATGCCTTCTATGTATTTTTTGGTTTTACTTCTCTCTATTTTTTTTCTCTGTATGCCTTCTCTGTATTTTCTCTTTTACTTCTTTCCTGGTTTATGTATTTTCTCTTTTACTTCTTTCCTACTCTCTGTATTTTCTCTTTACTTCCTGCTCTTTATTTATTTATTGATTTCTACTTCTCTCTTTCCTTTTGATTTTGCTTACCGTATTTGGCCTCCTATAGTCATCTCATATTATTTTTGTATTCTAATTAATTCTTCTCTTTTACTCTCTATTTTGTATTTATTTTTCTATCTGTTCTGTATTTTCTTTTATTCTATTGACAAATATTTGTCTCATCTGTTCTAGTTATTTTTCTATGACCTAACATCATAACCAAAAATCTAAATAACTGGGCAAAAGAACAGGTGATCTAATTCTGAATAATTAGACAAACGAAAAGGAAATCTGATCTGGATAAATGAAAAAGAGATCAGAGATCTGAAACATGACTTACCGTAATAACGTCAAGATCTCTCTCCACAAATTAAATCTCCAGCTCTCCTGGTAAATCAATTTGGTTGTTTGTATTTTTTTTTTCTTCATTGTAGGAACCACCGATGATCCAGTATTCTGATTTGGGATATTGACTGATGAGTTGGTTGAGGAGAGATAGTTTTGGGATATTGACTGATGATGAGTTGGTTGAGGAGAGATAGTTGGGAGAGGAAGGAGGGGTGAGTGGAGAGTAGTTTACGGAAAATTATTATTTTAATTATTATTATTATTATTTATTTTTTTTGGGTCGTTACAAGTACCACCCTGGAAAAGCAAACGTAGTCGCTGATGCACTGAGTCGAAAAGCAGTACACTCGTTGGCCCTCATCACTAGGGAGCCACGAGTGCGAACTGATTTCGAACGGGCTGATATAACGGTACTAACCAAAGAAGTTGCAGCCCAAATGGCCCGACTGACAGTGCGCCCCACGCTTAGACAAAGGATTATAGACTTACAACGAGGGGATCCAAGCCTAAGTAAAATCCTAGACCATTTGGAAGTAGGCCCAGTGGACGGATTCTCTAAATCAACAGATGACAGATTATTATGCCAAGGGCGTCTATGTGTCCCACCCATGAGCGGAATAAAGCATGAAATCCTAACTGAGGCACACAACTCAACCTTCTCGATACATCCAGGTGGAACAAAGATGTATCAAGACTTGAAACAACACTTCTGGTGGCGAAGTATGAAAAAGGATATCGCGGAGTACGTGAGTAAGTATCTGGTCTGCCAACAAGTAAAAGCCCCTAGGCAGAAAACCGCCGAGCTACTACAACCTCTAAGTATACCGAAATGGAAATGGGAAAACATTGCCATGGATTTCATAGTAGGCCTACCTAAAACATTAAAGGGCTATACGGTAATCTGGGTGGTCATAGACCGTCTGACAAAGTTGGCTCACTTCCTACCGGGTAAGGCAACATATACAGTAGACAATTGGGCCCAACTGTATGTTAAAGAAATTGTGAGGTTGCATGGAGTACCGGTGTCAATTGTGTCGGATCGGGACCCGCGTTTTACGTCGGCCTTTTGGCATGGACTTCAAAAAGCGATGGGTACCTGCCTCGACTTTAGCACCGCCTTCCACCCACAAACGGATGGCCAAATGGAACGATTAAACTAAATTCTAGAAGACATGCTTCGAACATGCGTTATGGATTTCACAGGGAGTTGGGACACCAAACATCACTTAATGGAATTCTCTTACAATAACAGCTTCCAAGCAACCATCGGGATGACACCCTTTGAAGTGTTGTATGGAAAACAATGTAGATCCCCATTGTGCTGGGACGAAGTAGGAGAACGAGAACTGGTAGGACTCGAGCTGGTCCGCGTCACCAATGAGGCAATATAGAAAATTAAAGTAAGAATGCGTACCGCATAGAGTAGGCAAAAGAGCTACGCCGATGTTAGGCGTAGGAATTTAGAGTTCAAAGAGGGGGACCGAGTGTTCCTAAAAGTAGCACCCATGAAAGGTATTCTAAGATTCAGATGCAAGGGGAAGCTCAGCCCCCGATTCATTGGACCGTTCGAAATTTTAGAAAGAGTAGGTCCGGTAGCTTACAAACTAGCTTTACCACCTTCACTTTCAAGCAGACACGATGTATTTCATGTGTCCATGTTAAAGAAATATATTGCAGACCCAATGCACGTAATAGACTACAAACCTCTCGAAATTGAGGAAAATTTAAGTTACCAGGAGAAACCGATTAAAATTCTAGCCCGAGAGGTGAAAGCCTTACGTAATAGGAGTATAGGTTTCGTTAAGGTATTGTGGCGTAACCACCAAGTCAAGGAAGCTACGTGGGAACAAGAGGAGGAAATAAAGGAAAAATATCCCGAGTTGATCCACGAGTTCGAGACTTTCGAGGACGAAAGTTTCTTTTAGGGGTAGGTAATGTAACGGAACCAAAAAAAAAATGAGGGTCGTCGGTAGAGCATAAAACTCTGGTGAACGCCGGAGTTTTCGCTCGCACACGACCCACAAAGGGCGGCTGAGGGCTGGGATGCCACAAATTGCGTCCCCAACCTTTAGCCACCCTGAAAGAACCTGCAAAGAAACGAAAACGGTGAGGAAAAAGGAGAGAGAACAGAAAACCGATGGAACTCTGGCAAAGTCGAACCGTACGAATCGACGTCAAAAACCCCCATTTTACACCACAAAAGTAATCCCAGAACCCTTTACACACATTAGGAGTAGGTTTCAGACGAATCTCGTACGCTGAACACCGTCGGCAAGGAAGACGGAATGGCGGACTTCCGAGCTTCTCTAGATCCAGGAGTGTGAGGCCCTTACCAACGAAATCTGTACCAAAAACGGGGTTAGGGTGAAGGGTAATCTCGGGAACGGAGGAAAAAAGATGGAAAAAGGACGTCGGGACGACGTTGTCGAGGAGAGAGAGAGATCGCCGGAAAATCATGTAGGCAGTCGGGCGAAGAGGACGAAGTCCGACCCGAGATCTGGATCCGGCGACCCGAACCGAACCCCATCCCTTCGATAGGCCCAGAACCCACGTTACCCGCACCCTAAACACCCGACCTTCACCCGCGAGCCGGCCCATCACCGCGCGACCTGTCACTCGCGTTCGGCCCGAGACCCGCGAGCGACCCGTTAACCCGCGCCTCGACCCGAGATGCCTGCACACGCATCGTTCTCTGATCGTGCCACATGGCACGTCTGCAGCGCGGCTTAATCGGCTCGACGGCGACTCCTCGGCTCCGTCGGCTTATTCGGCTCGAGAAACCTATTTCCAGCCCGTTTGACACCGTTCCGACCCTCTCGAACCTGGTTTCGGCCCTATTTAAGGTAAAAGGGAACATTTTAAGGTCGTATTTCACAAATTCCAGTTGGGAATTTATTATTATTTGTGAAATACTAACAACAGTGACTCATGAACCAATAGGAACCAACCACCAACGGAAGCGTAGAACATCCACGAGGAGCTAGGAGCTTACGTTATATTCTAGGGAGTACTTTGACTAAGGCCTACCAAGTAAGTGGCTCACCCATTGTAGGTTACGCGTTAATTGCTATATGTTGGCACGTGCCCGTGGTTATGCACGTGCCATTAAATTGTATGCTAGCTTAATGTGCTTAAGTACGAAATCATGTGAACATGAATGTATGTTATTTATGCTGCTTAGTTGATGTGATATGAATGCATGTGACGATGTGTGGCCCTTGTACGATTATGGCTTGTTGTATGAGCATTGGAATGTAACTGAATGAATTGTATGACATGAATTACGATAAATTGCACGAAACATAACCCCGCTAGGAATATGTATGATATGTAACGAAATGAGAATGAGAATGACATGTAAGCATGAAAACGTGACACGGGGTTATGCTCATTAAATGATGACTGTAGGACTAGTGGGACCTCATGCATATTGTGTGTTCATGCATTTGGGGGGATACCCTTATCCCATCACGAGGGTACGGACATGTACATCCAAATGGATGGACAACGATCGTTATGCCCTGCATAACGCTGCCATGACGGTTTTAGTTTTAAAGGGTCCCGGTAGGCTCCTAGAGCATGCCCACCGGCTAGGGACAGTGGCATAGCGGTGTGCGAACTAGCTGGTGAGCCCATACTCGCACATATGGGCTGCGTGTAGAGTATATGGTACACGTCCACGATTACCTGTTAGGATTACACCGTAGGGAAAATGAAATGAAACGAAACGAAACGATAGGTCCCATCATTTCATTGCATGTGTTTGTCGCATAACCCCGATAAGGGGTCACTTACTGAGTATTCTAGAAATACTCAAGCCTCGTGCTACTTTACTTTTGCAGATAAGGGCAAGGCACCCATGTGACAACGACGACGGCATCGTACACCCCAGGATCGTGGCACATGCATAGGGTAGTTGGTTGTTTTTTTTTTTCCATTTCATAGTCTAGGCTGAATTTGGTTGCATCATTAGTATACGTTAGAATAGGATGAAATGTATTTGCATAATAAACCTTAGGGTAGAATAAACTATTCATTTTGGGTTTTGTTGCTTTTCCTTTATTTCAATAGTGTTTCCCTTTTTCCCTTGTAATCTTTTTTTCTTGAGGTAATAAAAGTCGAGTGCGGGTCGCATTTATGAATAGGACCCATTAAATGTATATTCCGCATTTCAAAGTATAGTAATGGTCTTAGATTAAATAGGTAAAATATTAGGGTCGTTACATCATAGGCTCCAACGATCCGAGATTAACCGGCTAAACTCATTAACCTTGTTAACTAACATTCGTTAACTACCAGGACACTCTACTATAGCCTAGTAGTTGCACTCCCCTCAGATATATTTCTGTCCATTTGATATAACCATGATTAGTAAGTCGATCATTCACAGGTTGTTTGTAACTAAAGCTGGGTCGATTTACCGTTTTACCCCTAAAGTTACTTATTGTTCCTTAAGTCCCATTGATCCTCTAATGAATAATTGGTTTGTGGTTCAACCACCAAACCAAATCTCTCTCGGGCCAATGAGAGGGTAGAGCTCCTTGTTCAAGACCTGGAGTCAGTACTTAAGGGAACAACCTGTCTATTATCCTTAAAAGTGAGTAGGAGCAAATTCCATCTTACACCCTATGTCCCCAGCTATTCACCCAGTCTTACCCCTGAAATGGGAGGCTTATGGAGTCGGCGAACTTGGGCCACTCTCACCCATGCAAATCTAAGTATAATTCTGAATAAACAGGAGTTCATAGTTAGCTCAGGATTAAGATCGAGTTACCTAGGTCATCGAATGAAAAAAAATCAGTCTCAACAGCAAATGGCATTATAAAGTGAGAGAGATTTTCTTCATGGACCGATCTTATGCAATACTCATTGCATAGGATGCCCCCACTCACATGTCTCCATATGTACAATAACTTTATTGAAAATAGAATATGTTTTTGTTTATAAACTATGAGTTTTAGGACATAAAACCCAACATATGGGTTGTGTGTAGAGTATATAGTACACATCCAAGCTACCCATTAGGATAGCGTTGTAGGAGAAGAGACTAATATGATAGGTCCAATCATTGCATTCACATGTTCTTGCATTTAACCCCAATAGTGTGGTCACTTACTGTGTATTTCTTAAAATACTAAGCCACGTTCTACCTCTATTTCAGGTTAAGGCAAGACATTCTTGTATGGCTGACGACGATATCACAACTTGAGACCGTGGTAACGACCCAAAATTTTTTACTTAATTTAAGGTCGCTACTATATACATATCATAAACATGGAATGCGAAAATACTTCATTTAAACTTTCATAAAATATAACCTTCAGCTTACAGCACTGCCATGGACTTGCGTGTTTTGAAAAAACTTTTACAAACGTCACAACAAAAGACTAAATAAAATAAATACATGTTTAAATTAAAAACATCTTATTCTAGCCTAAGTCTAAGAAAATAATATGACTACCATATGCATGTGCCATGGTGGTGTAATAGCCCAAAAAAATAATAATAATAAATAATAAAGAAAAAAATAATGATATCCCCCAAGAAAAAATAATTAATCACCTTGTAGCTCTCCTTATACTATCACTCATTAGAATTAGTAACCGTCACGGCAGCATTATGTAAAACATAATGATACTTCGCCTGCCTAATGGATGTATGCATCCATACCCTCGTGATGGAATAGGGGTATCCCCCTATGCATGAGCACACATAATGCATGAGGTCCCAACATTTTTCCATTTTGATTATCATGTAATACAACCCCGCTAACGTTCTGTACATATCATATCGTTTTTCATATTATTTCACGTATTGTTCATTATTCATATCATATCGTTTCTCATTCTTCAGTTTTCATATCATACATAATTCTAACGGGGTTATATTTCATGCCATTTATCGTGATTTCATGTCATTCATATCATGTTGTATACACACAATTTATGAGACATAACATAACGTCTCATGCTTTTAACATAACATTTCATCATATACATATCATACCATAACATATTACATCACAATACATCATATCATAAACATGTCAATTTATCACATATCTCATACCATAACATATTTCATATCGCTTTCATATCATATCACAACATATATATTTATCCGTCATTCACATGTTGTATCATGATCGATTGTTTGGCTACTTATCTTACCTATTTATATAATTAACGCTAACAAAAATCTAATTAATTGTATAAGAAAAAATGAGATAGGATTATTACTTTCTGGTAAAATATTGGATAAAGGAAAGAAGATCTCATTCTAACTTAATTCAAGTTAATGTAAGGAAAAAGAATTGTGAGACAAGATTTACAAAAAAAAAAAAAAAAATAGACCAAAATCTCTCTCCAAAGTAAATGGGGTTGGATGAGAGGTTAGTGGAGAGTTCATTTTTTTTTAGGTAATCCTTATTGATTTATTTATTTATTATTATTATTATTTTAAAGAAATCCTTTTTTTTTTTATATAATTATTTTTTTCTTTGTTTATTTTTAGTTTTATTATTTTTTTGGGCTATTACAACTCGTCTCGGATCCCAATGGTCTTTTGACTTATTCGGCTCGGATATTTCCCATTTTAGCCCAATTTTCATCGTTTCGACCCTCCCGAACTTATTTTCAGCCCCGGTTAAGGTATATGAGGTCGTTTTAGTGTGGTATTTCACATATATTAGGTGGATTAATATTATTTTGTGAAATATTAACGAAAGGTGATGAACGGTGTAATAGGAAACGAACTCCTGTGACTTTTGGAGCAGCTCTCGAGGAGCGAGAGCTAATGTATATTAATTAGGGAGAACACTGGCTAAGGCCAACCAAGTAAGTGACCTTGTTATAGGATAGGCTAGAAAATTGTATGAGCTATGATGTTTGATGAATTATGATGATGTNTTTGAGATTCGAATCACTCCACAAGCAAGATTGATCATGTCGAGCTTGAATGATTCTACATGCAATCTAAACTACATAGAATTGCAAACAAACTCAGCCATTGGCTAAGAAAAAGCACAAATGCTTCTTTTAATATATTTTCCAAGTCTACTTACAAATACAACATACATGGCTTTATATAGCCTCAAAATGAAACTACTAAAGACATTCCAAGAGTTGTAACATTCATACTTAATGGCAATAATTAACCATTATGTAATTGTAACCTAAAGTAAATTAAAAGTCTTAAACTACATTAATGAAATACAATAACTCTAAATTATTCTAAATTATAACCCACCCAAAATTTATAACAATCAAACTTCATTCTTCTTCAATGTGGCATGAATTGAAACATCTTTTTGATAATTTTGACAATCTTTTCTTCACATCTCCATTGAAGGATATTGTAGGGTTGATGTCTTTTGGTTCATATCAATGATTGTATCTATTTGCATTTAGCATGGCCCCTATAGTGGGGTCACTTATTGAGTATTCTTTGAAATACTCAGCTCGTGTACCACATAATTTTTCAGCTCAAGGCAAGACACCCATGTACGGATGATGATGACATCGCAAGCAGAGACCGTGGCACAAGCATGGGGTAGATACATATTTAAATTTATAGACTTAGGATAGCATTGTCTTGCATTTCATATGTTTTAAATTATTTTTTATTTGTTGTTATATTAAATTTCAGTATTTTGTATGAAACATGTAAGACCATGGCGGTGTTTTCCAAAGATGAAGATGTTTTGAATGTTTTTGACATTTATGCTATAAATGATGTTTCTTTTGAGAGTTACATTCCGCATAGTAGTTGAGCAGGAGACGTTAGTAGCGGCTTTAAGTAAGTAGAAATTTAGGATCGTTACATGAAACGTACGAGAAATACTAACACAAAAAGTAGTGTCATTGTCAAGCATTTTTTTATATATATGCAAGAAATAGTATTACAACAAAAATTAAGAATAAAAAACAATGTAGCATTGAAATAATAACCTGGCAATCTGAAACTTTAGAGCGAAAACTCTAATCGCGTTATTTTTAGAGCGAAAACTCTAATCGCGTTATTTTAAAAAATTGACGAAAAAGTGAGTTTCAGTTAATAATTTGAAAAGTTGTGGCAAGAAAAGTTAAAATTTAATAATTTTTGTGATGTCCCACGTTGGTCAGGGAGGAGAACAAACCACAATTTATAAGGGTGTGGAAACCTTCCCCTAGCAAACGCGTTTTAAAGCCTTGAGGGGAAGCCCGAAAGGGAAAGCCCAAAGAGGACAATATCTGCTAGCGGTAGGCCTGGGTCGTTACAAATGGTATCAGAGCTAGACACCGAACGATGTGCCAGCCTTCTGCAGTTTCCCGAAGGGTGGCAGTGTGCCAGTAAGAACGCTGGGCCCAAAGGGGTGGATTTGGTGACGGTCCCACATCGATTGGAGGAAGGAAAGAGTGCCAGCGAGGACGCTGGACCCCGAAGGGGGGTGGATTGTGATGTCCCACATTGATTGGGGAGGAGAATAAACCACCATTTATAAGGTGGATTGTGATGTCCTATATTGGTTGGGGAGGAGAACAAACCACTATTTATAAGGGTGTGGAAACATTCCCCTAGCGGACGCGTTTTAAAGGTTTGAGGGTATACTCGAAAGGGAAAACCTAAAGAGGACAATATGCGGTGGGCCTAGGTTGTTACAATTTCAAAACCTATGAGAAGCGAAACTACAAAAAATTGTTTCAGTATTGTGATGTGAATTTTTGTGTTGTTGTTAAGTTATAGTTGACAAAACTTTTACGTGATTTTAAGAAGTTTCGATAACCTAATTTCTCGTTTTACACTCTTTCCATATATGCAAGAAATAGTACTAGAGAAAAATATAATAAGAAAAAAAATGTTGTAGGATTGAATTAATGACCCGACAATGCGAAACCCCAGCGCAAAAACCCTACCCATGTCATTTCCAAAAACTGATGAAAAAACTAGGTTCCTGTCAAAAGTTATGGTGACCAAAGTTAAAACTTGATAATTTTGATATGTAAGAAAAGCAAAAACACAATAAAATAGTTCCACTATCAGGCCGTTTTCACGATATTTTTTGTAAGGTTACATTTGATGAAACTTTGACGTGATTTTAAGTAGACCCGAAAACTTAATTTCTCGTGCTAGACTCCTTTCTACACATGCAAGAAATAGTACTACAATATTAAGAAGAAAAATACCCTATAACATATAATTAAGGACCTGACAATGCAAAACCCTAGCACAAAAACCCTAAAGGTGTCATTTCAAAAAGTCAACGAAATACCTGAGTTCTGGTCAATAGACCCGAAAACCTAATTTTTCGTGCTAGACTCTTTCTACACATGCAAGAAATAGTACTACAATATTAAGAAGAAAAATACCCTATAACATATAATTAAGGACCTGACAATGCAAAACCCTAGCACGAAAACCCTAAAGGTGTCATTTCAAAAAGTCAACGAAATAAGTTCTAGTCAATACTTTTAAAAATTATAGAGACAAAAGTTAAAATGATAGTGAAAATTATATCATTTTGAAGCGTAGTAGAAGCAAAAACAAAAAAAAAGTTCAAATGTCTGGCTATTTTTGCAATATTTTTTATTAGGTTACCGTTTGGCGAAACTTTGACGTGAATTTAAGGACCTAATTTCTTCCGTTAGATGCTTTCTATACATAAAAGAAATAAAACTAAAAGAAACAAGGAAGAAAATACAAAAACGTAACATGTCATTTAAAAAAAATCAACTAAAAACAGACAATACAAAACCCTAGCGTGAAAACCTTAATTACATCATTTCAAAAAATAGACTAAAAAATGAAGTTTCAACCCAAATCTATGGTGATGAATATATAAGCGATTTTGAAATTGTGGCCAAACTTAAAATTTGATGATTTTGAGACATAAAAGAAGCAAAAATACAAAAAAATAATTTCACTGTTGAACAATTTTTGAGATATTTTAAATCAAGTTACAGTTGGCAAAACTTTGACGTTATTTTAAGTAGTTTCCGAATATCTATTTTTTCATGCTAGACTCTTTCCATATATGCAAAAAAAATAGTACTAAACAAAAATTAAAAAGAAAAAACCATGTAGCATTGAAATAATTACCTTACAATGTTAAACCATAGCGCAAAATCCCTAATTGCTTAATGTCTAAAAATCGATGAAAAACTGGTTCCAGTCAATATACTGAAAAGTTGACTCTAACAACCCTGAATTTCCACATACTCAGAGTCATTACTAACGTCTCATGCTCATCTATAATGCGGAAATATAACACTTACATGAACATCATTTATAACGTAAACTTCGAAAAACGCTTAAAACAACTTCTTATTTGGAAAACACAGTCATAGTCTTACGTGTTTAAATACGAAATACTAAAATTTAGAGAACTTAAAAGCAATACAAAATAATTTAAAAGGATTAAATGCATAACAATCTATTCTGACCTAAAACAAGAAATTTAAATATGAATCTACCCTATGCACATGACACAGTCTCTACTCGTGATGCTGCCCTCCTCCGTACAAATGCGCCTTGCCTTTACCTGAAAAATGATGTGGCACACGGCCTGAGTATTTCGAAGAATACTCAGTAAGTGGCCCTACTATAGAGAGCCATGCAAATGCAAACACATGAAATCATGATTTAGTGTAATAGCCAAAAATAAATAAACAAATAAACAAATAAAAATAATTATAATAAGGTAGTTAAAATAATAATAATAATAAATAAATAAATAAATAAAAACAACATTTCCCCAATTCTCTCCACTAACCTCTCGTCCCTTCCTACAATTATCTGTCACAATTTAGTGCTAACTTATTTCTAGTTTGAATTAGTTAGGAAATATATCTTACATATTCGTAATCAGTTGAATTTGAATAGTAGTATATTTTATTTTATTATCAGGATTTAGTTAGTTTATATTTTCTTGGTAGATATTATTTAGTATCTTGTATCCTATTTAAAGGTCGTGAATATCAATGAAGATTGAACATTCGATCCCAATTCTTTTCCTCATTCTTAAATCTGTATTCTTTCGTTGAGTAATAATATTTTCATATCTATGCACACTTTTGAGTGGTAGATATTGCGTCAGTTCGTATCAGAGCCAAGTTGGTACGGTTTAATATTATTACTCAACGAGATGAATAGTGAGAGTGCTTCTANTAAAAAAAAAAAAAAAAAAATAGACCAAAATCTCTCTCCAAAGTAAATGGGGTTGGATGAGAGGTTAGTGGAGAGTTCATTTTTTTTTAGGTAATCCTTATTGATTTATTTATTTATTATTATTATTATTTTAAAGAAATCCTTTTTTTTTTTATATAATTATTTTTTTCTTTGTTTATTTTTAGTTTTATTATTTTTTTGGGCTATTACAACTCGTCTCGGATCCCAATGGTCTTTTGACTTATTCGGCTCGGATATTTCCCATTTTAGCCCAATTTTCATCGTTTCGACCCTCCCGAACTTATTTTCAGCCCCGGTTAAGGTATATGAGGTCGTTTTAGTGTGGTATTTCACATATATTAGGTGGATTAATATTATTTTGTGAAATATTAACGAAAGGTGATGAACGGTGTAATAGGAAACGAACTCCTGTGACTTTTGGAGCAGCTCTCGAGGAGCGAGAGCTAATGTATATTAATTAGGGAGAACACTGGCTAAGGCCAACCAAGTAAGTGACCTTGTTATAGGATAGGCTAGAAAATTGTATGAGCTATGATGTTTGATGAATTATGATGATGTATGTTGACCTATGCGAATTTATGATGTATGATGTATGAGCTGTTTCGTATGATGTCGTATGAGTTATATGATGATGTATGAGCTTGATGTATGATGATGTACGTGAGTTATATGACGATGTATGATGCGCTTAATGTGCTTGATGCATTTAATGGCATTAGGATGTTTATGATTATTTGCATGACGTTTACCTTGATATGATGATGAATGTCGTGTTGCATCATGTCAAGAGATCGACCTAGGACACAACCCTGAGAGCATGAATAACGATATTAATATAAATATCTAATGAGCATGTATTACTGAATGTAATAAAGAGATGATACTAGGGTTGTGTTAGAAAGATGTTTAAGATGAGAACTAGAGGGACATCATGCATATTGCTTGTACACAAGCATCTAGATATTTCCCCTTTATGATGATGACAGTGATCATGTTGAGCATGACACCCACGAGTCTGCTGACCTTCGAACATTGCTACGGACAGATAGCTCGACTAATATAGGTTTAGGTGGGGTGCGAACCACCTGGAGATTCACATTTGCACGTATGGGTCATGTGTAGGAAAGTCTTACACATCCAGTCTGGACTGGAGGCCACCCCTAGTATGAGATAGAGATAGGTCCCTAGAGCTTCAATGATTCTTGTTGATTAAATATCTCAAACACTTGTTTGAGATTCGAATCACTCCACAAGCAAGATTGATCATGTCGAGCTTGAATGATTCTACATGCAATCTAAACTACATAGAATTGCAAACAAACTCAGCCATTGGCTAAGAAAAAGCACAAATGCTTCTTTTAATATATTTTCCAAGTCTACTTACAAATACAACATACATGGCTTTATATAGCCTCAAAATGAAACTACTAAAGACATTCCAAGAGTTGTAACATTCATACTTAATGGCAATAATTAACCATTATGTAATTGTAACCTAAAGTAAATTAAAAGTCTTAAACTACATTAATGAAATACAATAACTCTAAATTATTCTAAATTATAACCCACCCAAAATTTATAACAATCAAACTTCATTCTTCTTCAATGTGGCATGAATTGAAACATCTTTTTGATAATTTTGACAATCTTTTCTTCACATCTCCATTGAAGGATATTGTAGGGTTGATGTCTTTTGGTTCATATCAATGATTGTATCTATTTGCATTTAGCATGGCCCCTATAGTGGGGTCACTTATTGAGTATTCTTTGAAATACTCAGCTCGTGTACCACATAATTTTTCAGCTCAAGGCAAGACACCCATGTACGGATGATGATGACATCGCAAGCAGAGACCGTGGCACAAGCATGGGGTAGATACATATTTAAATTTATAGACTTAGGATAGCATTGTCTTGCATTTCATATGTTTTAAATTATTTTTTATTTGTTGTTATATTAAATTTCAGTATTTTGTATGAAACATGTAAGACCATGGCGGTGTTTTCCAAAGATGAAGATGTTTTGAATGTTTTTGACATTTATGCTATAAATGATGTTTCTTTTGAGAGTTACATTCCGCATAGTAGTTGAGCAGGAGACGTTAGTAGCGGCTTTAAGTAAGTAGAAATTTAGGATCGTTACATGAAACGTACGAGAAATACTAACACAAAAAGTAGTGTCATTGTCAAGCATTTTTTTATATATATGCAAGAAATAGTATTACAACAAAAATTAAGAATAAAAAACAATGTAGCATTGAAATAATAACCTGGCAATCTGAAACTTTAGAGCGAAAACTCTAATCGCGTTATTTTTAGAGCGAAAACTCTAATCGCGTTATTTTAAAAAATTGACGAAAAAGTGAGTTTCAGTTAATAATTTGAAAAGTTGTGGCAAGAAAAGTTAAAATTTAATAATTTTTGTGATGTCCCACGTTGGTCAGGGAGGAGAACAAACCACAATTTATAAGGGTGTGGAAACCTTCCCCTAGCAAACGCGTTTTAAAGCCTTGAGGGGAAGCCCGAAAGGGAAAGCCCAAAGAGGACAATATCTGCTAGCGGTAGGCCTGGGTCGTTACAAATGGTATCAGAGCTAGACACCGAACGATGTGCCAGCCTTCTGCAGTTTCCCGAAGGGTGGCAGTGTGCCAGTAAGAACGCTGGGCCCAAAGGGGTGGATTTGGTGACGGTCCCACATCGATTGGAGGAAGGAAAGAGTGCCAGCGAGGACGCTGGACCCCGAAGGGGGGTGGATTGTGATGTCCCACATTGATTGGGGAGGAGAATAAACCACCATTTATAAGGTGGATTGTGATGTCCTATATTGGTTGGGGAGGAGAACAAACCACTATTTATAAGGGTGTGGAAACATTCCCCTAGCGGACGCGTTTTAAAGGTTTGAGGGTATACTCGAAAGGGAAAACCTAAAGAGGACAATATGCGGTGGGCCTAGGTTGTTACAATTTCAAAACCTATGAGAAGCGAAACTACAAAAAATTGTTTCAGTATTGTGATGTGAATTTTTGTGTTGTTGTTAAGTTATAGTTGACAAAACTTTTACGTGATTTTAAGAAGTTTCGATAACCTAATTTCTCGTTTTACACTCTTTCCATATATGCAAGAAATAGTACTAGAGAAAAATATAATAAGAAAAAAAATGTTGTAGGATTGAATTAATGACCCGACAATGCGAAACCCCAGCGCAAAAACCCTACCCATGTCATTTCCAAAAACTGATGAAAAAACTAGGTTCCTGTCAAAAGTTATGGTGACCAAAGTTAAAACTTGATAATTTTGATATGTAAGAAAAGCAAAAACACAATAAAATAGTTCCACTATCAGGCCGTTTTCACGATATTTTTTGTAAGGTTACATTTGATGAAACTTTGACGTGATTTTAAGTAGACCCGAAAACTTAATTTCTCGTGCTAGACTCCTTTCTACACATGCAAGAAATAGTACTACAATATTAAGAAGAAAAATACCCTATAACATATAATTAAGGACCTGACAATGCAAAACCCTAGCACAAAAACCCTAAAGGTGTCATTTCAAAAAGTCAACGAAATAAGTTCTAGTCAATACTTTTAAAAATTATAGAGACAAAAGTTAAAATGATAGTGAAAATTATATCATTTTGAAGCGTAGTAGAAGCAAAAACAAAAAAAAAGTTCAAATGTCTGGCTATTTTTGCAATATTTTTTATTAGGTTACCGTTTGGCGAAACTTTGACGTGAATTTAAGGACCTAATTTCTTCCGTTAGATGCTTTCTATACATAAAAGAAATAAAACTAAAAGAAACAAGGAAGAAAATACAAAAACGTAACATGTCATTTAAAAAAAATCAACTAAAAACAGACAATACAAAACCCTAGCGTGAAAACCTTAATTACATCATTTCAAAAAATAGACTAAAAAATGAAGTTTCAACCCAAATCTATGGTGATGAATATATAAGCGATTTTGAAATTGTGGCCAAACTTAAAATTTGATGATTTTGAGACATAAAAGAAGCAAAAATACAAAAAAATAATTTCACTGTTGAACAATTTTTGAGATATTTTAAATCAAGTTACAGTTGGCAAAACTTTGACGTTATTTTAAGTAGTTTCCGAATATCTATTTTTTCATGCTAGACTCTTTCCATATATGCAAAAAAAATAGTACTAAACAAAAATTAAAAAGAAAAAACCATGTAGCATTGAAATAATTACCTTACAATGTTAAACCATAGCGCAAAATCCCTAATTGCTTAATGTCTAAAAATCGATGAAAAACTGGTTCCAGTCAATATACTGAAAAGTTGACTCTAACAACCCTGAATTTCCACATACTCAGAGTCATTACTAACGTCTCATGCTCATCTATAATGCGGAAATATAACACTTACATGAACATCATTTATAACGTAAACTTCGAAAAACGCTTAAAACAACTTCTTATTTGGAAAACACAGTCATAGTCTTACGTGTTTAAATACGAAATACTAAAATTTAGAGAACTTAAAAGCAATACAAAATAATTTAAAAGGATTAAATGCATAACAATCTATTCTGACCTAAAACAAGAAATTTAAATATGAATCTACCCTATGCACATGACACAGTCTCTACTCGTGATGCTGCCCTCCTCCGTACAAATGCGCCTTGCCTTTACCTGAAAAATGATGTGGCACACGGCCTGAGTATTTCGAAGAATACTCAGTAAGTGGCCCTACTATAGAGAGCCATGCAAATGCAAACACATGAAATCATGATTTAGTGTAATAGCCAAAAATAAATAAACAAATAAACAAATAAAAATAATTATAATAAGGTAGTTAAAATAATAATAATAATAAATAAATAAATAAATAAAAACAACATTTCCCCAATTCTCTCCACTAACCTCTCGTCCCTTCCTACAATTATCTGTCACAATTTAGTGCTAACTTATTTCTAGTTTGAATTAGTTAGGAAATATATCTTACATATTCGTAATCAGTTGAATTTGAATAGTAGTATATTTTATTTTATTATCAGGATTTAGTTAGTTTATATTTTCTTGGTAGATATTATTTAGTATCTTGTATCCTATTTAAAGGTCGTGAATATCAATGAAGATTGAACATTCGATCCCAATTCTTTTCCTCATTCTTAAATCTGTATTCTTTCGTTGAGTAATAATATTTTCATATCTATGCACACTTTTGAGTGGTAGATATTGCGTCAGTTCGTATCAGAGCCAAGTTGGTACGGTTTAATATTATTACTCAACGAGATGAATAGTGAGAGTGCTTCTATGGGTATAGCTATGGAAAAGCTGGTTGGCAATAACTATAGTTATTGGAAGTTATGCATGGAAGCTTATCTACAAGGGCAAGATAAAGCTGGTTGGCAATAACTATAGTTATTGGAAGTTATGCATGGAAGCTTATCTACAAGGGCAAGATTTATGGGATTTAATTGAAGGTGATGACACAGAAATTCCAGCCGATACTCCACAAAATGCAAAATTACGTCAACAATGGAAGATCAAGTACGGAAAAGCCTTATTTACTTTGCGGACTTTGATTAGCAAGAAGTATATTGATCATGTTCGTGATTTAAAGTCACCAAAGCAAGTATGGGATACACTTCAAAAGTTGTTCACCAAGAAAAATACCGCTCGACTGCAATTTCTAGAGAATGAACTAGCTATGGTAACTCAAGGTAATTTTTCTGTTGAAGAATATTTTTTGAAGGTGAAAAATCTATGTTCTGAAATTTTAGAATTAGATGCTGAGGAGCCAGTGAGTGAGGCTCGATTACGGCGTTATCTTATTCGTGGATTACGAAAAGAGTTTATGCCCTTTGTTTCCTCAATACAAGGGTGGGAAAATCAGCCTACAGTCATTGAACTGGAGAATCTTCTTTCCAATCAGGAAGCCTTGATTAAGCAAATGACTAGCAGCAACGAGTTTTCCCCAAAGTCAGAAGATGTGTTATATGTCAAAGATCAAAGGAGACAGAATTTTCACTCAAAGCCTTCATCAAGCAATGGGAATCAATTCAGAAGTGAGGAGTCGTCAAAGAAACCAATTAAAACTTGTTACAGGTGCGGAAAACCAGGCCATTTTAAACGGGACTGTGAGGTGAAAGTGGTGTGTCATCATTGCCGTAAGCCAGACCATATTAAACCAAATTGCAGAGTCAAGATGCTGGAATCAGAAGCAAATGGTGTACATGAAAGTGAAAGGTCTTCAGATCCAATTTGGGAACACTACTTAACCACTGAGGCTCTTGACCAGCCAACAAATGTGACTTCAGCTGTTCATCAAGATGGTGTCTCTGCAAATTCTCATGCCTTCATAGACTACAACGAAGAATGGATTGTCGATTCCGGCTGCTCTTATCATGCAACTGGAAATGAAACTCTTCTATCAGACATTCGTCCACATTGTCAAAAGAAGATCATTGTGACAGCTGATAATTCAATGCATCCTGTGACGAAAGAAGGAGATTTGAATGATGGGAGTGTTCTACTCAAGGACGTCTATCACGTTCCTGGTTTAAAGAAAAATCTTGCTTCTGTATCACAAATAACAGATTCAGGAAGGTATGTTCTTTTTAGTCCTAAAGATGTTCAAATACTCTCTAATGTGAAACATGTTGATGCTGATATCCAGTTTTGTGGAAAAAGAAAAGAATCTTTGTATGTTTTATCAGCTAGTGATGAATATATCAAGAAGGTTGGTCATAATGCAAGCTCAAATCTTTGGCATGCTCGTTTGGGTCATGTGGGTTTTCAGATGTTGGAGAAAATATTCACAAAACAACTTTTGATGGTGTCCCTCTCTTTAAAGATATTCAGCATGATGAGGTTTGTCCAGGCTGCCAATATGGTAAGTCTCATCGTCTTCCTTTCACAAGCTCAAAGAGTAGAGCTTCAACAATGTTAGAATTGATTCATTCTGATCTTCTGGGACCGACGCAAACAGCAAGCTATACCGGCCTTCATTACGTGATGGTGTTTGTGGATGATTTCTCTCGCTTCAATTGGGTATACTTCTTAGAACACAAA
Organism: Cucurbita moschata; assembly: GCF_002738365.1. Classification (NCBI taxonomy): domain Eukaryota; kingdom Viridiplantae; phylum Streptophyta; class Magnoliopsida; order Cucurbitales; family Cucurbitaceae; genus Cucurbita; species Cucurbita moschata. The sequence goes on along the minus strand of NW_019268522.1, from coordinate 6,728,284 downwards.
AGTGAGGCCTTTTCAAAGTTCATTCAATTTAAGCATGATGTGGAAAAAGAATTTAAATTGAAAATCAAGTGTTTGCGCACTGATAATGGAGGGGAATTTCTTTCAAATGATTTTATGGAATACTGTAAGGAGCATGGGATTCAGCGTCAACTGACTTGTCCAGGAACCCCGCAACAAAATGGGGTGGCTGAGCGCAAGTTAGCTCATCTTACATCAGTTTGCTTGTCTTGGCTGCATGCGAGGAGTCTTCCAAGAAAGTTATGGGCCTCAGCTTTTCAAACAGCTTGCCATGTTGTAGATCGGCTGCCTCCATGGCCAGGGATTGAATCATCACCATTCGAGCTGATTTATCATTGTAAACCCAATGTGAGTTATTTTCGTATTTTTGGGTCTATTTGTTATGTTCATGTACTGAAACAAAATTGAACTAAACTTGACCCAAAGGCCAAGAAATGTATTTTTGTTGGCTATGATATTCATAGAAAGGATTGGAGGTGTATGGATTTGAAAACAAAGATGGTTACTGTGTCTCGTGATGTGGTGTTCGATGAAATTTCAAGTTACAAAGGCGATTCAGATGCCAGCAAAAGTACAAATACTGTTGCACTTTTTCCCGATGATTCTACGTTAGGAAGAGAAGATTCTATTGCGACAGACATTCAATCTGAAGAGAATACAGAAGCCACAGAAGCCACTAAAAATATTGAAGGTGTCACAAGAAAAAATCCTCAAAGACAGAAAAGGTTACCAGGTCATTTGTCTGACTTTGTTGTTGACATTAATCAATTTTCTGTTCTGTCTTGTATTTTTTATGGGAGATACAAGTGAAAATGAGCCGAAGTTATACAGTGAAGCTAAAGGAATTTCAGAATGGGAAAATACAATGCTGGAAGAAATTTCAGCACTAAAAAAGAATGACACCTGGGAACTTGTACCAAAGCCTCATGATGCCGACTTAATTACTTGTAAGTGGGTTTACAAGGTGAAGAAAAAAGCTGATGGTAGAATTGATAGACACAAAGCTCATCTTGTTGCTCGTGGGTTCTCTCAGCAATATGGTCGAGACTATGATGAGACCTTCAGTCCGGTCGCAAGGATGGTAACATTACGGACAATCATCTCTTTAGCTGCTAGTAAAGACTGGAAATTATGGCAGCTTGATGTGAAAAATGCTTTCCTTTACGGAGAGTTGGATCGTGATCTCTTTATGGAGCAGCCGCAAGGATTTACCTCTAAGGAATATCCTAATTATGTGTGCAAACTTAAGAAGGCATTGTACGGACTCAAACAAGCTCCTCGTGCTTGGTTTGATAAGATTGCTCAATATCTTAATTTTTGTGGTTATAAGTCTTCATGTGCTGATCCGAGCTTATTTGTTAAGAAAACAACAATTGGATGCACTCTACTTTTACTTTATGTTGATGACATGATTATTACTGGTGATGATATTGTTGAAATTAGTAATCTCCAAGATGCCTTGTCTGTTCGTTTTGAAATGAAAAGATTAGGTGAAGCTGATTGTTTTCTAGGTTTGGAAATTAAAAAATGTGAGGATGGTTATTTTCTCTCTCAAAAAGGATATGCATCAAGTTTATTGGAGCGGTTTCATATGGAGAATGCATGAGAAAAGACTACTCCTATGGAACCAAATCTCAAATTAGCTAGGAGTGAAGGAAAGTCATTAGTAGATGCTACCTTCTTTCGTCAACTTGTTGGTAGTTTATTCTATTTGACTATCACAAGGCCAGATATTGCCTTTTCAGTAGGAGTTGTGTCTCAATTTATGGACCAACCACATGAGACTCATTTAGTTGCAGCAAAAAGGATTCTTTGTTATATCAAGGGCACTCTAAATTATGGATTAATGTATGAGAAATCAAAGTCATTTTTATTGAGTGGGTTTGTGGATGCTGATTGGGCTGGTGACGTGAATGACAGACGCTCCACAACAGGTTTTTGTTTTACAGCAGGCTCTGCTGCAATTTCATGGTGCAGTAAAAAGCAAAGCACAGTTGCTTTGTCAAGTTGTGAAGCAGAAAATGTAGCTGCTACAATGGCTACTCAAGAATGTTTGTGGCTCAGGAGGCTTATTCAAGAAATGGTAACTACTCTCGATCAGCCAATTCAAATTAATTGTGATAATGAAAGTGCAATCAAACTTGCTGGAAATCCGGTATTTCATGCTCATTCGAAACATATTGAAACTCATTATCATTTTGTTCGAGAGAAAGTGTTATCGCAGGATGTTGAATTGCAGAAAATACACACTAGTGATCAAATTGCAGACATATTCACTAAGGCACTTGCCAAACTGAAGTTTGAAGTTTTTCGTAAGGCGCTCGGAGTTATTGAGAAATAAGCTTGCACTAAGGGAGGCTGTCAGAATTTAGTGCTAACTTATTTCTAGTTTGAATTAGTTAGGAAATATATCTTAGATATTTGTAATCAGTTGAATTTGAATAGTAGTATATTTTATTTTATTATCAGGATTTAGTTAGTTTATATTTCCTTGGTAGATATTATTTAGTATCTTGTATCCCATTTAAAGGTCGTGAATATCAATGAAGATTGAACATTCGATCCCAATTCTTTTCCTTATTCTTAAATCTGTATTCTTTAGTTGAGTAATAATATTTTCATATCTATGCACACTTTTGAGTGGTAGATATTGCGTCATTATCTCTCCTCAAACCCATCCTGAGGGCACAAATTAACAGTTGAGATTTAATTGAGGAAAAAAAAAGAAAAAAAAAAAGATGAGAATGGCCTTTACCCAGTTGAGATTTGCTGAAGATTTACGTGAAAATAGATTTGATCAATAAGGTAGGTATTAAATCTTCATTTTCTTTTATCCTATTTTTTTTAGAAATCACAACCAATTATAGTTAGATTTTTGTTGAATTATTACCATGATCTTTTAGTTTGAAATTAAATGTCAAATCATTTATAACAGTAGCCAAATGAATAGATTAAAGATAAATGACCAAGAAAACTTTTGAATATGAAACTGAGATAAGGAAATAGGAAATAGGAAATACTAAGATAAGGAAAGATTTTGAAACAGAGATCCACTATAAATTTGGAATACATGAGAACAGAATTAAAAGGCAACAGATAAAAAAAAGAAAAGGGAATTAAAAACAGAAACTAAATATGGAGGGAAAGGTATACCGGTAAATACAGATAACAATAAAGCTCAGAATAACTTAGCTGTATTACTTTTTATACCACAATACCCATGAAAAATGAGATTTTTAATAAAAATATAATTATAGATATATAACATTTCAAGACTTCTAACAATGGACCAATGTAAATTAGAGAAATAATGTTGTAGAATTCAAACCCGAAACTAATGTCATGGGCTCATATAGGTTGACCCGGATTTCAAAGGATGAAATCAAACTTTCATTAAAGATATATTCGTGACAACGACTTAAGCTAGCCAAGTAAGTGACCTTACTATCGGCATGGTTATATTTGATGTTAACACATGCCCTGTGGTTCTGCACGTGCCATATATATGTGTGAATTGTCTGTGGATCGATATGCTTCCTATATGTTATGTTATGTTATAATATGTGGTTTGTATGATAATAATAATGGTACGATGTGCTCAAGGATATGTTTGAGATAGGGTACGAGAAGGATGCACAAAACGAAATGTAACGATAGGAGTAAGATACGTTCATGAAACGTTAGAGTTAGGTTACATAACGGAGTGCTATGGATAGGAGAGATTGATGAAAGAATACGGTTAGGTTATGGATAGAAAGGGACAGGTTTGTGATAGATTGATAGAATGATAGCGTTAGGGTACATTCTTGTGACGATATGACTAAGGTACGTCACATAATGATATGTCTGTGATAGGTATAAGAACGTTAAGGCTATGGTAAGTTAGAGAATGATATGACTATGAAGTGTTTACGTTATGACTTGGTTATGATATGATACATTGTATGCTAGATTATTGTGCTTACGTACGAAATCATGTGAACGTGAATGTATGTTATTTATGCTGCTTAGTTGATGTGATATGAATGCATGTGACGATGTGTGGCCTTTGTGATGGTGTTAATATAACACATGCCGAAGCAATTTGGATCTTAGGCACTTTTCGAACATCAATTATTGTAAATAACTAGCATGTTCATAAGTATTAAAACTTAATGAGTTTAAATACTAACCTTTTTGTTTTTTAGTTCAAACTCCTTTTGCCTCACGAACCGGTTTCGAACCACCACTAATGTCTTCTCCACTATCCTTCGGCCTTAGAACGGGATTGTGGAATCCGGTGAGTGACTAAAACTTGGGAGGGATTTTGTATATGTGAAAGAGAGTGTTTGTCTCAAGGTTTTTTCATCAAGATGAAGAATCCCTTCCAAGTATCATGATCACTCTATTTAAAGAGTCAAGTTTGCATGTTCATGCAAACTTGAGATCACCAAATTTTGACACTTAAAATTCCACTCAAATGTTTGGGATTATGTGGCAAGCATGCATGTTTGAGTTAACCAAATTTTGACACTCAAAATTCCACTCAAACTTGTGGGGTTTATTTGGCAAACATGCAAGTTTGGTTAAACCAAATTTTGACACCTCAAAATTCCACTAACATCGATTTTTCCATTAGATGAAAGTCAACATTTTGACTTTCTTCATTTTAATTCAACAATTAATTTGAATAATGAATTTCAAATTAAAGTAACGTTAAATGATTAATTAAACTATTTAATTAATATTTAATATTAATTCAAATGCCAATCCCAATCAATTCCGACACATAATTGATTAAGATATTTAAATCTTATTTAAATATCTCAGATTCTCTCTTTTTGTTTAATTCGTAAATAAAACAAAATTGCGGTTAAATATATCGTATATATGTAACGCATATTCCCTAATTTGAATTCGAACACTTCGAACTCACTCGTCACACTGTATTATGGTTTAGTCCGATATGAGCTAGCAGAGGGACCTAATGGACCTATAGATCATGGGCTCCAACGATCCAAGATTAACCGATTAAACTCATTAACCTGGTTAACCAACATTCGTTAACTACTAGGACACTCCACTATAGCCTAGTAGTTGCACTCCCCTCACTATAGATATATTTTTGTCCATCTGATATAACCATGATTAGTAAGTCGATCCTTCACAGGTTGTTCGTAACTAGAGCTGGGTCAATTTACCGTTTTACCCCTGAAGTTACTTCTTGTTCCTTATGTCTCACTGATCCTCTAATGAACAATTGGTTTGTGGTCCAACCAGTAAACCGAATCCCTCTCAGGCCAATGAGAGGGTGGGGCCCCTTGTTCAAGACCTGGAGTCAGTGCTTAAGGGAACTACCTTTCTTCTATCCCTAAAAGTGGGTAGGAGTGAATTCCGTCTTGCACCCCACGTCTCTAGCCATTCACCCAGTCTTACCCCTGAAATGGGAGGCCTGTTGAGTCGGCGAACTAGAGCCACTCTCACCCATGCAAATCTAAGGATAATTCCGAATAAACAGGAGTTCATGGTTAGCTCAGGATTAAAACCGAGTTACCTAGGTTATCGAATGAAAAGAAAATCAGTCTCAACAGTAAACGACTTTATAAAGTGAGAGTGGTTTTCTTCATGGTCCGATCTTATGCAATACTCATTGCATAGGACGCCCCCACTCACATGTTTCCACATGCACAATTTAGTGATCACATTGTTTATATCATATACAAAAGTGGGCCGCATCCATAGTGTCCCCAGAATAAGGTACTCAGCCTTATCCTTATACTATAGATCATTTTGACTATATACTTGAACTTGATCCACTCTTATGTCTCTACATATAGTTCAAGTAATCATACTATAGCCAGAGTGTTCTTAGTTTATTGGATTTAGATTAATGATCGTAAAGTTCACTTTATTCAATAACAATTTTTACTGAATAAACATCAATAATAACTTTATTGAAAATAGAATATATCTTTGTTTACAAACTATGAGTTTTAGGACATAAAACCCAACACTTTGTACGATTATGGCTTGTTGTATGAGTACTGAAATGTAACTGAATGAATTGTATGACATAAAATACGGTAAATTGCATGATACATAACCCTGCTAGGAATATGTATGATGTAACGAAATGAGAATGAGAATGACGTGTAAGCATGAAAACGTGACACGGGGTTATGTTCATTAAATGATGACTGTAGGACTAGTGGGACCTCATGCATATTGTGTGATCATGCATTTGGGGGGATACCCCTATCCCATCACGAGGGTACGGACGCGTACATCCAAATGGCAAGACAACGATCGTTATGCCCTACATAGCGTTGCTGTGACGGTTTTAGTTTTAACGGGTCCCGGTGGGCCCCCAGAGCATGCCCACCGGCTAGGGACAGTGGCCCAGTGGTGTGCAAACTAGCTGGTGAGCCCATACTCGCACGTATGGGCTGCGTGTAGAGTATATGGTACACGTCCACAATTACCTGTTAGGATTACACCGTAGGAAAAATGAAACGAAACGAAAGATAGGTCCCATCATTTCATTGCATGTGATTGTTGCATTTAACCCCAATAGTGGGGTCACTTACTGAGTATTTCTTTAAATACTCAAGCCATGTGCTACTACATTTTTCAGGTTAAGGCAAGACTGTAACGACCCTAAATTTCCACATACTCAGAGTCGCTACTAACGTCTCATGCTCATCTATAATGCGGAAATATAACTCTTACATGAACATAATTGATAATGAAAATTTTCAATAAAAACGTTGAAACAACTTCTCCTCTGAAAAACACTGCCATGGTCTTACGTGTTTAAATATGAAATACTGAAATTTAGAGAAACAAAAACAAATACAAAATAATTTAAAACAATGAAATGCAAAACAACCTATTCTAACTTAAGACTAGAAATTTAAATATGACTCTACCCTATGCACGTGCCACAGTCTCTGCTCGCGATGCCGCCGTCCTCCGTACAAGTGCGCCTTGCCTTTACCTGAAAAATGATGTGGCACACGGCCTGAGTATTTCAAAGAATACTCAGTAAGTGGCCCCACTATAGGAGGCCATGCAAATGCAAACACATGCAATCATGATTTAGGGACCTATCTCTAATCATCTTAGGGGTGGCCTCCAGTCTCGGACAAATTGGATGTGTAGTACTTCCCTACACACGACTCACACGTGCGAGTGTGAGTCCCCAGGGCGCTCGCACACCCCCTGGACCCTCTGGTCAAGCTAATCTGTAGCGACGTCCGGAGGTCAGCGGAACCCCATAGTGTCATGCGCCTCATGAACACCCTCATCTGTGTGCTTTCGCACCTGTGCGCATTCGCGCTCATCATAAGGTGCGCGTCCGCACTCATCATCTCTAGGGGAAGTAGCCCTATGCTTATGAACATACAAAATGCATGAGGTCCCTCTAAATCCATCATAATGTCTCTTCTGACACAACCCTCTAGTCTCATCTCTTTGTTACCCTAGGTAACGCATACTCGTGGATATTTATATAAATATCATTTTCATGCTCTTAGGGTTGTGTCCTACGTCGATCTAACGACATGATGCAATATGGCACTCATCATCATCTAGCATGCTCAATATGGAAAACATCATCATATTAAGGTAAAAATCATGCAATCATCAAGCTCATCATAATACCACAACGTGCGTCAAACATATCAAGCGTCACCCAACAAAATATGTATATACTGCACATATCATCAAGCATCATAATCCACACATCATCATAACTCATACAATTATTTAGTCTATCCTATAGTAAGGCCACTTACCTGGTTAGCTTATACGGGTGTCACCAATTTATCCTTAATGAAAGTTCGATTTTTCCCTTTGCATCCAAGCCAACCTATATGAATCCATGGCATCAATTTCATGTTCAATTCTCTAACTCTTACAATGGTTCATGTGCTAAACTTCATGCGAGCATTAAAGACTTTGCATGGATAAAGTCTTGGAACGATTCTATTTATATTAAGATTTCATTTTCTATTTTTTTATTTCGATTGACTTCTTTTACTCTGCTTTTTCTCTCAATTTTTTGTTCAAGACATATTCTTGACCAATTTTTTTTTTAATCGATTCTTACTTAATCATATTGTTGGTCGATTCGGATCCATTCTTACTCCCAACTCTTCCCTTTTGTTTCTCTCTTCCACTGTATTTTTTTTTTTCTTTTGATTTTCTATTCTGGCCTTCTCTGTATTTTCTTCCCTGCCTTTTCTATTTTTTTTTCCTCTGTATGCCTTCTATGTATTTTTTGGTTTTACTCCTCTCTATTTTTTTTTTATCTGTATGCCTTCTCTGTATTTTCTCTTTTACTTCTTTCCTGCTCTATGTATTTTCTTTTTTTACTTCTTTCCTACTCTCTGTATTTTCTCTTTACTTCCTGCTCTTTATTTATTTATTGATTTCTACTTCTCTCTTTCCTTTTGATTTTGCTTACCGTATTTGGCCTCCTATGGTCATCTCATATTTTTTTGTATTCTAATTAATTCTTCTCTTTTACTCTCTATTTTGTATTTATTTTTCTATCTATTCCATATTTTCTTTTATTCTATTGACAAATATTTGTCTCATCTGTTCTAATTATTTTTCTATGACCTAACATCATAACCAAAAATCTAAATAACTGGGTAAAAGAACCGGTGATCTAATTCTGAATAATTAGACAAACGAAAAGGAAATCTCTGGATAAATGAAAAAGAGATCAGAGATCTGAAACATGACTTAAATTAAATCTCTCCACAAATTAAATCTCCAGCTCTCCTGGTAAAATCAATTTGGTTGTTTGTATTTTTTTTTTTTTCTTCATTGTAGGAACCACCGATGATCCAGTATTCTGATTTGGGATATTGACTGATGAGTTGGTTGAGGAGAGATAGTTTTGGGATATTGACTGATGAGTTGGTTGAGGAGAGATAGTTGGGAGAGGAAGGAGGGGTTAGTGGAGAGTAGTTTACGGAAAATTATTATTTTAATTATTATTATTATTATTTTTTTTTTTTTTGGGTCGTTACAAAGACATTCCTGTACGGCTGACGACGGCATCGCAACTCGAGATCATGGCACATGCATAGGATAGTGGCATTTATTTTCTTAGACTTAGGATAGAATAGGATGTTTTAAACTTATACGTCTATTTATTTTATTTCGAGTCTTTTGTTGTGTCGTTTTAAAGATGTTTTCGAAACACGTAAGTCCATGGCTGTGTTTTAAGATAAATGTTATGTTTTATGGAATTTAAATGAAGTCTTCCGCATTCAATGTTTATGGTATGTATACAGTAGCGACCTTAAATTAAGTAGAAAATTTCGGGTCGTTACAGTTGGTATCAGAGCTCTAGGTTTCCTTTATAGTATAGAAGCTGATAGTTTAGGAGGGTCAGTCTCATTAATGATTCTTCTTCAGTAGCGCAGCGAACATCCTTTCATTTGTTGGAGAGGTATAGGAGTAAACTCTAATGAATCTTGAGTTGCGGAGTTCAGTCTCTTTAGCAAGAGTGGTTGTATTAAGGGTCCTGATACTACCACTTGGATTTGGAACCTGAATGCTGATGCTCACGCTTTCGATAGGAAAAAATGTGAATGAAAGATCCCAATGAATTGAATTGGGTCCATGAATCTAAGAAGTAGTGAGAATTCTTATAGATCTTGTAGACTAGCCTACGATGTAGGCTTGACATGTTCCACGGTCCCACCGTTGATGCCCCGTCTCCATCGGTATGTCTTGCTTAAGATAAAAAAAAAAAAAATGTCGTTGATTGTGTATGTTGTTATTGTTTGGTCATGGACATTTACACCATTGATTGTATTATAATTTGCTGCATTGTTGTTGCCTTAATTCTATATTTATTAGAATGTAGAATATGTTATGTTTTACCTTGCATGGAATGTGAATGTAAATTGTTGTATTGATGATGTTTAGATTTACTGAGATTGTTGCTAGCTTTAATTTTAGTAAGCTACTAAAGTTAGCGTATGCGTGAAAATGATTTTGCTAAGCAAGATCATATGTTTTAGTTAGACGTCTTAAACATAAATAAACTATACAGTCTTATGACCATAGATATGGGGAGGACTATACCAATGTATATGGAAGAGTAAGTAGTTTTAGATGAAATAAAATGACCCAAGAAGCCTGATAGATGTCAATATCTTGTAGTATACCATAGATATTAAAAGTGGTAGTGTATGAAAGAAAATTTTATAACTTTGAAGTATGTAAAGATGAAATTAAAAGTATCGGTAAAAAAAAAAAAGTGTTAAGACCATAAAAGTTTAAAACATTTATACTTAAATTGATTGGTGAATGACATAAGTGCCTTTAATGGAAGCTTGGAAGTACTAAGATGTAAAAAAATTAAAAAAAAATAAAAACTTTCCTGCCATAACACGAGCTGAAAATTAAATAAATAAATAATAATAATACAACCCATTAGGAAAGTTGTGATTTAAAAGTATCGAGCCACAGTTTGGACGAGACATTACGATCATGGTCAAAATTTTAGAGGTATATGGAGAGGGACTACGGTATGAGATATGAGATTGTCAAGATACCTTAAATTTAAGAAACCATGATTTATGATGAACTTGGGTGGGGGATACACGAGGATTAGAGTGAGACATTGTCTCTAAATCAACTAGAAGTTTTGTGGTAATCCTCCTTAGAGTATACGAATGCACTCAGGAAGCTCAACATAAACAAATTGCTATAGAAAATTACCGAACAATTTTTCCTAGCAATGTCAACCTGGTTAAAAGGTATTACCATAGTTAAAGTTTCAAGACTATCATTTTAAGTTTGATTTTCAAGTATCCGAAGTTTTATGGCATCTGAGGATATCCGTCATGCTTATACAATACTAATTTTCAGAAGAGAATTTTGTTAAGCCCATTCTTGATATTACAAAGGCATTGAAAGGGTTGTGATGTCTTTCCGTTATGGTTATAGGAACATTAGTTTTGGGCTGTACTAGATAAGGTATACCAAGAGAAAAACCTATTTGACAATGTTTTCTATGAAAGTTACCAAATCCTCAAACTCTAGCTTGATCAGAAATCAAATACAGGAAGTCGTTCCTACATCCATGTGATTTACTAGTGCATTCTATTTTTATTGGGATAGGGTGGAGTTTTTAACGAGTTTCATGTCATGATTTTCACTCCAAATATATATATATATATATATATATATATACTATAATTGGGGCAGGTAGCCGAAAGAGACGAAATATTACAAATTTCTTGATTTTGTATGACAAATGTAAGGCCTGTTAGGTTTAACATATATATATATATATATATATATGTGTATTAAAATAAAAATAACAAAATAAAGAAAAGAAAAAAAAAACGACCACCTCCTTTAATCTCTCGGTCCATCCCCTAAAATACCTCCTTCATCTAGTATCAATAATTTTAGCAAAAACAGAAATAGAAAGAAATTTTTTTTTGGAGGAAAAAATGCATATAATGGAGAGATGGCTATACAATAATCAAGAGATGAAGGCAGATAATGGAGAGATGGTAGGGGGAGGAAGAGAGATGTCATTTGAAACCGTTAGTAAGAGTTACGGAGATGGTAGGCAGAGGAAGAGAGATGTCATTTGAAACTGTTAGTAAGATTTACCTTTTCCTATTAGGAATTATTTAGATAGAAATTTAGAAATTATCTGTTGAATGATCTGAATTAGAAATTATCTCGAAATGAAAAGGAAGATCGGTAAAACATATTAAAAAAAAAGAAGAAGATTTGGAAAACAGGATGAGAAGGAAGATAGGAAAAAGGAAGATCTGGAAAGCATATTCAAATAAAAAAAAAAAAACCAAGATTTGGAAACCGGATGAGAAGGAAAATAGGGAAAAGGAAGATCTGTAAAGCATATTCAAATAGAAAAAAAAAAAAAAGATTTGGCAAACAGGATGAAAAGGAAGATCGGGAAAATATAGTCAAATAAAAAAAAACTAAGATTAGGGAATAGTAAAGTCAAAGAAAATCTATGAATAGAATTAAACGGTTGGACAGAATTAAACTATTTAGATATAGGAGTAAAATTAAACCCCTTGGAATAAACTGCTTAAAAGTATTATATAATTAAACTCGTTCGAGAAAGTGATTAAAAGAATTAGATTTAAATTGCTTAAAATAATGAGATATGGAGGTAGAATTGAAAAGAAAATTATAATGGGTTGAAAATTGTAAGTACTGTTCATATGGCAAATACCGTAAACAGAAGGAAAATGGAAAATATGGGAAATTATTATATTTGTATCTCTAGGATATAACATTAAATGTTGAATTATACAAGCCACTAGAAATATTAATAATATTGACATATTATTAATTTAAGTTTTAAGTTTTATTATCCTATATAATTTGGAAACAATGAAAACATGGAATTCGATTTTTATTGACACCGTTTAGAGCCGTATTTCACACGGTTAGTTGGATTATTAATTAAAATGTGAAATACTAACAAAAGTTGACGAACGATGCATAGGAAGCAAACCTTGGCAACATTTTTGTGTAGTTCTGGAGGAACGGGAGCTTACATTAAATAAATTAGGGAATACTTCGGCTAAGGCCAACCAGGTAAGTGGTCTTACTATAGGATAGGCTAAAAATTGTATGAGTTACGATGATGTATGAACTATGTCGTACGATGCAGTATATGAGTTATGATGATGTGTGAGTTACGATATTTGATGAATGTCGTACTTGATATGTTTGATGCACTTTGTGGCAATATGATGAGTATGATGATTGCGTGACGTTTACCTTAAAATGATGATGTTTTCCATATTGAGCATGCTATATGATGATGAGTGCCATATTGCATCATGTCCTTAGATCGACATAGGACACAACCCTAAGAGAGTGTAAATGATATTAATATAAATATCCACGAATATGTGTTACCTAGAGTAACAAAGAGATGAGACTAGAGGGTTGTGTCAGAAGAGACATTATGATGGATTTAGGGGGACCTCATGCATATTGTATGTTCATAAGCATAGGGCTACTTCCCCTAGAGATGATGAGTACGGACGCGCACCGTATGATGAGCGCGAATGCGCACAGGTGTGAATGCACACAGATGAGGGTGTTCATGAGGCGCATGACACTATGGGGTTCCGCTGACCTTTGGACGTCGCTACAGATTAGCTTGACCAGAGGGTCCAGGGGGTGTGCGAGCGCCCTGGGGATTCACACTCGCACGTGTGAGTCGTGTGTAGGGAAGTACTACACATCCAATTTGTCCGAGACTAGAGGCCACCCCTAAGATGATTAGAGATAGGTCCCTAAATCATGATTGCATGTGTTTGCATTTGCATGGCCCCTATAGTGGGGCCACTTACGGAGTATTCTTTGAAATACTCAGGCCATGTGCCACTTCACTTTTCAAGTAAAGGCAAGGCACACTTGTACGGAGAACGGCGGCATCGCGAGGAGAGACTGTGGCACGTTCATAGGGTAGAGTCATATTTAAATTTCTAGTCTTAAGTTAGAATAGGTTTTTTTGCATTTCATTGTTTCAAATTATTTTGTATTTGTTTTTGTTTTCTCTAAATTTCAGTATTTCATATTTAAACACATAAGACCATGGCTGTGTTTTCGAGAGAAAGAGTTGTTTTAAACGTTTTTTTGAAGTTTACGTTATCAATTATGTTCATGTAAGAGTTATATTTCCGCATTATAGATGACCATGAGACGTTAGTAGTGACTCTGAGTATGTGGAAATTTAGGGTCGTTACATAGGAAAATTTGTGTATGGAATTCATCTACAAAGATGAGACCCGAACCAAAGCAAGTGGACACTTACAAACAATACAAATACAAACAATAATGTGGAAAGAAAAACAACTCTTTTTTTTTTTTAATTATTAAAAATACAGAGAACGAACAATGTTAATTGGAAACATTCCTCTAATGAATTCTAGTAAATGGACTATATAGAGTTGTGATCCGTCAAATATTGCAAAGCCCCGGTATCTATTACTTGTTAGAATTGAACTATAACGAAATTTCGATCTATACCGGCACCATATTATTTGATTGGGGAGGAAGATTAGAATTAGAGATTGATCGAGAAACAAAGGTATGAATGCGTGCAGTAGGAAACAAAAAAATATCTATTCTAGTTCTATCATCAGCTATGAGTTCGAATCTTAAGAGAAATTCTCGAGAAGGTTTCTACCCTGAAATTTTTCGTTGTCTTTCTTTAATGATAAGGAGAGGAAAAATTTAGATCAAAAGAAAGTGTCATTTTGGAGTTTTATCAACAATTTTCTTGTGTAGGCGGAGATCCGTATTTTAAAATGAGATTTTGAGGATGTATGGACAAACAGGCCAATTAGTGAACCTTTAGCTAAGTGTAGAAAATCTGATTTGGAGAACAATGTAAATAGAAAGTAGTAAAACTATTGATTCAGTAGATGGAATTATAGAGAAGAAAAAAAAAAGTGAGGAACTAGGTAAGTTTTTCAACCTTATTGTACACATGAACATTTACATCAATGAAGTGCCTGAGCCACAAACCTTAGATAAATTATGTTGTCCATGAAATTTTAGAAGAAGGCTCAATAGGGCATGATAAGGTTATGTACGAAATTTGGTGACTATTAGGTTATGATAACCGGCTAAACCAAGTGTAGGTGTAAAATGACTAAAAATATCCCTGTAATTATGTACCACTAGCTTCTGACCAAAGTGACCTCCAAGTGATATAAAATTTGATGAGGAGCCGTATGTCATGGTATAAAGGGATTGCACAAAGTTACAAGACCATTGGAATATGTTGAAGAATTAAACCAAGATTTGGGTTGGTAAATGACCAAAAGACCCTTATGAAAATTCTATGACATTTCCAAAATCCTAGGAGACTCAAAATACTATATGAAAATTATATGAGACTTATTTATGATACTAAGGGTAAGTATGAAAGATTTTAGGGAATTAAAACAATTTTAGAGTATGAATCAAGATTTAAAATATGTAACTATCCAGCAAGACACTTTATATGAAATCAAAGTTTCTACGAATACCAAGTGATAAGTTTGATGCATGCGAATAAATGTTTATGACTCATATGGATTAGAGTATACTTGTTAAAAATTTATACTTAGTGGTACTTGAAGACTTCACAAAGAACTCTTAGAATAAGATCCCGAGTTATTTTAAGATTAAAACACCTTCGAGGACGAAAGTTTCTTTTAGAGGGATATAATGTAATAGCCAAAAATAAATAAACAAATAAAAATAATTATAGTAAGGTAGTTAAAATAATAATAAATAAATAAATAAAAACAACATTTCCCCCAGTTCTCTCTACTAACCTCTCATCCCTTCCCACAATTATCTCTCCTCAAACACATCGCCAAAAATTAACAGTTACTACAAACAGAAAAAGAAAAACAATAGTTGTCAGATTTAATTGAGAAAAAAAAAGAAAAAAAAAAGATGAGAATGACCTTTACCCAGTTGAGATTAGCTGAAGATTTATGTGAAAATAGATCTGATCAATAGGTATGTATTAAATCTTCATTTTCCTTTATCCTATTTTTTTTAGAAATCACAAATAATTATAGTTAGATTTTTGTTGAATTATTACCATGATCCATCCTTTAGTTAGAAATTAAATGTCAAATCATTTATCACAGTACCCAAATGAATAGATTAAAGAAAACTTCTGAATAGAAAATTGAGATAAAGGAAATAGGAAAGATTTGGAAACAGAGATCCAATGTAAATTTGGAATACATGAGAACAGAATTAGAAAGCAACCGATAAAAAAAAAGATAAGGGAATTAAAAATAGAAACTAAATATGGAGGGAAAGGTAAATACAGAGGGTAAATACAGATAACAATAAAGCTCACAATAACTTAGCTGTATCTACGTTTTATACCATAGTACCTATGAAAAATGAGATTTTTAATAAAAATATAATTATAGATATATAACATTTCAAGACTTCTAACAATGGACCAATGTAAATTAGAGAAATAATGTTGTAGAATTCAAACCCAAAACTAATGTCATGGGCTCATATAGGTTGACCCGGATTTCAAAAGACGGAATCAAACTTTCATTAAAGATATATTCGTGACAACGACTTAAGCTAGCCAGGTAAGTGACCTTACTATCGGCATGGTTATATTTGATGTTGACACATGCCCTGTGGTTCTACACGTGTCATATATATTGATATGTGTGAATTGTCTGTGGATCGATATGCTTCCTATATGTTATGTTATGTAATAATATGTGGTTTGTATGATAATAATAATGGTACGATGTGCTCAAGGATATGTTTGAGATAGGGTACGAGAAGGATGCACAAAACGAAATGTAACGATAGGAGTAAGATACGTTCATGAAACATTAGAGTTAGGTTACATACCGGACTGCTATGGATAGGAGAGATTGATGAAAGAATACGGTTAGGTTATGGGTAGAAAGGGATAGGTTTGTGATAGATTGATAGAACGATAGCGTTAGGGTACGTTCTTGTGACGATATGACTAAGGTACGTCACGTAATGATATGTCTGTGATAGGTATAAGAACGTTAAGGCTATGGTAAGTTAGAGAACGATATGACTATGAAGTGTTTACGTTATGACTTGGTTATGATATGATACATTGTATGCTAGATTATTGTGCTTACGTACAAAATCATGTGAACGTGAATGTATGTTATTTATGCTGCTTAGTTCATGTGATATGAATGCATGTGACGATGTGTGGCCCTTGTACGATTATGGCTTGTTGTATGAGTATTGAAATGTAACTGAATGAATTGTATGACATGAAATACGGTAAATTGCATGATACATAACCCCGCTAGGAATATGTATGATGTAACGAAATGAGAATGAGAATGACATGTAAGCATGAAAACGTGACACGGGGTTATGTTCATTAAATGATGACTGTAGGACTAGTGGGACCTCATGCATATTGTGTGATCATGCATTTGGGGGGATACCCCTATCCCATCACGAGGGTACGGACGCGTACATCCAAATGACAGGACAAGGATCGTTATGCCCTGCATAGCGCTGCTGTGACGGTTTTAGTTTTAACGGGTCCCGGTGGGCCCCCAGAGCATGCCCACCAGCTAGGGATAGTGGCCCAGCGGTGTGCGAACTAGCTGGTGAGCCCATACTCTCACGTATGGGCTGCGTGTAGAGTATATGGTACACGTCCATGATTACCTGTTAGGATTACACCGTAGGAAAAATGAAACGAAACGAAACGAAACGAAAGATAGGTCCCATCATTTCATTGCATGTGATTGTTGCATTTAACCCCAATAGTGGGGTCACTTACTGAGTATTTCTTTAAGTACTCAAGCCATGTGCTACTACATTTTTCAGGTTAAGGCAAGACATTCCTGTACAGCTGACGACGGCATCGCAACTCGAGATCATGACACATGCATGGGATAGTGGCATTTATTTTCGTAGACTTAGGATAGAATAGGATGTTTTAAACTTAAACGTTTATTTATTTTATTTCGAGTCTTTTGTTGTGTCGTTTTAAAGATTTTTTCGAAACACATAAGTCCATGACTGTGTTTTAAGATAAAGGTTATGTTTTATTGTAACGTTAAAAAAAAAAAACGGCCGAGGGGCAAAATGGACATTTTACCCCTCAGCCCATTATAGGGGTCTTGAGCGTCCTCCTCAGAGTTCCTGCAAAAGAAGAAGAGTGAGAGAGAAGGACTGAGAGAAAGTTTGAGGGAGAAAACTGATTTTCCGGAGTTTTCGTCGGAGAGTCGCCGACGGAATCCATTCCCTACCAAGACCTGTACTCTGGAGCCCTTCTTGGAGTGAAGTAAGAACTCGTGTGGAGATTTCCTCCTCTTTCCTCAAGATCAGAAAGAAAACCCGCAAGGTAAGATTTCGAACTATACCTTCCAGATCTTAGATCTTTGTTTAGGAGTAGAATGATTAAGTCTACTACCTTCATCCAGGGAAGATCCGCCACTGATCTTGGTGAGGAAAATGGACGAAACGACGAGATCTGAGAGACTATCCAAGAACGGTAAGGTTGTTACCGAACCTCTTTTCGACGCTCAAAACTCATCGTATGACTAAGCAAAAATCAAGGAAAATAATATTGGCATGTAGGTTGATAGATGATCTATAACTTTGTTGAAGAAATCACCTCTGTTTGGATTAAGAATCGAAAGATAGAAAATGGAAAGAACCTTGGAAAAACTAATCGAAAAACCTTGATTTTCTGGTAGGAGGAGAGAGAAGCCGCCGGCGTGCCATGTGTCAACCAACCAGAGGACCGCGAGCGCCAATCACCCCCGGACACGCGTCGAGCGCCGCCTGGGAAAACGCGGCTCCAGCCTCCTTGCGGCACGCGTCCCTGGCAACGCCACCCGACCTGCGCCCGTCAGCTTACCCGATACCCGCGCGGCAAACCAAACCAAATCGATGACCCGCGGTCCACCCGAGCCACTGCGTTCGTACTGAACCCGCGACTGCAGGAAATTCTGGGCGCGTCACTCTCGCGCGTGGAACCCGCGAGTGGTTGCTCCCCGGCGCGTGGCTGGCGCGTGTAAGCTTATTTTTGGCTCGATCAATTTCTATTTTCACAATTTTCCTCCTGATTCCAATCCTAAACCCATTCTGTTTGAAATAGGACCAAATTGAGGGAAAATCACCGCCTTTCGATACGTTAAGTGTGTGGAAACGCTGCTTAAGGACACGCGCCATCCAGGTAAGTCACCACACGGATTTTTAGGAAGTATTACTTGTAGGAACCGCTTGGAATGCATGCATGCTAGTCTGAATATCTTAGGTTCTAGCTTTCCGTTAATGATCGTAGGAAATAGTTTATTGAACATTAGATGTATTTTGTGATTTGTTATGAGAGTTACTTGGATACTGCTGATATGATTTTAGTTTCTGCTGAATTTGCATATGTATGTTTTCATGCTGAATGGAGGATGGGAAATTGCGAACTCTGCGCTCCGGGAGTTGATGGATGTTATCACCCCGTTGAGCTTGTATGATCACTTTGCATGAAATGCCTTTGAGGATTTTGGATAATAGTTATAACATACTCAGTTAATTTTTCATGACTCGCAATTATGAATAAGTCTAGGGATTCTTAGTTAGAGTAACTAGGTACTAAGGTATTAGATCTAATCTTTTCCCTAGTAGAGCAACAGACCACCACGGTGTATGAAGCCCACTAGGATACCCTTAGGCTACAGGTGTGTGATTGGTGTCATAGCTTCGTGGGGGAAAAGGGGGTTCCTGATCAGAATCCGACTATTCTTAGCCGTTTTAGCATGGGAAACGTGTGCCCACGTCGTATAGACCATTTAGCTGGATGGGTTAAGGGGGGTAGCTCTCCCCGACCAGGGGGACTGTCATGGGCCTAGGGGGTTGCAGCTCACTTCCTAGGTAAGTTACCAGATAGTCTCAGAGCCATGCCGAGGTAGCTACTCGTAGGGCACCAGTCATTACACAGGTTAGCTTAAGGGAGTTCTTAAGAATCTTTAAATGAAAGGACAAAGAACCAAGTTGTCGCGAGGGGTAAGTCCTAAGGTCCTAAGACGAAAACCAGAGGTCCTAGAGCTATTGTAGGGTCCGTGGAGGGTGGTTGCTAAGATTAGGAAGCGGTAAGAGCCTATAAGTAGGTGGCTTACTGAGTATAAATTTTATACTCATTCCTGTTATACTTTTTTTTTTCCAGGTACGTGACGCGTCGAGTCGAGAGAGGGCGCATTAATCGATGTGGGTTGTCACAGAGGAGGCGTGACCCGGGGCGTCAGTCCAGTCTTACTAAATAGAACACTTGTCCTTCACGTTTTGCTTTTTTTCCTTTTTTTTTCTTTTTTTTTTTACCTAGACACATATGTCCTTTTAGTAAAGAAACGTTTTTTTCACAAAATAAATGAAATTCTATTGTTGTAAATGTTTTTCTGTGGTTTTCTCGTTTTTACATTACATGACATAATTCATGATAGTCACGGCTTGGAGTTATGTATTTTGGGTCGTGACATTTATAGAATTTAAATGAAGTCTTCCGCATTCAATGTTTATGGTATGTATACAGTAGCGACCTTAAATTAAGTAGAAAATTTCGGGTCGTTACATTTAGGGACCTATCTCTTATCATCATAAGGGTGGCCTTTAGTCTAGGAAAAATTGAATGTGTAGTACTTCCCTACACACGACTCACACGTGCGAGTGTGAATCTCCAGGGCACTCGCACACCCCCTGTACCCTCTGGTAAAGCTAATCTGTAGTGATGCCCGAAGGTCACCAGAACCCCATAATGTCATGCGCCTCATGAACACCCTTATCTGTGTGCATTCGCACTCGTGCACATTCACACTTATCATCATACTGTGCACGTCCGTACTCATCATCTCTAGGGGAAGTAGCCCTATGCTTATGAACATACAATATGCATGAGGTCCCTCTAAATCCATCATAATGTCTCTTCTGACACAATCCTCTAGTCTCATCTCTTTGTTACTTTAGGCAACACATACTCGTGGGTATTTATATTAATATCATTTTCATGCTCTTAGGGTTGTATCCTATGTCGGTCTAACGACATGATGCAATATGACACTCATCATCATATAACATGCTCAATATGAAAAACAACATCATATTAAGGTAAACATCGTGCAATTATCATATTCATCATATTGCCATAAAGTGCATCAAGCATATCAAGTACGTCATTCATCGAAATATATATATACTACGTACGCATATCATTAAGCATCACAACTCACGTATCATCATAACTCGTACATCATCATAACTCATACATCTTCATATACTAACGACATCGTATGACAGAGTTCATACATCATCATATCTCATACAATTTTTTTTTTTTCCTATCCTATAGTAAGGTCACTTACTTGGTTGACTTTAGCCGAAGTATTCCCTATTTTAATTAACATAAGCTCCCGTTCCTCGAGAGCTACTCCAAAGGTTGCTGGGGTTCGCTTCATATCGCACCGTTCGCTACCTTTCGTTAGTATTTTACCTATTTTAATTAACATAAGCTTCCGTTCCTCGAGAGCTACTCCAAAGGTTGCTGGGGTTCGCTTCATATCGCACCGTTCGCCACCTTTCGTTAGTATTTTACATTTTAATTAATAATCCAACTAACAATGTGAAATATGTCAATATTATTCTAGAACGGTCTCAGTAAAAATCGAATTCGAAGATTTCATTGTTTCTAAATTTTGTTGGATAGTAAAACTTAAATTAAAAATATGTCAATATTATTTCATACTACTTCAATCATTCAATCAAAGTATTGTTTGTTATAATATTATATTATCTAGGTCCAAATAGTAATAATTTTTCACCTCTCCCATCTTCGTCTCTATGTTGTGCCAATTTGTTGTTCTTTCTCTGTATTTTTCTCTCCTACTAAGGACTATGCAGTTATAAAAGCCATTTTCAATCAATTCTAAAAATAACTAATTAACAGAAGCCATTTCTATTTTTTTCTTCCGCCAAAAATGGCTATGTATCAATCCATTATGATTTTCTTTTCTTTCCTAAAATATGACTATACAATTTATTTGCAATTATCATAAGCCATTTTTAATCGATTTTGATTTTATGTTAGATATCTAAAATTTAAATAATTGCAAAAGATAAAAGAAAAAGATATCTAACTTTTCTATCTGTTAGATGAACACGACTCTCCACAATGGTTTGATATTGTCCACTTTATGACTATCCAATTAACAGAAACCATTTTTCAATCCATTCTAATTTTCTTTTCTTTTCTAAAATATGACGATCCAATTTACATGCAATTATCATAAGCCATTTTTAATCAATTTTGATTTTATGTCAGATATCTAACCTTTAAATAATTGCAAAAGATAAACCAAAAAGATATAACTTTTCTATCCAGCTGTGCTTTGGGCTTCCTCAAAACCTCGAGAGAGTATTCTTTGTTTATAAACCCATGACCATTCCCTAAATTAGCTAATTTTCATCATCCAACTCTATCTATTTGCAAAATATAAAAGAAAATAGATCTAACCCATAACTTTTCTTATCTCTTTTCTCCTCCTTAAACCTACTTCAGAAGACCATTTCTGATTCTTCTCTCCTAAAATCTGCCATCTTTCCTTACTATTTTTTTTCCTGTTTTGTTTCTTTTTTGAATCATTTTACTGGAGAGATGTTTGAGGAAGGTGGGAACACAGAATATTTATTTATTTATTTATTTTAAATTTATACATTGACAAAGTTGAAAGTTTATAATTTTGAAACATAGGAGAAGATAAATCACAAAAATATATATATAAAATAAAATAAAATAAATAGTTTCATGTCCAACCATTTTTGCAATATTTTTTACCCGGTAACACTTGGCAAAAGTTTGGAGTGATTTTAAGTAGTTCTAAAAACCTAATTTTTTTTTTTTTTTTTTTTTTTTGTTAGACTCAATCTATATATGCCATAAATAGTACTACAACAAAAAGTTAGAAACTAAAGAACACGTAGCTTTTAATTAATGACCTAATAATACCAAACATGACCATAAATTTTCTACTTAACCTAAGGTGGCTACTATGGTACATATATCATGAACATTTAACGCAGAATTAACTCTATTGAAACCTTATAATGAAATCCATCTTCAACCTTGCATACTTTATTTAATGCTTTTGAATAAAACTAATAAAAAAGAAAAAAAATGAAAAAAAAGAAAAATACAAAATAAAATGCCTTGTACTAACTTACATGCTACTAAATGAAAATGCAATCAACTTATACTAACCTATAGTCTACTAAAATTAAATGTGAAATCCTAAGCATGTGTCGCGTCTTAGAGATTGCGATGTCACCGTAAGCCTTACAAGGGCGCCTTGCTTTTACCTGAAAATATAGTAGCATGTGGCTTGAGTATTTTAAAAGTACTCAGTAAGTGACCCCCTATCGGGTTATAATGCAAAGACATACAAATGCATGCATGAGACCTATCATAATAGTTTGTTTGCCTACCGCGACTATCCTAACAAGCAACTTGGATGTGTAATTAATTTCCTACACACGGCCCACATGTGCGAGTATGGACTCACCAGTCGGTTCGCACATCTTCTAGGCCCCTTTCTGGTCGGGTGCACATACTTTGGAGTTGTTGATGTCGGACACCCATTAGGAGTAGCGACCATCACGACAGCACTATGTCAAACATAATGATCATTCTCCTGCCTAGTAGTGTATGCGTCCGTACTATGGTGAAGGAATAGGGGTATCCCCCAATGCATGAGGTCCCTAAATCTTTCCATTTTAATTATTCTTAATACAACCCTGCTATCGTACTTTCATATCATAAGGTTTTACATAACATTTCTCATAATGTGTAACACCCAAGCCCTAACAAGAAACTTTAAACCTAATTTTTTCCCTTTAAAGTCTGAACTTCTGGATTTTATTGAGAAACTTAGAGACTGAATTTCGAGATGAGGTGGAAGAGAAAAATCCTTAGAAATATCACAAGAACTTAAGAAAATATAAAAGCAAAATGGTGGAAAATTAGAAAAATGGTCAAAGTCAACCCTGAAGGGATAATTTGGTCATTTTGAGCTCCTTCTTCGTTAAGCACCTCAATGGAGGTTAGTAAAAGATAAATAAAAGAAAACAAAGGAAAGAGAGAAAAAGAAAAGAAAAGAAAAAGAAAAAGAAAAAGAAAAAGAAAAGAGAGAGAAGGAAAAGTAACCCCACAATTCCGATCCGGCCACAAAAATTTTGATTCCGGCAGAGATTTCTTCACAAGTCCTTCACAGAACCTATAAGAAGCATTATGGACCTTTGAATCGTCTAAAACCGTCAAGGAACAAAGGAAATTCGTAGGTAAGTTCTTGAACTTTTGCTTTAGGATTTCCCTAAAATCTATGAGAAATATTGAGAGTTAGATTCTGAAATTTGAGTATGTTAATCTACAGAGGATTGCGCTCATAATTCGTGAAGGAAATCATGATCGATTCAGATTGAAAATAGGAATTTCGATGTTCGCCAAAGGATTTAGGTATTGATGTTTCTTGCAAATTTTAGACTGAGTTAATTATCCATGTGATTAGAAAGAAATTCCAAAGAAAATAAAAAAATTGTCGAGTGGAGAAAGGTTCGCGCTCGAAAAGAAAGACACGTGTATTGGCGGACAAAAAATCAAGAAAATCTTACGTCGGAGCAGGAATCGAAGGCTGGCTACTTGTTAACTTGCGCGCAACCCGACCAGCTGTGCCATGCGTCAGCGTGAGAAAAATTGACTCCTAGCGCGCGCTTCCAGATTTGAACTCACGTCCTTGACCTTGATTGACCATTCATCTCGCACCACATGGCAGTACCTCAACGCACGTTCTTCTCCCCTCGTGCGACCGTACGCGTGTGCATCTGTGCCCCTGGGCACTTGAGGTTCTTTTTTATCCCAATTTGACTATTTTTTGTCCTAGTTTTGATATTGACCTAAATTGAACTTAATTCAAGACCTACTTGTGAGCTTCCAAGAAATTTGGGGCTCTCAAATAGCATAAAAGCAAGCTTCATTCGAGTAAGTAACCACCTTGATTTTAGGCAAGTAATATTTGTAGGGATCAAACAAGATAGTATGTGAGCATGATGGACCTTAGGTGGTTAGAATATGTGTAATGAGAACCGAGAATGAACAATTTTTGTGATCATGACATGTGCATGGTGAAATTATGAAATTGTCCGTAGAACAAGAGAATTGATAAACATGCCTAGTTAATGTCTCATGCTCTAGTATGATGGAGTATAGGATATTCTAATCTGTGCTCTAGGTTATTGATGGATGTTATCTCCCCCATTGAGCTTGTTTGACTGTTTGATTGTGTGTGATTTATGTTATGATTGTCATGCATTAAGACTTGGTAGGAATATCTTCTTAGAAATATATGTGAACAGACATACATGATTTATGGTTAGAAACGGTTGATAGATATATTTTTCTTGTAGAACATGCATCAAGATCACAATCAAGATTAGAGCGTTATAACTAGTGCGATTTACATGATGAACTAGAGGTTATACCTATGTGCATTTAGGGATTGGTTCAGCCGAGGGGCTAACCTAGAGCGACCTGGAATTAAGAGAATGAAATTTAAACGGCATGAATTTCCCTACAAACCTAGTAGGCCTCCACGGTGTATTGACATGATTTAAGTAGCTTATATAATCACGAAATTAGTTGAGTTACTATTGAGTGTAGAGTCAGGACAGAGTCGATGCCTTAATCTCGTCAAACCCGTTCTTGAGAAGAACTAGGGACTACATGGGTAGTTAGCTCAAGACATGTGAACCTGTAAACTAGTCCTGGTTGGACTATGTGCTATGCGGGTAGGTGGAGAGCCCTATTGAATGTAGAAATAGGCGAACCTATAAACCAATCCTTGTTCGACTAAGGACTACACAAGTAGGTGTCAAGATGAGAGCCACTATTGAGTGTAGAAACGAGTCAAGGCTGACGCTGCGACTTCATAAACCGGTCTTGGAAGAGATTAGGGATTAGTGGGTCGGTGGTTTAGCATGAACAACTCCTATTGAGTGTAGAAACAAGTCAAAGCCGATGTTGCAACTTCGTAAACCGGTCTTGGAAGAGATCAAGGACTATGTGGGTAGGTGGTTTAACATGAACAACTTTTATTGCATTAGAAACGGGTCAAGGCCGATGCCTCGACGCCGTAAACCAGTCTCGACAAGGGACTAGGGACTACACGGGTATCTGAACAATGAGAAATCACTTAGAATATCGTTTAGACCAAAGGAAAGTCGTGGAAACCTACTAGGAGAAGGAAGCAATAAGAGCCTACAAGTAGGTTGCTTACTGAGTATATTTTTTATACAAACCCCGTTTTTCTTTCCTTTTCCAGGTACTGGTTGAGGTGGGAGGTGTTCGGGACCTGCACTGTCACAGAGGGGTGTTGTTCCAAAGCGTCAGTTCATCTTCACATTTGAAGTCTTTTTTCTCTTCATTCTTTCTATCCCTCATTCTCTCTTGTGCACGGGTCGTCTATGGTGTGGCTGAAGGTGTAATAGCCCAAAAAAGAAAAAAAAATAATAATAACAACAATAATAATAATAAATAAACAAATAAAAAATAATTATAAAAAATATATACGTCAAAATAATAAAAATAATAATAATTCACAATTAAATAACTAAAAATAATTACTTAAAAATAAAAATAAAAATAAATTTTACCCACCTCTCTCCACTAACCTCTAGTTACAACCGCATCCTCTTTCCTCAACCCCACTAACCTAAAAGATTTTGGTTTGTTATTACGGTAAAATCCTTTCTTTTATAGTTATGGTTATAAGAAATCAATTAGGATCAAATCTTCTTTCATATTTTAGTAGATCATTTAATAATCAGATCCCATATTCAATTAATTAGATTTTTTGTTAGCATCGGGAGCTATAGGAAATAAGGTTAGAATTAATAAAATTTTAGTTTGGAGATCCCATATTCAATTAATTAGATTTTTATTTTTTATTTTTTTGTTAGCATCTGAAGTTATAGGAAATAAGGTTGGAATCAATAAAATTTTAGTTGACAGATCCATTTGGTAAGACAGTAGTCAAACAATCCATTAAAATTGGCCAACAATATCTGTTTATACGGAATGAAAATAAATATAGAATTACAGGTATATCTTATTTACATAATTGAAAATGTTTACAAAACTCAAAATCTATTTACAGAAGTAAAATAATTACAAAGACCGAGAAGGGAAGATTTGTTGAGAATTTAAAAATGAAACAGGAAATATGAGAGAACATGAAACTCCATTAAATTTTGTCTAAAAAGAAATATCACAATTTTAACATGTAAATTAGAGAAATAATTTCATAGAGTTCAAACTTGAAACTGATGTCATGGACTCACATAGGTTGACTTGGATTTCAAAAGACAGAATCGAACTTTCATTAAGGATATATACGTGACAATGACTTAAGCTAACTAGGTAAGTGGCTTACCCGTCGTAGGTTACGCGTTAATTGTTGTATGTTGGCACTGCACGTGGATTTGCACGTGCCATTAAATTGTATGCCAGTTTAATGTGCTTACGTACGAACTCATGTGAACGTGAATGTATGCTATGTATGCTGCTTTGTTTGATGTGATATGATATGCATGTGATGATATGTGGTTCCTGAATGATTATAGCATAATTGTACGAAATATTTGAATGTAAACAGCATGAATTGTATGACATGAAATACGGTAAACTGCATGGAAACATAACCTCGATAGGAATATGTATGATACGTAAAGAAATGAAAATGAGAATGACATGTAAGCATGAAACGTGACAGGGGGTTATGTTTATTAATGATAAATGTAGGACTAGTGGGGACCTCATGCATATTGTGTGTTCATGCATTTGGGGGACTCCTTCCTTATTCATTCTCGTTCACTGTCAGACTATCGATGTAAGAGGAGGTAGAGTGAAAGATTTGCCAGGTGTGAAATCCCATTGTATTCGAGGAGTCAAGGATTTGCTGGGAATCCTGATCTGACTTCTTTCACTCTTTCACTCTCCTGTAAAGACTATTTCTTCTTCTTCAGCTTTTCCTCTATTTCTTCTTGATCTGATCTTTCTCCTTCTTTATTCTCTCTTGTTTCATATTTGATTTTCATACGGAATGTTCAAAGATCTATTTTTCATCATATTTACGGTAGCTCAGGGCATAGAAGTTCGGGTTCCGGAGTTCAGTTCTACTGAACCAGAAGGGAAGTCAAGACTATCGAAAGATGAATGAGAGTGCTTTCACTCGGTCTCTTTGCTCCTTCTCTCCCTGATGGAAGGAACTCTAAAGCAATTAGATTATGATCCACTCAATCCCGTGGAAAGAACTCCCTGAGCCTTATAGTTGGAAGCTAAACCAAAGCTAAGTAGGCTCGTAGAGAAAGCCATTTTGCAGGTATACCCCCGGATCAAAAGAAAATGCCATTTTGGAGTTTGATCAACAATTTTCTTGTAGTACTCTATAGGGTAACATTTTGTCAGGGGTACTTTGGGGACCTCATGCATATTGTGTGTTCATGCATTTGGGGAGATACCCCTATCCCATCACGAGGGTACGGATGCGTACATCCAATGGCAGAACAACGATCGTTATGCTTTGCACAGCGCTACCGTGACGGTTACTAGTTTTAACGGGTCCCGGCATAAGGGGCTCCAAGAGTATGTCCACCAGATAAGGAGAGTGGCCCAGCGGTGTGCGAACTAGCTGGTGAGCCCATACGCACGTATGGGCTGTGTGTAGAGTATATGGTACACGTCCATGATTACCCGTTAGGATAGCACCGTAGGAAAAATGAAATGGAACGAAACGAAATGATAGGTCCCATCATTTCATTGTGTGTGATTGTTGCATAACCCGGATAGGGGGGTCACTTACTGAGTATTCTAGAAATACTCAAGCCTCGTGCTACTTTACTTTTTCAGATAAGGGCAAGGCACCCATGTGACATCGACGACGGCATCGTACACCCTGGGACCATGGCACATGCATAGGGTAGTTTTTTTTTTTTTTTCATTTCATAGTCTAGGTTGAATTTAGTTTGCAACATTAGTATAGTTAGTATAGGTTGAATTGTATTTGCATAATAAACCATAGGGTAGTATAAGACATTCATTTCGGATTTGTTCCTTTTCCTTTATTTCAATAATGTTATTTTTCTTTCTTTCCCTTGTAATCATTTTCTCTTTCACGAGGTAATAAAAGGCGAGTGTAAGTCGCATTTATGAACAGGACCCATTTAATGTATATTCCGCATTTCAAGGTATAGTAATGACCTTAGATTAAATAGGTAAAATTTAAAGTCGTTATAGAAGGATAGGTAGGAGCATGGTGATCCATGGGCATTGGGAGAGCGTGTATTGGGATGTTGGAACGAGCTCCAAAAGAAAAAGCCTTCCATCAGATAGGTGGTCATCCCCCCAAGAGTTCCAATGAACCTAGCCCCTTTCCCAAAATAGAATCTGAAACTTCTAGCGACATAGTCAGTAAGTCATGTCGTAGAGGATTTTGAGAAATGCACCCAAATGAACCGAGCCCCTCTCCTCCATAAGACCCTTGAAAAAGAGAAAGAAGATTAGAGAATTCAGAATTCAGACAAGACTATCCATTGAGATCGATTCAAATTGGACATCTTTCATTATTCAATCTCTTTCACATGGGTATACAAAGCGCTAAGGAATCACCACTCTCCATAATGGTATGATATTATCCATTTGAGCAAAAACTGTTGTGGTTTTGTTTTTGGGCTTCTAAAGAGGTCTAAATCAATGGAAATGTATTCCTTATAAACCCATGATCATCATCTAAATTAACCAATGTGGAACTCCTTTCCCACAATCCTCTCCTCGAACAAAATACACTATAAAGCCTTCCCCGAGGTCTATGGAGCCCTCGAACAGTCTCCCCTTAATCAAGGCTTGACTTCTTCTCTAGTCCCTAAATTTTCCTATTTAACCTAAGGCTACTACTATACATGTAATCTTGAGCATTTAAGGGAGAACTAACTTAAAATTAATTTCATACCTCATTTGTTACCTCGGAATAAATTAATACAAAGAAAATAATGAAAGAAACAATGCAAAATAAGATGTCCTACACTAACCTATATACTATCCAGGAAAATACAATTCAACCTATACTATTTTATACTAAGGAAAATAAAAGTTCGAATTAAACTACCTATATTTATTAAATGTAAAATACAACTCAACCTAATGTAATAGCCCAAAAATAAATAATTAATTAATTAATAAAAAGAAATAAACAAAAATAGGTCATAATAATAATAATCATAATAGTTAATAAATAAATAACTAAAAAAAAGATTACTTAAGACAAAACTTACCCACCTCTCCCCCACAAACCTTTCATCCCAATCCCATTCTCTCTTCTCAACCCACAGCACTATCTGATGTCAAATTTGAGAAAAGTAAATTGGGCTTTCACCAGAACTATCTGATGATGATGAAGATTTACTGTAGAGAAATTTTGTTCCATTATTATGTAAATCCTATTGATTTTCTTTTCCTTTATAATTTATCCTTACCAAAAATTATGTTAGAATCAGATTTCTTTCCTTTATCCAATCTTTTACCGGATGGTACTAATCATATCTCATCTTCCTCTATCCAATTAATTAGATTTTACAAGATCACGTAAGTCATCTTCCATGTTCAATTAATTAGAAATAGGATTAAAATCAATAATTTTAGTTGGTAGTTTTATAAATTTGTAAAATCAATAGAAAAAATGGGCAAATAAAGAATGAAAATCTGTTTAAGAATGAAAATAATTAGGATAAGGGAAGATGAAGGGAAGAGAGGGAAGATGAAGGGGGAGAGACGGAAGATTTGGTGAACAATTTAAAAATAAAATCCCAAATATTATAACATATACATAATATATCATAAGCATATCGATCCACAAACAATTCACACATATCAATATATATGACACGTATATAACCACGGAGCACGTGTGAACATCAAATATAACCATGTCGATAGTAAGGTCACGTACTTGATTAGTTTTGGCTGGTGTCACCCATTTATTCTTAGGAAAGTTTGATTTTGCCCTTTGTATCCGAGTCAACCTATATGAACCATGACATCAATTTCAATATCAATTTTCTCAATTTTACAAGGGTCCATGTGTTGGACTTCATGTGTAACGACCCGAAATTTTCTACTTAATTTAAGGTCGCTACTGTATACATACCATAAACATTGAATGCGGAAGATTTCATTTAAATTTCATAAAACATAACTTTTAACTTAAAACACAACCATGAACTTACGTGTTTTGAAAACATCTTTAAAACCACTTTAAAACCACACAACAAAGGACTCGAAATAAAATAAATAAGCATTTAAGTTTAAAACATCCTATTCTATCCTAAGTCTAAGAAAATAAATGCCACTATCCGATGCATGTGTCATGATCTTGAGTTGCGATGCCGTCATCAGCCGTACAGGAATGTCTTGCCTTTACCTGAAAAATGTAGTAGCACATGGCTTTTGAGTTCTTTATTCAATATATCAATTACAACATAAAAAAAAGAAATGTGAAATTTTTTAGTAGTCTATTTCCCTTGGAATGACGAATCCCTTTAATTAAAATTAATAAGGAGCACCTTGGAATTCATAAGGGATTTACTTGTCTTTGTATCGTTCCATTCGATCTTTTAGGTCCCGAGTATTTAAAGAAATACTCAAAGTAACCCCACTATTGGGGTTAAATACAACAATCACATGCAATGAAATGATGGGACCTATCTTTAGTTTCGTTTCGTTTCATTTCATTTCGTTTTGTTTCGTTTTCTCTACGGTGTAATCCTAACAGGTAATTGTGGACATGTACTATATACTCTACACGCAGCCCATACGTGCGAGTATGGGCTCACCAGTTAGTTCGCACACCGCTGGGCCACTGTCCCTAGCCGGTGGGCATGCTCTGGGGGCCCACCGGGACCCGTTAAAACTAAAACCGTCACGGCAGCACTATGCAGGGCATAACGATCGTTGTCCTGCCATTTGGATGTACGCGTCCGTACCCTCGTGATGGGATAGGGGTATCCCCCCAAATGCATGATCACACAATATGCATGTCTCACTAGTCTTACAGTCATCATTTAATGAACATAACCCCGTGTCACGTTTTCATGCTTACGTGTCATTCTCATTCTCATTTCGTTACATATCATACATATTCCTAGCGGGGTTATGTATCATGCAATTTACCGTATTTCATGTCATACAATTCATTCAGTTACATTTCAATACTCGTACAACAAGCCATAATCGTACAAGGGCCACACATCGTCACATGCATTCATATCACATCAACTAAGCAGCATAAATAACATACATTCACGTTCACATGATTTCGTACTTAAGCATCATAATCTAGCATACAATGTATCATATCATAACCAAGTCAATAACGTAAACACTTCATAGTCATATCGTTCTCTAACTTACCATAGCCTTAACGTTCTTATGCCTATCACAGACATATCATTACGTGACGTACCTTAGTCATATCGTCACAAGAACGTACTCTAATGCTATCGTTCCATCAATCTATCACAAACATATCCCTTTCTACCCATAACCTAACCGTATTCTTTCATCAATCTCTCCTATCCATAGCACTCTGGTATGTAACCTAACTCCAACGTTTCATGAACGTATCTTACTCCTATCGTTACATTTCGTTTTGTGCATCCTTCTCATATCCTATCTCAAACATCTCCTGAAGCACATCGTACCATAATTATTATCATACAATCCACATATTATAACATAACATAATATATAGGAAGCATATCGATCCACAGACAATTCACACATATCAATATATATGACACGTGCCGAACCACAGGGCACGTGTCAACATCAAATATAACCATGCTGATAGTAAGGTCACTTACCTGTCTAGCTTAAGTCGTTGTCACGAATATATCTTTAATGAAAGTTTGATTCCGTCCTTTGAAATCCGGGTCAACTTATATGAGCCCATGACATTAGTTTCGAGTTTGAATTCTACAACATTATTTCTCTAATTTACATTGGTCCATTGTTAGAAGTCGTGAAATGTTATATATCTATAATTATATTTTTATTAAAAATCTCATTTTTCATGGTTACTGTGGTACAAAAAAGTAGATACAGCTAAGTTATTCAGAGCTTTACTGTATTTACCCTATGTATTTACCTTTCCCTCCATATTTAGTTTCTATTTTTAATTCCCTAATTTTTTTTATATGTTGCCTTTTTTATCTGTTTTATGTATTTACCCTATGTATTTACCTTTCCCTCCATATTTAGTTTCTATTTTTAATTCCATAATATTTTTTTAACTGTTGCCTTTTTTTTATCTGTTCTCATCTTTTTTTTATCTGTTGTCTTTTAATTTTGTTCTCATGTATTCCAAATTTACAGTGATTCTCTATTTCCAAATCTTTCCTTATATCAGTATTTCCTATTTTCTTATCTTAGTTTCCTATTTAGAAGTTTTCTTGGCTATTCTATCTTTAATCTATTCATTTGACTATTGATAAAAAATTTAATCTAATATTACTAATATGACATGATTGACTAGAATCATATAAATGATTTGACATTTAATTTCTAACTAAAAGATGGATCTTGG
Organism: Cucurbita moschata; assembly: GCF_002738365.1. Classification (NCBI taxonomy): domain Eukaryota; kingdom Viridiplantae; phylum Streptophyta; class Magnoliopsida; order Cucurbitales; family Cucurbitaceae; genus Cucurbita; species Cucurbita moschata. The sequence goes on along the minus strand of NW_019268522.1, from coordinate 6,695,036 downwards.
TAATAATTCAACCAAGATCTAACTAAAAGATAGATCATGGTAATAATTCAACAAATATCTAACTATAATTGGTTGTGATTTCTAAAAAAAAAATAGGATAAAAGAAAATGAAGATTTAATACATACCTTATTGATCAGATCTATCAAGTAAATCTTCAGCCAATCTCAACTAGGTAAAGGTCATTCTCATTTTTTTTTTTCCCTCAAGTAAATCTGACAATTATTGTTTTTATTCTTCTGTTTGCAGTAACTGTTACTTTATGGTGAGGATGGGTTGTAGAGAGATAATTTTGGAAAGGGACGGAGAGAAGTGAGGAAATGTTGTTTTTATTTATTTATTATTATTATTTTAACTCCCTCGTTATAATTATTTTTATTTGTTTATTTATTTTTGGCTATTACATCATGTGAGCATTAGAGACTTTACGAATAAAGTCTTGGAATATTATATATATATATATATATATATAAATATATAATATGTTAGTTTCACTACCTATCTTATTTTCTATTGTTATTAGTAGAGGGAATGTATTCTTACTAACAAAATTTAATGAAGTTTTTTTTTTATATTTCTAGTTTTATTTTCCCCACGTCTTTTCTCAATCTTTCGTCCTTATCTCTTTAATTATTTGTAAATGGATATTATTTACTAATTTTGTTAATCCATTTTTACTTTCAAAATTTTTATATATAAAATGTTTTTTTCACTAATTTTGTTAATTCATTCTTACTTCCAAAATTTATATATATAAAATGTTATTTTCACTACCTATCTTATTTTCTATTCTTATTAGGGGAGGGAATGTATTCTTACTGACAAAATTTAATGAAGTTTTTTTTTTTTTTGATATTTCTAGTTTTATTTTTAAATTCTCTTCCCCAAATCTTTCCTCAATCTTTCTTCCTTGTCTCTTTAATTATCTGTAAATAGATTATTTGCTAATTTTGTTAATCCATTCTTACTTCTAAAAATTTCCTTTTTCTTTCCTTCCATCTATATTTCCTTATTTTCATACTTCTCAATTTCATTATATTTCTTCCCTTATTTTATATTATTTTTAATTAATTGTTTAGAAGATATAGAATTGCCAACTAAAATTTTATTGATTTAACTTTATTTCTTATACTTAGAAAGTTAACAAAAATCTAATTAATTGGAAATGAGAGAATGAAATCTGATGCTTATCTGATTTGTAAAATATTGAATAAAGAAAATAAGATCTGACTAATTTTGGGAACAATAAATATAAAGGAATAGGAAATCTGTCTAGTAAATCTGCATCATATCTGCTTAGGTTGAAAGCCATTTTATCTAGAACTAAATTGTGGGTTGAGGAGAGAGGATGAGGTTGGGATGAGAGGGTACGGGAGAGAGGTGGGTAAGTTTTATTTTTATTTTTTATTTCTTAAGTAATCTTATTTATTTATTATTATTATTATTATTATTATTATTTTGACGTTTATTTTTTTTATAATTATTTTTTGGGCTATTACATCATGTACCTCTCAAATAAATTTTATGTAACACAATATAAAATAAAATAAAATAAATAAATAAGTAATAATAAAATAGTAACAGATACCATCTCTCCACGAATATGACACAACTTCTTCCAGAAATATCTCAAAACCTCCTCCTCCAATTGTCCTACAATTCTAAAAAAAAAAAGGTAAATTTCCATGAGAGAGATGTTGTCATTCTTGGAAAAGAAGAAGAAAAAAAAAAACTTCAATTTGAGAAAAACTAAAATGACCTAGAAAACAAAAATGACCTCCAGGACGCAGATTTAAGTGGAGAGGGATATGTTGTTAAGGTACACATTAAATCATTCCTTCTAATTTATCTTAATTTCATTCTAGAAAATCACAACAAATCATATCTCAATCTTGGCTTTGCAATTATTTAGGTCAATAATTTTGTATGAATTCTGGTAAATCATTAGCCAAATGAATTAAAAATTAATAATATTTGTGAATGTAAATCCATAACTAAAAGGAGGAAAAAAAAAACAATAAAGAAAAGATATTTGTATTGATATCTTTTTATGCAACGTCGCGCAATCATCATACTCATCATATTGACATAAAGTGCATCAAGCATATCAAATACGTCATTCATCGAAATGTATATATACTACGCACATCATCAAGCATCATAACTCATACATCATCATATACTCATACGACATCATACGATACAGCTCATACATCATCCTAACTCATACAATTTTTAGCCTATCCTATAGTAAGATCACTTACCTCACTAGTTTATACAGTTGTCACCGATTTATCCTCAATGAAAGTTCAGTTTTGTCCTTTGTATCCAAGACGAAACAATAGCTGGGTCAATAGTTGCTTCCTGCTGCAATAGCTATAACAAAAATTGAGAAAATATTCACTTTTAATTGGTGACTATAAAAAAAATCAGAAAATGTTACGAAATTCATATTAACTGCATTAAGTATAAGCTCAAGACACATAAGGGTCCTAACCATATTTTTGGCTCGGGATCAATCCATAGATACCGATAGAAAATAAATAGGCACTTAGAATAAGTACATGTTATACCATGATTGACCAACTCCTTATCAATTCCGATTCATTTCAATATGAACAAAAATCTCGATATTCAATTCTCTAACTCTTACAATGGTTCATGTGCTAGATTTCATGCGAGTATTAAAGACTTTGCTTAAAGATATTCAAAACGAAGTAGAAATTTATAATCATAAGGAAATCTGGTGTGACCGTCCACAACATAGTTTAAATTAATAACAAAAGTGTGGAAGTCTCTCCAACAAAATGAGACTACAAAAAAAAAAAAAAAACATAAAAATCCTTTTATCGCCCCGTGACTGACTTTGGCATCCTACTCGTCACCTTCGTGCCACAACTTCGCCTGAAAAATCATTTTAAAAACAAGTGAGTATTAAAATACTCAATAAGGAACTCCCCTAGTGGGTCAACATATAAATCGTCATAAGGCGATTAACCAAAACACGCAACATTGCCACTAGAGCATCAATGCTACCTTTACTCCTTAAATGGTTATTCCTAGTTGGTTACTCGAAACACACAGCGTGTAACTATTACTATAAGGACATCACCTCCTTATTTCCTCAAATTGACTATCAAAAGCTGGTTACTTGAAACACACGTGTAACCCTTACCTGGATAGTCGTTTTCTAGAATCACCTCAAAGGTGACTATTAGTAGCTAGTTACCGAAACNAAAAAAAAAAAAAAAAAAAAAAAAAAAAAAAAGTAAATAAAATCATAAATAATGAAATAAATAAAGAAATAAACAAATAAAAATAATTATAAAAAAATAGTTAAAAATAATAATAAATAAATAACAACTTTTCCCCCTCCTCTCCACTAACCTCTCATCCCTTCCCCCACAATTATCTCTCCTCAACCCATCCTTACCCATAAAGTAACAGTTGTTGCAAAAGAAACAGAAAAACAACGATTGTCAGATTTACTTGAGAAAAAAAAAGGTGTAACCACACAAAATTTTCTACTTAATTTAAGATGGCTATACCATAAACATTGAATGTGGAAGACTTTATTAAAATTTCATAAAACATAACCTTTATCTTAAAACACAACCATGGACTTACATGTTTCGAAAACATCTTTAAAACGACACAACAAAAGACTAAATAAAACGAATAAGAGTTTAAGTTAAAAACACTCTATTCTACCCTAGGTCTAAGAAAATAAATACCACTATCCTATGCATGTGCCATGGTCTCAAGTTGTGATGTCGTCGTCAGCTGTACAAGAATGCTTTACCTTAACATGAAATGAAAAATGTAGTAGCACATGGCTTGAGTATTTAAAAAATACTCGAAGTGACCCCACTATTGGGGTTATTTTTTTTTTTCGCTCCTTATCATTAAAGAAAGACAAAGAAAAATTTCAGGGTAGAAACCTTCTTAAAAATTTCTCTTTAAGATTCAAGCCCATAGCTGATGATTGTTAAGGATAGTTGACCGTTCATTATAAGGCAAATATCTAGATATTTGTCTTACATTATTACGGCTTACCATATTTGCCCTTTTATTAAAAGCAAATATATTGTATTCATTTATTATTCTTTTCTTTTATTGCTATTTCCATATTATTTGTAATTTACCATATTTATGTATTTTGTAAATGATTATAAATAAGAGAACTCTCACTACCATTTAGCCAGGGTGAATTTAGCAAACATTCACATTGTAACACCCCTAATTTTCTCTAACCTAATCAGCGATGTTACCTTATACTTGCATAATCAACAGAACAAGAGTTCACGTAAGACAGTCTCAATAACGACAATGCGTTCATTATTATAAGTAGTTCATACCTGGGGAAATCAATAACGACAGCCTAGCCTAGAAAATGATTAACATAGAACTACAGGAAACAATTGCAATGACTATGAACTTAAACGAATCCTACAAGGCCCATACGACACTAAAAGAAAACAAAAGAGAGAAGATTTCAGGAAAGAAAAGAAAATTATAACGGTTTGAAAATGGCAAGTACGGTTCATATGGCTACTGTAAACAGAATTAAAATATAACAAAGAATTAAGTGAGAGAAGGAAAATGGAAGATATGAGAAAATATTATATTTGTATGATAGTATATAACATTAAAGGTTGAATTATACAAGCCACTCGAAATATTAATAATATTGACCTATTTTTAGTTTAAGTTTTAAGTTTTATTATCCTATATAAGAAACAATGAAAATATGGAATTCGATTTTTATTGAGACCGTTTAAAGTCGTATTTCACACGGTTAGTTGGATTATTAATTAAAATGTGAAATACTAACAAAAAGTGACGAACAATGCGATAGGAAGCAAACCTTGACAACATTTAGTGTAGTTCTCGAGGAACGGGATCTTACGTTAAATAAATTAAGGAATACTTTGGCTAAGGGCAACCAGGTAAGTGGTCTTCTTATAGGATAGGCTAAAAATTGTATGAGTTATGATGATGTATGAACTATGTCGTACGATACGGTATATGAGTTATGATGATGTGTGGGTTACGATACTTGATGATGTGTGTAGTATATATATATTTTGATGAATGACGTACTTGATATGTTTGATGCACTTTATGACAATATGATGAGTATGATGATTGCGTGACGTTTACCTTAATATGATGATGTTTTTCATATTGAGCATGTTATATGATGATGAGTGCCATATTGCATCATGTCGTTAGATCAACATAGGACACAACCCTAAAAGCGTGAAAATGATATTAATATAAATATCCACGAGTATGTGTTACCTAGAGTAACAAAGAGATGAGACTAGAGGGTTGTGTTAGAAGAGACATTATGATGGATTTAAAGGGACCTCATGCATATTGTATGTTTATAAACATAGGGCTACTTTCCCTAGAGATGATGAGTGCGGACACGCATCATATGATGAACGCGAATGCGCACAAGTGCGAATGCACACAGATGAGAGTGTTCATGAGGAGCATGACACTATGGGGTTCTGCTAACCTCCAAACGTCGCTATGGATTAGCTTGACCAGAGGGTCCAGGGGGTGTGCGAGCGCCTTGGGGGTTCACACTTGCACGTGTGAGTCGTGTGTAGGGAAGTACTACACATCCAATTTGTCCGAGACTGGAGGCCACCCCTAAGATGATTAGAGATAGGTCCCTAAATCATGATTGCATGTGTTTGCATTTGCATGGCCCTATAGTGGGGCCACTTACTGAGTATTCTTTGAAATACTCAGGCCGTGTGCCACATTATTTTTCAGATAAAGGCAAGGCGCATTTGTACGGAGGACGGCGGCATCGCGAGCAGAGACTGTGGCACGTACATAGGGTAGAATCATATTTAAATTTCTAGTCTTAAGTTAGAATAGGTTGTTTTGCATTTCATTGTTTTAAATTATTTTGTATTTGTTTTTGTTTTCTCTAAATTTCAGTATTTCATATTTAAATACGTAAGACCATGGCTGTGTTTTCTAGAGAAGAAGTTGTTTTAAACGTTTTTTAAAGTTTAGGTTATCAATTATGTTCCTGTAAGAGTTATATTTCCGCATTTAGATGAGCATGAGACTAAGTATGTGGAAATTTAGGGTGGTTACACAAGAAATAGTACTTGAAATACAATTAAGAAGAAAAAACCATGTAGCATTGAATTAATACAATGTGAAATGTAGCCCTAAAAGCCTAATCAGTGGTGACAATTTAATAAACTATATCATTAATTTTCAAAAATACCCTTAAACATAAACTTTTAATGTGTTTCAAAATACCCTTTTAACTTAATTTTTTTTTTAAAAAAAAATAGAATTAACACGTTTTACCTTTATAAAAAAAATTAAAAAGAGGTAACCCATCTATCAACCCCTCATAAATTATCTACCGATGTTAACATTATCGGAGTAAAAAAAAAAAAAATTAAAGAAGACATCCAACCCTAGTAGGATCATCTAAGTGGGTTGGTAAAAAAGAGGAGGCGTTAAAAAAATTGGAATTTGAAAGGTGAGGCATTAAATCAAGCAAATTTTGGGGTAAAATTGGTTGACATTTGGAGGAACAAATTGATTTCAAAATCAACCAAATTGATCCGTCAAAATTTTCCCTAAATTCAGATTATGAGCATTGATTTTGCAAAAACAAATTGTATGAATTGATTTTATTACATTATGAGCATTGCATCGATGAAGGCATGAATGATGGAAGAATGATAGCATTTTCCAAATGTGTTTGAGTTTAATTTAGAAATTTATAAATTTATAAAAAACAAACCCTAATTCTCATCTTCTCCATCTTCATCTTCCTCCTTCATCTTCCTCCCTTATTGCCGGTGCGGTTTAGCTTTTGTGATTTCGAACTCCCACCTATTCAAGGTAAGGTTTTGTTTAGGTACTTACTTCTATTATGTTTTTACTTACGAATATGTTACCTTCATTTTTCTTTTTCTTTTTTTTTTTTTTAATTCTACCGGTTTGTTTCTACCTTATTTTTATTATAATTATATTATCTTATATCACAAAATTAATACTCTTTAACTTCTGTTTTTGAGATTTGAGTAGGACGTTGGCATGAGAAAACGAAAGGATATAATTAAAGATACTTCCACGAGACAAAAGAAGGCAAAGACTTTGTTTCAATGGAGTGAAGGGGAAGAGTTGAATCTACTCAACAAGTTGGTTGAGTTCTCCGCTAATAACCTTGATCATGAACAATTTTATCCGTTTTTGAGAAGTGGGTCATTAGCGGACGTGCCCAAGATTCAAATATTCGACAAGATTCAACAGCTCAAAAGAAAACATTTGGAGAAATTAGAGTCGAGAGTGCAAATGGTATCGCATGCTGATGATGAGAGGAATGAGAGGGATGAGAGTTTTGAGTTATCAAATCGACTTTGGGGAGAAAATGAAATTGAAACCGAAACTCAAAATGTTTCCACCTCTAAAGCGTTCGATGCGTGGAGCATGAGTTCGTTTGAAGCGTTGTTTGAAGGTCATTCGCTTCATTTGGATGCATTTACGCCATCTTTTTTGAAGGCAACCAAGAAGGAAATGGATGAACTATTAGATCTACAAAATCACCACTCCTTAATCAAAGCTAACTTGAAGGCACAACTTGCTCAACTAAAGCACCACCTCACTCAAACTCGCTTTGAAAATAGTACCATGTGACAATAATGGTCTCATTTCTTATATATTTCATCATGCTTCATGTTTCTTATTCCTCTTTCTTTTAACACATTTTCATCCTTATTAATTAAGAGTCTATACATTGTATTGTAATATTATGATGTGATGTGATATTTATTTTTTCTTTTTAAGGAATGAATTAGATCTCATATTAGCCCATGTTGGATTGTGATTAAAAACCTAATTTGAGATATTTTTCTTTCTACTATCATAGGCGACATTTCTTACTTAAGCAGTTCTAAAAATCTAATTTACTTTTGCTAGACTCTTTCTATATACACAAGAAATTTTACCAAAACATAAAGTTAAGAAGAAAGGAAAAAACGTGTAGCATTAAATTAAAGACATAATAGTGTGAGACCAAGGTGGAAAATCCTAATAATTTCAAAAAATAGAAGAAAAACCTAAGTTTCTATTAATAATTTTAAAAGTTATAGCCATTAAAGAAAAAAAATTAAAAAAAAATTGGCGACATTTCTTTAAAAAAAATAGAAAAATAATCATAACAACTAATCTCATCTCAAACTCTCACGGGACTCTCCACCTAAAATACTCAACAACCCCTCACAACCCTCTCACATTTCTTAACAAAAAACAAAAAAAAAAAAAAAAAAAAAAA
>NW_019268522.1:6661575-6686486 GCF_002738365.1 Cucurbita moschata | reverse complement strand
AAAAAAAAAAAAAAAAAAAAAAAAAAAAAAAAAACTGAAACTCAAATAAAAGATTTTCTAAACTGAGATAAAATATTTTCTAAGAAGGGAAAAAAATTTCTAGGAAGATTTATGGGAAGGGAAACATTACTCTATTCTCTATTTAAAAAGTTAGTTGTGAGGATTGTTTACCGAATGATATTAAGTAGATCAGCAAAAGAATCATCAAAATTTGTCATTAATAGATGAGAAAGAGAGGAAGATTTGAAAACAAAATCAAATTACAAAAAAGAAAGAAAGAAATACAGATAAATATCATTGCCGTATGATTTCTACTGTCTCGTCTCTTCTTTCTAAGGAGTTTCAAATATCTAAATCTTTTTTTGATTGATTGGTCCCTAGACCTAGATCAATATTATGAACTCCATACTGTAAATGAAAGTCTCGTTCTCGTTTCTATTCTTCGTCACATTGTTGGACCAACAAACAATATCAATATGGAAAATCTTTGGCACATAGATAGAAATTGATCTTATCCTCTATTATCTTATCTTCTATTTTGGAATCAAAGATATTTTGAAACCGCTCATATGTTGTGATTTGGAATAAACGTTTCTCTGGCGAAAGGGAAATAGCCATTTTTTCCTATAGAACCTCTACAAACAAGAGGATTGAAACGGTGTTATAAGTTTATTATTACAAAAAATTGATCTTACAAGATTTATCATGAGGTAAGTCTATTATTCCTTGCATCATATGGGTTGCTGCGTCTTGAGATCCTAATTGCCATGGTTCCGCTACATCACAAGGAGCAATTGTGAGGAATAGCCATTTGAGAACAATCATTTTGTTTGGTTTATTCTTTGACTGCTTTGCTCCCAAAAAAAACTGCTCCACGAAAAAAAAAGAGACTTGTTCTTGCTCTCCCAATTCAGGAAGACAGAAATCGCCGGTTGGGTTGGTCTAACCAAGAGAGGTATGGGAGTGGGCATTGCTTGGGCCGAGTTAAGTAAACACTGGCTCCATAGTTATTTACGTACAACCACCCTCACTGCGTTATATATATCTTTCGCCTCGGTAATTACCTAATGAGAGAGAGCCGATGTCAAAGTCGCCCTTTACGTGAGGGAATGCCAGACAGACTGACCTCTGCTAACTACATTTGATATATACTGTCAGCGTTAGAGAGACTATACTGACGGTATAGTGCCCCCACCAGAGAAGGCTGCTTCATGCTAGGCGTCCAGACCTACTACGCCCGAGCCACATTTCCGGTACAGACGCTATATCCACTAAGGCTGAATCCCACTTCATCCTACGAACTATACCTGAGATAAAGGCATTCTATAACAATTCGACGACTTGAAGAAAGCAAGAAAACGATAGCGATCAGTTTGGCACGGGGGGAATGTTGAAAACAATCTTATTGGAAGCGGTTTGAGAGTGAGGGCAATCGTCATAGTCAGCCAGCGAAAATCCCAAGAAAGCCAGACCTAGCGTTTCGGCATCGCTAGCTTAAACTGAGGAATAAGAATAGGAAAAACAAACAAACAAACCTCCCAGCCTTGTAAGCTATTTCAATGTTATTATTCTGTCTCTTTCTTATGTCCGGTATCAAAGCCACTCGAAGTCGAATGCCTCACCCGCACCTACTTCGTCGCACCAACTCCCTCAAACACAAAGGGAGCGGGCACTGCTCTCAGCCTGTCATAACAATAAAATGAAACTACATACCGGAAGATCATTCATTACCTTATTGCTAGAACAGAATATAGACATTGGTACACCAGAGGGTTCAAGAGACCTCGAGCGACACATTGTAATTTACGCTAACCTCAGCGTACCATCGGAGAGACTTTAGTCACTAACCCCTTGATGGAGGGGAAGAATGAGGCCATCAAGAAAGTTCTCCCCCTAAACAGGAGAAAATGTCCGAAGACCTTTGAATTACAAACAAAGCGAAGGCGCTACTTCGCCTTATAAAGAATGAAGGCCCGTACGACACCCGACGTTAACACTCCCAAATCAGGAAATGCTAACCACAGTTTCCATGGTAACGGGAATACGCCAAACAGACGGCGAAAGCATACAAAGAGAGTGGCGCTTCCATCACTTAGATTTAGAGTGATAGGGCGCACCACAGATACGAAAAATGACTGCTCAATCGAGAGGTCAAAGACAAAGAAATAGTACCAACAAATTTGGTATTTTATCCATTCCTATCTCTTTCGATATCCTTTTCCCAACAAATTTGGTATCAGAGCCAGGTTCCTGTCAACATGAGGGTGAGTGATTATTTTCTTTGTATTTGAACCCACAATAGAAGAAAAGGAGAGACTAAGAGAAAAAAAAAAAAAAAAAATTCCAAGGCTCTATTCATTATTTAGCAAGTAGTTCATGAGACTATTTTTTCACGAATTGCAGCAGCAACCATATCAAAGCATGCATGGTCAATTCTACAAAAAGAGTTTCTAGGAGATTCAAAGGTCATAACAGTGAAATTGCAATCTCTAAGACCTGATTTTGAAACTCTACTCATGACGAATGACGAATCAATTGCTGACTTTTTGTTAAGAGAAACTAAGAAAAACGATGCCAAGGCTCTATTCATTATTCAGCAAGCAGTTCATGAGACTATTTTTTCACCAATTGCAGCAGCAACCACATCAAAGCAGGCTTGGTCAATTCTACCGAAGGAGTTTCTAGGAGATTCAAAGGTCATAACAGTGAAATTTCAATCTCTAAGACGTGATTTTGAAACTCTACTCATGACGAATGGCGAATCAATTGCTGACTTTTTGTCGAGAGAATGACAATAGTTAGTCAGATGTGTACTTGTGGAGAGAAAATTTCAGACGAAACAATTATTGCAAAGGTGTTGAGAAGCTTGACTCCAAAGTTTGACCATGTGGTGGCTGCCATCGAAGAAGCTAAGGATCTAAGGATCTATCCCTACTGTTAAATAAAAGCCATGCCTTATTTAGTTAGGTTTGTAAAAACATCTGAATTCACGCGAATGGACGAGCGTCATTCTAGGGGCCATTGTTTTGGCAAGTGCGAAGTCTTCATCCACTTCTTCTATTTTTGTATAATTGGTTTTCTATTTTTGTAATTAGATTTGTTATTTAAACGGTTCAAATGAAGTAAAATAAGATATTGAGTCTTTAGCAAATGTGAGTGAATCTCTCTCCCTCTCTCCTTTTACTTCCGCTAATTTTTCTTTCCGGGAGTCAACCAGTGGTATCAGATCCTCGTTGAAGCGATCGGTAGTATACCATTACAGAAGAGCCAATCTTATCAACAATTAAGTTGAATAGCTCAAGTGGTTAGAGTGTTGACTTAACAACACACAGGTTTCAGGTTCAAGTAGAAGAAAATGCAAAGCACAAAAATAAATACATCGTGCTCTTCCACGCCACCAAGTGCTGGCATCTCCATCACCACCACGACGGGAAGATGCCATATGAGGCCTGGTACAACAAAAAAACCAACAGTACATCATTTCCGCGTGTTCGGCTGCGTCGCATACATGAAGGTAACACGTCCCCACCTCGCCAAGGTCGTCTTCATCGGCTACGAACCCGGGAGCAAGGTGTCACGGTCATGCTTGTCCAGGGCTTGTTGCCCATGGCCGCCACATGCCCATGACAAGCCAAACCCTTGTCATGTCTTTTCATTCTAGTGTTTTTCCTTTTGTAATTCTAAAGCGTATGACACCTCAAAAATATCATGGCCCAGAATGTACTATAGGGGGATATGACTAGTCGTCAACTTCTCCCTACCCAAGGTTATATATGCTAAGCCGTTGTTATCTTTCTCTTGCTTGCTATATAACGTCTCTTTCTAAAATCTCTCTTTCTCAAATCTCTCTCTCCTCGTTTTCTAAAACCTTCTTTTAAAACCGAGGCTAGAGGCTTGACCGTACGTCGCTTGGCCGTAGGCGACGCAAGAACAAATAGGCTCAACTCACTTGTTGCTGGAAAGTGAGTGCCGCACAATCGCTAGTCCGCTGCCTTCGAAAGCGCGATTGTGTCGCCCCGCCCGCGTGCTCCCGCGCGCGCGCGCGCGCTGCCACGCCCACGCCCACCCCCCATCCATCACCCATTAATTGTGAAATTACATGTGGAGTTGTTTTTTTGTAAATTTTTTTCTGGAAGCTAAGAAACATGAAAGAATGGTTCCCACAAAATTTCAGATTTTTTTGACGGCTCTAGCTATTTTTTCTAATTTCTTATTATTTAATATTTAAAAATTCATTAAAAAAATTTGGTTGGTTGAAAAATTATGAAACTTGATTTCTAGATCCATTACAATGTCCCATTCATGAATCAATCGAGTTCATGGAAAAAAACAATCTAAAACTTGAGATATTTGACCGTATGACGGCTCAGAAAAATCGTATCTAGGCCTGGCAGACCAAAAATGCCTCAAAATGTACTATATAGGGGGGTGACTAGTCTGCATGGGCTGGGTGTCACGGTCATGCTTGTCCAGGGCATGTTGCCCATGGCCGCATGCCCATGACAAGCCAAACCCTTGTCATGTCTTTTCATTCTAGTGTTTTTCCTTTTGTAATTCTAAAGCGTATGACACCTCAAAAATATCATGTCTACGCCTGCCAGAACTAAAATGGCCCAGAATGTACTATAGGGGGATATGACTAGTCGTCAACTTCTCCCTACCCAAGGTTATATATGCTAAGCCGTTGTTATCTTTCTCTTGCTTGCTATATAACGTCTCTTTCTAAAATCTCTCTTTCAAAAATCTCTCTCTCCTCATTTTCTAAAACCTTCTTTTAAAACCGAGGCTAGAGGCTCGATCGTACGTCGCTTGGCCGTAGGCGACGCAAGAACAAATAGGCTCAACTCACTCGTTGCTGGAAAGTGAGTGCCGCACAATCGCTAGTCCGCTGCCTTCGAAAGCGCGATTGTGTCAAGTGGTATCAGAGCTTTGTTAGCTCCGTAACGTCATACAGACCGAGATCATGTCGACAACAAAGTCGACACCCAAAGCACAAGCCGACCGGCTTACGCTAATAGAGGAGGAAATGTTGTTCCTCAAAGAAGTCCCTGACACCCTCCGTTTCCTGGAAACACGGGTGACCGAACTGAGCGAGAAAGTCGTCCAAGTCGACGCAATGGGCAACCGCCTGGATGGGTTGCAAATCGCAGAACTATTGTTTCGAGTGACCTCGCTCGAAGAAAGAGTTGCTCCTACGAGCAGCCCAAAACCGTCTGATAGTCCGGATAGCTCTGTCGCACACAAAGAGGGACGTGGCGAAGAGTTCGACGTACTACAAACCACAATGATGAGTTTGTTCAATGGATTGGCTGATGAATTCAGATCAACAGTCGACGACCTCCAAGAAAGGATGGCTGCCATGAGCACTCGAATTGAAATTACCATGAAAGCCGTGGAAGGTGTCGCGGCTGGACAAACTAATACAGGATCCAACAAACTAAGGTTCCCAGACCCTAGAGCCTTCAAAGGGAATCGGGACGCCAAGGAGTTGGAGAACTTCATCTTTGACGTCGAACAGTACTTCAAAGCCACAACGGCTTGTACCGACGACAAGAAGGTGACTGTAGCCGCGATGTATCTCATAGACGACGCCAAACTGTGGTGGCGTACGAAGGTGCAAGACATCGAGGATGGATTGTGCACCATCGACTCATGGGAGGACCTCAAGAGAGAGTTGAGGGAACAATTCCTCCTCGAAAACGCAGGGCATATAGCAATGGAGAAAATAGTAGCCCTGAAACACACTGGAAACATACGGGACTACGTCAGACAGTTCTCAACCCTGATGCTGGATATCAGGGGCACGGCAGAGAAGGACAAGGTGTTCTTCTTTATAAATGGTCTACAGCCGTGGGCCAAAACAAAGATACATGAGAGCAGGGTCCAAACCCTAGCTGCCACAATGGCCTGCGCCGAGAGACTCGTAGACTGTGGGAACGAAGCAGGATCCCAAAGAAGAGTGACACCAGCCCCAAACAATGGGGGCAAACCATACAGACCACCAGGTCAGCGAAATGGAAGTCCCAACAGATCGAATGGATGGACGGATAGACCTCCTCAGAACAATCAAGCGGGGACTTCTCGAGGGCATTACCATCAAAAGAACCACCCGACGACACCTTTGCAATGCATGTTGTGTAAAGGCCCCCACAAGGTATCATACTGTCCTCATCGGGCCTCTCTCACTGCACTTCAAGTGTCCATTCAAGAGAGCAATGAAGCAAGGGTCGAGACTTTGCTAGACAAGAAGGAAGATCACGACAACCCCCGAATGGGCGCACTCAAATTCTTGTCGGCCCTCCAACGGAAAGTCGAACCGAAGGAGGTACTAGAGAAAGGGCTCATGTTCGTAGATGCCACAATAAACTCTCAACCGAGCAAGAGCACTTTGATAGACTCTGGAGCAACCCACAACTTCATTGCCGATCAAGAAGCCAGAAGATTGGGACTCACCATAGGAAAAGACCTGGGGAAAATGAAAGCTGTCAATTCCGAGGCCTTGCCTATTGTGGGAGTTTCCAAGAGAGTCCCCTTCAAAATAGGGGATTGGACTGGAGAGCTAGACCTTGTCGTGGTTCGCATGGATGACTTCGACGTGGTACTTGGGATGGAGTTCCTCCTAGAACACAAGGTCATCCCAATGCCATTGGCAAAATGCTTGGTGATCACCGACCGTAATCCCACAGTAATACCTGCAAGCATCAAGCAACCAGGTAATCTTCGAATGATCTCGGCCATACAACTGAAAAGGGGACTCGCACGAGAGGAACCTACGTTTATGGCCATACCACTGATAGAAGAAGCAACCACCGAAGAGACTGTCCCAGAGGAAATCAAGGAAGTACTAGACAGCTATACCGACATCATGCCAGAGAGTCTACCACAAACACTACCACCTCGTCGAGGCATTGACCACGAAATCGAACTCCTTCCCGGGGTTAAGCCGCCAGCAAAGAACGCATACCGGATGGCTCCGCCCGAGCTAGCCGAATTGAGGAAACAACTGGATGAGTTGTTGAAGGCGGGGTTCATTCGCCCGGCAAAGGCCCCTTATGGAGCCCCCGTACTATTCCAGAAGAAGAAAGATGGGACGTTGCGCCTGTGCATAGACTATAGAGCCTTAAACAAGGTGACAGTACGCAACAAATATCCTCTGCCGATAATATCCGACTTGTTCGACCAACTTCACGGGGCCAAGTACTTCACGAAGTTGGACTTACGATCAGGATATTATCAAGTACGTATTGCCGAAGGGGACGAACCCAAGACGACGTGCGTAACAAGATATGGGGCCTTTGAATTCCTAGTAATGCCCTTTGGCTTGACAAACGCCCCAGCTACGTTCTGCACGTTGATGAACCAGGTTTTCTACGAATACCTGGATCAGTTCGTCATAGTATACCTCGACGACATTGTTGTTTACAGTACAACCCTCGAGGAACACAAAGTGCATTTGAAGTTAGTGTTTGACAAGCTCCGACAGAACCAGCTGTATGTGAAGAAGGAGAAATGTGCATTCGCACAAACATGCATCAACTTCCTTGGACATGTCGTCAGATGTGGACAAATTAGTATGGATAGCGACAAGATAAAAGCTATCCAAGAATGGAAGGTTCCTACTTCCGTATCTGAATTGCGGTCCTTCTTAGAACTAGCCAACTATTATAGGCGGTTCGTCGAAGGGTTTTCACGACGAGCCGCCCCATTGACAGAGCTGTTGAAGAAAGACCACCCTTGGTCGTGGTCGAATGATTGTCAAATGGCCTTTGAAAATCTGAAAACAACCATGACGAGGGGTCCTGTCCTCGGGTTGGTAGACGTCACTAAGCCATTTGAAGTAGAAACCGATGCTTCCGACTTTGCTCTCGGTGGAGTCCTTATTCAAGAAGGCCACCCCATCGCCTACGAAAGTCGAAAGCTCAACGATGCCGAATGAAGATACACTGTCTCCGAGAAAGAAATGTTGGCTGTAGTCCATTGCCTTCGAGTCTGGAGACAGTATCTCTTAGGATCACAGTTCGTAGTGAAGACGGATAACAGCGCCACTTGCCACTTCTTTGAGCAACCGAAGTTAACAGCAAAACAAGCCCGGTGGCAGGAGTCGTTGGCCGAATTCGACTTCAAGTTCGAACACAAAGCAGGAAAGAGTAATCAAGCAGCCGACGCGCTGAGTCGGAAGGGCGAACATGCGGCCCTGTGCATGTTAGCCCATATTCACTCAAGTAAGATCGATGGATCGATGCGCGACATCATCAAGGAACATTTACACAAAGACCCATCGGCCAAAGCTGTTGTCGAACTAGCTAAGGCTGGAAAGACACGGCAGTTTTGGGTTGAGGGGGACCTCCTGATAACCAGAGGAAACAGATTGTACGTCCCAAGAACGGGGGAACTGAGGAAGAAGCTCATTCAAGAATGTCATGATACCTTGTGGGCCGGACATCCTGGGTGGCAAAGAACATACGCCCTAATAAAGAAGGGGTACTTCTGGCCAAACATGCGAGACGACATCATGCAATACACCAAGACGTGCCTCATCTGCCAACAGGATAAGGTCGAGAAAGCCAAAGTCTCTGGACTCTTGGAACCTCTACCTGTGCCAACGAGACCCTGGGAAAGTGTATCTCTGGACTTCATAACGCACCTCCCAAAGGTCGGGGAATATGACGCCATCTTGGTTATTGTAGACCGATTCTCCAAATATGCGACATTCATCCCCACTCCCAAATTATGCTCGGCGGAACTCACAACCCAACTGTTTTTCAAACACGTTGTAAAGTTATGGGGCATTCCGTCGAGCATCATCAGTGATAGGGATGGCAGATTCATTGGGACGTTCTGGACTGAGTTATTCGCTTTCTTGGGAACAACCTTGAACATCTCCTCGAGTTATCACCCTCAGACCGATGGACAGACAGAACGGTTCAATTGCTTGCTCGAAGAATACTTACGTCACTTCGTCGACGCTCGCCAAAAGAACTGGATACAATTGTTAGATGTCGCCCAATTTTGCTTCAACTGCCAAACCAGCTCATCTATAGGGAAGAGTCCCTTCGAAATTGTAAGTGGACGACAACCGGCCTTACCCCATATTATTGATCATCCTTATGCAGGAAAAAACCCTCAAGCTCACAACTTTACAAGGGAATGGAAGCAGACGACAGATATAGCCCGGGCATATTTAGAGAAGGCTTCCAAGCATATGAAGAAATGGGCGGACAAGAAGCGTCGCCCCCTTCATTTTCGTGTAGGAGATCAAGTCCTTATCAAGCTGAGACCAGAACAGATTAGATTTCGAAGCCGAAAGGACCAGAGACTAGTTCGTAAATATGAAGGCCCGGTTGAAGTCCTTAAAAAGATTGGGGCTACCTCCTACCGAGTTGCACTACCCGCATGGATGAAAATCCACCCCGTCATTCATGTGAGCAACTTGAAGCCCTATCACCCTGATCCAGACGACGACCAACGCAATGCAACCACAAGACCGAACATCGATCTGAAGCAAAAAGAAACAAAGGAAGTGGAAGAGATCCTAGCCGACAGGGTTAGGAAGATAGGAAGACCTGTACGGACGATTCGTGAATTCCTTGTCAAATGGAAGAATCTCCCTACAGAGGAAACAAGCTGGGAACGCGCCGAAGATCTGAACTCCGCCGCCACCCACATCGCAAGGTATGAAAGTAGTCGGTTGACAGGGACGTCAACCAATTAGGTGGGGGAGGATGTCACGGTCATGCTTGTCCAGGGCTTGTCGCCCATGGCCGCATGCCCATGACAAGCCAAACCCTTGTCATGTCTTTTCATTCTAGTGTTTTTCCTTTTGTAATTCTAAAGCGTATGACACCTCAAAAATATCATGTCTACGCCTGCCAGAACTAAAATGGCCCAGAATGTACTATAGGGGGATATGACTAGTCGTCAACTTCTCCCTACCCAAGGTTATATATGCTAAGCCGTTGTTATCTTTCTCTTGCTTGCTATATAACGTCTCTTTCTAAAATCTCTCTTTCAAAAATCTCTCTCTCCTCGTTTTCTAAAACCTTCTTTTAAAACCGAGGCTAGAGGCTCGACCGTACGTCGCTTGGCCGTAGGCGACGCAAGAACAAATAGGCTCAACTCACTCGTTGCTGGAAAGTGAGTGCCGCACAATCGCTAGTCCGCTGCCTTCGAAAGCGCGATTGTGTCACAAGGCGTACAAACTCTATGATCCTGTAGGGGGCGAGCTCACGTGTCTCGCAACGTCATCTTCGACGAAAGCACCTTCTGGCGTGGAATGACGTGATCGAGGCAAACCATAATCCAAATCAATTCACGGTGGAATACCTCGTCACCGAGCCAGAAGAAGGAGGAGCCCAGCATCAGGAGACGTCACCGCCGCCCGCAGTTGCACCACCTGAACCAGTGGAATTCGCAACACCACGGACTGCGGATTTGACGCTGGATGCCGATCACGATACTGATCTGAAGGCCAGGTACCTGGACTGGCAGCGCGCGAGCTCAAAGAAGTGGCCGAACTACATGCCATTAGTGCACAGATGAACCGAACACCTTCGCCGAAGCAGAAAAGAACCCGTGCTGGCTGAAGGCAATGTAGGAGGAGATGACATCCATCACCAAGAATCAGACGTGGAGTCTGGATCATCGGGACACCGAGCCATAGGGCTCAAATGGGTCTTTAAGTTGAAGCGCAACGAAAAAGGAGAAGTTGTCAAGCACAAGGCCCGTCTGGTGGCGAAGGGCGCCGTCTATGTTCGCCAACCACCTGGCTTCCTGGACAACGACAACCCTAATAAGGTACTGCGCCTGCACAAAGCACTCTACGGGCTTCGACAAGCCCCACGAGCCTGGAACGCGAAGCTCGACAGTACCCTACTGTCACTGAAATTCAAACGTTGTGCCTTTAAGCATGGCATGTACACGCACGGCCACGGCAAGAAGCGACTGATCGTGGGAGTGTACGTCGATGACCTCATAATCACTGGAGGCGACGTGGAAGTCCTCGAAAGGTTCAAGAAGGAGATGTCGAAAAACTTCGAGATGAGCGATCTCGACGTGCTCAACTACTACCTCGGCATCGAAGTGCAACAGAACTCTTCCGGCATCTCCATCTGCCAAAGTCATACGCGAAGAAGCTGCTGGACACAATTGGGCTTGTGGACAGTAATCCTACCAGGACGCCAATGGAGGCCCGACTCCAACTAAGGAAGGCCAGCACTATGACGACAGTCGACTCCACCAATTACCGCAGCATTGTTGGGAGTCTGCGCTATCTGGTAAACTCTCGTCCTGATCTTGCTTATTCTGTTGGATATGTGAGCAGGTTTATGGAAGCACCTTGGGAGGAGCATCTAGTGGCTGTCAAGAGCCAGGTTCCTGTCAACGCGAGGGTGAGTGATTATTTTCTTTGTATTTGAACCCACAATAGAAGAAAAGGAGAGACTAAGAGAAAAAAAAAAAAGATTCCAAGGCTCTATTCATTATTCAGCAAGTAGTTCATGAGACTATTTTTTCACGAATTGCAGCAGCAACCACATCAAAGCATGCATGGTCAATTCTACAAAAAGAGTTTCTAGGTCAAAGGTCATAACAGTGAAATTGCAATCTCTAAGACATGATTTTGAAACTCTACTCATGACGAATGACGAATCAATTGCTGACTTTTTGTTAAGAGAAACTAAGAAAAACGATGCCAAGACTCTATTCATTATTCAACAAGCAGTTCATGAGACTATTTTTCACCAATTGCAGCAGCAACCACATCAAAGCAGGCTTGGTCAATTCTACCGAAGGAGTTTCTAGGAGATTCAAAGGTCATAACAGTGAAATTTCAATCTCTAAGACGTGATTTTGAAACTCTACTCATGACGAATGGCGAATCAATTGCTGACTTTTTGTCGAGAGAATGACAATAGTTAGTCAGATGCGTACCTGTGGAGAGAAAATTTCAGACGAAACAATTGTTGCAAAGGTGTTGAGAAGCTTGACTCCAAAGTTTGACCATGTGGTGGCTGCCATAGAAGAAGCTAAGGATCTATCCATATTGTTAAATAAAAGCCATGCCTTATTTAGTTAGGTTTGTAAAAACATCTGAATTCACGCGAATGGAGGAGCGTGATTCTAGGGGCCATTGTTTTGGCAATTTGGGCGAAGTCTTCGTCCACTTCTTCTATTTTTGTATAATTAGTTTTTCTATTTTTGTAATTAGATTTGTTATTTAAACCGTTCAACTGAAGTAAAATAAGATATCGAGTCTTCAGCAAATGTGAGTGAATCTCTCTCCCTCTCTCCTTTTACTTCCGCTAATTTTTCTTTCGAAGAAACCTTCGGCCTATTTTTCGTCGACATTGTCCTCCGAATTGCCAGAGTCAACACATACTCTCCATTGATGAACCGATGGGCTCGCTTCAGGCTCATGAGGCAAGAATCAATAGATAATCAGAAAGGAACGAAGAAAAGACACTTGTAGTGAAGGAGACAACCAACAACAAAAACAACAAAAGAGAAAATATTCATTTAGCAGGTAGAAGTTGTGGAAGAGGAGGATTTTGCAGCTTCCATAGTGGTCATGATAACAGGGGTAGATGGAGAAGTGATGGACAGAGACAATTCAATGAACAAAGGAATATCATAAAATGTTACCATTGCAGAAGGTATAGGCACACAAAATCTGATTGTTGGTATAAAAATCAATGAATGAATTTTGCAGTAGAGAATGAAGAAGAAGAAGAAAAGTTGTTTATGGTGTGCATGGATACTAATTCGAAAAAAGGTAACTTATGGTTTGTTGATAGTGGATGCTGGAATCATATGACAAGCACCAAATCCTTATTCAAAGAGCTTGATGAGACGCAAAAAATTAAGGTGCAACTTGGAAATACAAAAGAGATGCAAGTTGAAGGAAAAGCTACAGTGAAAGTCGAAACCAGTCATGGTAAGATCAAAAAATTAGATAATGTTCAATCTGTAACTGATTTAGGGTACAATTTATTGAGTGTTGGACAGTTGATGACCAGAGGACATTCCATTCTATTTGATGACAAAACATGTGTCATTACACATAAGAAATCTGACCATAAAGTTCAAATTGCCATGACTTCAAATAAGATGTTTCTACGGGATGTTTCTAACATGAAGGATTTTGCTCTTACTGCTAGTACGAAAGATGACTCAACATTATGGCATCTCAGATATGGACATCTTCATATGAACGGCCTGAAAATAATCAGGGATAAAGGTATGGTTTTCGGATTACCAAGAATTGACTCAACTAATTTATGTGAAAGATGCATTTATGGCAAGTAGACTAGGAAGTTCTTTCCGGTTGGAAAAGCTAAAAGAGCTTCACATTGTCTAGAACTAATTCATGCTGATTTATGTGGGCCAATGCAAACGAAGTCCTTGGGTGGGAGTATATACTTTTTACTGTTCATTGATGACTATAGTCGCATGACCTGGGTTTACTTCCTACAACATAAGTTAGAAACTTTTTAGAAGTTACAGATTTTTAAAGCTATGGTGGAGAACAAAAATGGCTGTCACATTAAAGTTCTTCGCACAGACGGAAGTGGCGGTGACGAGTTCATATCTAAAGAGTTCAATCTATTTTGTGAAGAAGAGGGCATCCAAAGGGAGTTAACAACTCCCTACACTCCAAGAACAAAATGGAATTGTTGAATGAAAAAATCGAACTATTGTGGAGATGGCAAGAAGTATGTTACAGGCAAGGAGACTTCCAAACCAATTTTGGGCAGAAGCGGTAGCAACATCTATTTATCTATTAAACCTCTCACCAACAAAGGCTATTATGAATCGATCTCCTTATGAAGCATGGCATGGAAGGAAACCATTTGTAAGTCATTTACGAATCTTTGGTTGTGTTGCTTATGCTTTGAAACATCTTCAAATTCGTCAAAAGTTTGATGAAAAATCTGAAAAATGCATTTTCATTGGCAATTGTACTATATCAAAGGCATATAAATTATATAACCCCCTCAGTGAAAAGATTTTAGTTAGAAGGGATGTAATATTTAATGAAAACGTGAGTTGGGATTGGAGTAAAGAACAGGAGCAGCAAAAGATTACAATTGAAGTTTCCCCAAATAAAGTGACAAGGGTCAACTCTCAGTGCATCCACTATAACACAAAATGTGTCAAATTCATCGTCTTTAGTATCACTGAACAGCAATTCTTCTCTTGAAGAACTTTCGGATGAGACACCTCTAAGAAAGTATAAATCTTTAGCTGACATATATGCATCAGGTCAATTTGCTCTTACTGTTTCAGATCCTATGAATTATGAAGAAGCAACTGAAAAAGAAGACTGGAAGAAAGCCATGGCACAGATGCGGTCCGTTAAGAAAAATGGAACATGAGATATGGTTGACTTGCCAAACAAAAAGTTCTATGGAGATTTATATGGGACATGCAGGCCACCGCTAGAGGTTTATCAGTTTGATGGAGAATTACAAGAGGTTTATGTAACACCGCCAGAGGGATTCATAAAGGAAAACAAAGAAACAAAGGTATACAAGCTGAGACAGACATTGTACAGATTAAAGCAGACATACTTACGAAGGCCTTGTCAAAAGAAAAGCTCTATACTTGACATCTGCAACTTTGAATCAAGAGGGAGTGTTGAGATATGATTCAAAGTATTCAAAATGAAGATATGATTTAAAGTAGTTGAGATATGATTCAAAATATTCAAACTACTAAGATTTTAGGAGATTGTTAGTAGATTTGAATTTATCTAGATTTCCATAATTTACTATTTCTGATCCCTATAAATAATGGAATTATGTAACCCTTTGAGCATTGAGTCAAAAAACAATAATAAAGCATTGCAGCTTTGATCTATTTTATCCATTCTTATCTCTTTCAATATCCCTTTTCCCAACATTAGAATGATTGAAAATGGGGTTCGATTAATTGCATAGCCATTCTCTTAGAAAAAAAAAATCAATTTTGATTGAAAATGGATGGTAAACAGAATAAACAAAGATGATGATTCATTTGTGATATATTTTTAAGGAAAGAAAAGAAAAACAGAATCAATTAAACTTGGATTGAATGATCAAAGGAGCCTCAAATAATATTGAAATATTTTTATTTTAAGTTTTGTTACTCAACACAATTTAGAAACAATGAAAACATGTTATTCGATTTTTACTGAGACCATTTTAGAATCGTATTTCACATTGTTAGTTGGATTATTAATTAAAATGTGAAATACTAACAAAAGGTGAGGAACGGTGCGATAGGAAGCGAACCCCGAAAACCTTTGGAGTAGCTCCCGAGGAACGGGAGCTTACGATAATTAAATTAGGGAGTACTCTAGCTAAGACCAACCAAGTAAGTGACCTTACTATAGGATAGGCTAAAAATTGTATGAGTTATGATGATGTGTGTATGAAGCCATATGTTAGTATATGACGATGTATGACTTATGATGATGTATGATTTGTATCGTATGATGTGGTATGTTAATATATGATAGTGTATGAGTTATGATGATGTATGAGCTGTATCGTATGATGTCGTATACTAGTATATGATGATGTATGAGTTATGATACTTGATGATGTGCATACTATATATATATTCTTATGAATGACGTACTTGATATGCCTAAAGCACTTTATGGCAATATGATGAGTATGATGATTGTGTGACGTTTACCTTACTATGGTGATGTTTTCCATATTGAGCATGCTATATAATGATGATTGTCATATTGCATCATGTCGTTAGATTGACATAGGACATAACCCTAAGAGCATGAAAATGATATTAATATAAATATCCATGAGTATTTGTTACCTAGAGTAACAAAGAGATGAGACTAGAGGGTTATGTTAAAAGAGACATTACGATGGATTTAGAGGGACTTCATGCATATTGTATGTTGATCAGCATATGGCTACTTCCCCTAAAGATGATGAGTGCTGACGTGCACAATATGATGATGAGTGCGAATACTTACCGCATGATGATGAGGGTGTTCATGAGGCGCATGACATTATGGGGTTCTGCGTTACAAATTAGCTTGGCTAGAGGGTCCAAGGGGTGTGCGAGCACCTGGGGACGTTACAAATTAGCCTGCTGACCTCCTAACTTCGTTACAAATTAGCTTGACTAGAGGGTCCAAGGGGTGTGCGAGCATGGCCGCCTATAGTGGGACCTATTACAAGAAGGACAATTGAAGTCGAAGAATCATGGTGTCCCAAATGGACCTATTACAAGAAGGACAATTGAATGGAAAACATTAAAATGTCAGCAACAAGGTTTGAACCTACACAAATGAAGCTTATTCAAGTTTATCTCTTTAGCCACTCAAATATATCAACATTTGTTGAAAGATTTTATTGTTTTTTTGTTTTCATTTTGCAATGGTCAATTGGTCAAAATTGACTTCGTCATTTGTGGAGATTAAAGGGGATCGGGATTGAATCCCGTCCACAAACGTCTTTTGTCGGGAGAATATAAATACCCACAATATGTTATGTAAAATTCAGATTCGTGGATGAATGTAATTCAGATATCAAATTGAGACGTTTTCCTTAGAAATTCGAACATCATATTTGCCATTTCTAAGTATCAAGCAATTCTTGTGGTAGAATTGCACCCAAGCCATTCAATCAAGCATTGATCAAGTTAGATTGTGGAGTAACTCAATTTAGAACAAGGTTTCCAAATCTTGCGTTTGATCGTAAGAGGTAATCTAATTCTAGCCTTATCTCTTGTTGATCCAAATTTCGTATAGGGAGGTGTTAATTACTTTGATTTAAGTGTTCTTTCTTCAACAAAAGCTTGGATCATTGGGCTGAGGATTAGGGTTGCCTTATCAATTTGGTATCAGAGCCTAAGCTTACACCTTTGTGGCCGACTCTAGAATTGATTTTATCTTTCATTTTTGCTCTTGTTTATCTTTTCTTTAAATTTATCCATTTATTTTACACCTTTGTGGCCGACTCTAGAATTGATTTTATCTTCCATTTTTGCTCTTGTTTATTTTTCTTTAAATTTGTCTATTTATTTTCTTGCAGTCCTTTCCGCCATTATTCATCAATTTTTCACTTTGTTCTCATTTTGTTCTTAAAGATCACGTTGAGATCTTGAAATTTTTTTTTATCATATTTATTCTTACAATTATGATTATAAACGATATTTATCATTTTTTTTAGATCATTTGCATGTTTATTTGAAGATCAAATAAACTTCGATTCACATCTTTTTCTTCATCCATCTAAATCTAGAACCGTTGTGTTTGATATATATTTTTTCTCTCATAATCTGCGCTTGAAGATAACTTCTAAATTTTCCGAATTCTGTAAAAAGGAGAGTTAGATCATTCTTAAAATCTTCACGTCCTTTCTTATTTTTCGCGTCCCTTCTTTTTTTGTTCACGTCTTGTTTTATTTTGTTGTTATTTCATAATTAATTTATCTTGATTGCCTTGAATAGCTTGCTACTATCATAATTGGTGTAACGACCCAAAAATAATAATAATAAGTAAATAATTAAATAATTAAAATAATAATTTTCCCTCAACTACTCTCCACCCACCCCTCTTCCTCTCCCAAACTATCTCTCTTCAACCACCTCATCAGTCAAAATCTCAATCCAATCTCTCTTCAACCACCTCATTAGTCAAAATCTCAATCCAGAATACAGATGCATCCACTATCTCTCCTCAGCCAACTCACAAATACAGAATACAATCTCTCCTCAACCAACTCACGAATGGAGAATACAGTATGCATTCCATGGTTCCTACAACAGAAAAAATAAATAATAAAAAAAAAATACCAACAAACAGATTTACATGGAAATTTTTGGAGAGAGAGATCTTGCTTTGTTTTTGTTGTAAGTCATATTTCAAATCTCATTTTTATTTATCTTAAATGAGTAAGAATCAGATTTCCTTTTCTTTGTCTAATTATTCAGAATTAGATCTCTTGTTGGCTTGCCCAATTATTTAGATTTTTCGTTATAATGTTAGGTTACAGGAAATAACCAGAATAAATGAGGCAAATATTTGTCAACAGAATAAAAAAAATACATAATAAAATACATAATAGATAGAAAAAAGAGAAGATATGAAGTAAATACAGACCATAAAGGAAAAGAGAAGAATCTGTAAATAAGAAAGGAAAGATTCCGAAAGAAAATTTATCTGTAAAAAAATTAACAGGTAAATAAGAGAGGAAAGAGGGAAAAAAGAAAGGAAAGATTTGGAAGGAAGAATTAATTAGAATACAAAAAAAAAAAAAATACAAAGAGAAGACAAGAGAGAAGCTAGATACTATTAACAAACAAAAATAACAAAAAAAAAAAAATATATAGATAGCCGGTGAAATACATAAAAGAAAAAAAATTAAATAAATAAATAAATAGGAGGAAAGAAAGAGAAAGGAAATAGAGAGAGAAGAAAGAGAAAAATAAAAGGGAAGAGTTGGGAGTAAGAATAGATAATAAGTAAGAATCGATTAAAAATTGGTCAAGAATATGTCTCCAACAAAAATTGGGGGAAAAAATCTAATACAGAAATAATATCGGAAGACAAGAAAGTAGTCACTCGGAATAAAAAAAAATTAGAAAATGAAATCTTAATATAAATTGAATATATATATATATAATATGTATATATATTTAGATGTATATTATAACATTCCAAGACTTTGTCCATGCAAAGTCTTTAATGCTCGCATGAAGTTTAGCACCTGAACCATTGTAAGAGTTAGAGAATTGAACATGAAATTGATGTCACAGATTCTTATAGGTAGGCTTGGATACAAAGGGAAAAATCGAACTTTCATTAAGGATAAATTGGTAACACCCGTATACGCTAATCAGGTAAGTGGTCTTACTATAGGATAGGAAAAAAATTGTATGAGTTATGATGGTGTATAAATTATGTCATACGATGCGGTATATGAGTTATGATGATGTGTGAGTTATGATGCTTGATGATATGCGTAATATATATATATTTCGATGATTGACGTACTTGATATGTTTTATGCACTTTGTGACAATATGATGAGTATAATGATTGCGTGACGTTTACCTTAATATGATGATGTTTTCCATATTGAGCATGCTATATGATGATGAGTGCCATATTGCATCATGTCATTAGATCGACATAAGACACAACCCTAAGAGTGTGAAAATGATATTAATATAAATATCCACGAGTATGTGTTACCTAGAGTAACATAGAGATGAGACTAGACGATTGTGTCAGAAGAGACATTATGATGGATTTAGAGGGACCTCATGCATATTGTATGTTCATAAGCATAGGGCTACTTCCCCTAGAGATGATGAGTGCGGACGCGCACCATATGATGAGCGCGAATGCGCACAGGTGCGAATGCACACAGATGAGGGTGTTCATGAGGCGCATGACACTATGGGGTTCCGCTGACCTCCGGACGTCGCTACAGATTAGCTTGACCAGAGGGTCCAGGGGGTGTGCGAGCGCCCTGAGGATTCACACTCGCACGTGTGAGTCGTGTGTAGGAAAGTACTATATATCCAATTTGTCCGAGACTGGAGGCCACCCCTAAGATGATTAGAGATAGGTCCCTAAATCATGATTGCATGTGTTTGCATTTGCATGGCCCCTATAGTGGGGCCACTTACTGAATATTCTTTGAAATATTCAGGCCGTGTGCCACATCATTTTTCAAGTAAGGCAAGACACACTTGTACGGAGGACGGCGGCATCGCAAGCAGAGACTGTGGCACGTGCATAGGGTAGATTCATATTTAAATTTCTAGTCTTAAGTTAGAATAGGTTGTTTTGCATTTCATTGTTTTAAATTATTTTGTATTTGTTTTTGTTTTCTCTAAATTTCAGTAATTCATATTTAAACACGTAAGACCATGGCTGTGTTTTCTAGAGAAGAAGTTGTTTTAAAAGTGTTTTTGAAGTTTACGTTATAAATTATATTCATGTAAGAGTTTTATTTCTGCATTATAGATGAGCATGAGATGTTAGTAGCGACTCTGAGTATGTGGAAATTTAGGGTCGTTACAATTGCTTTAACGATATATTAGCCTACCTTGATCATAATTTAGTCACTTTCGCAAACAGCCTACCTACCTTTGTGTGTATGAACAGGAGTGTCCCTGAGTGCAAAATCAATGAGTTGAGTGTGTGAGGTCCTAAACATATTCCACTACTTTTTGTACAATCATGAACAAAGATGGAGGAAATGGAGGGGAGATCAATGAAGCTAGGTGGAGAGAAGCACAGGTCGGAACAATTACTCGTTTGAATCAAGTTATTAGTACATTGACAGACCGGATGGAGCGAATTGAAATAGCCTTAGGTAATCTTCAAGGGAGGGAAGTACTCTTGAATGAAGGAGTTGAAAATGAAGAAGATGACCATGTCACCCTTTTAGCTGGACATAGTCCTAGGGGAGGGAGAGATGTCGGTCGAGGGAGAGGAAGAGTCAGAAGAAGGGGTAGAGAAATTTTAGCACCAAAAAGAATTGAGAGGGAGTACCAGTATGAGAGAGAAAAAAAAAGGATTCGAGGGAGTAAAGATAAAAATTCCAACTTTCTATGGGAGATCTGATCCAGAGGAGTATTTGCAATATGAGAGCAAAATTGAGCATGTCTTCCATTGCAACAATTTCAGTGAAGAAAGAAAGTTGAAGCTTGCTATGGCTGAATTTTGTGATTACGCCATTATATGGTGGACATCTTTGAAATCAGAGTGGAGGAGAAATTATGAAGAACCAATTGAAACATGGGAGGAATTGAAGACATTAATGAGAAAAAGGTACATTCCTAAGCATTATTCTCAAGTACTCAAGCAAAAACTCTATACTTTACAACAGGGATCCAAAAGTGTTGAAGAATATTACAAAGAAATGGAGACCCTTATAAATAAAGCATGTATTGATGAAGATGAGGAAGATACAATGGTTAGATTTCTTGGTGGGTTAAACCGACAACTTGCTCATCAAGTGGATAGGCAAGCGTACTTTGATATGCAAGAATTGTTACACCTTGCTGTCAAAATTGAAGGGCAACTAGCTTGGGAGAAGAAGAACTCCAAGAGGTATGGTATTCCAAAGTCTACTACTTTCAACACTTGGAAAAAGAATGCAAATATTGAAAAGATAAATTTCAAAGTTGGAGGCAAGTATGATCTTGACAAAAAGAACAAAGCTGAGACCTCCAAGGGTAAAGAGAAAGTGGAGGAATATAAGGAGATTCGAGAAAGAAATAGAGACATCAAATGTTGGAAATGTCAAGGAATTGGTCATCTTGGTCATGATTGTCCTAACAAGAGAGTCATGATCATCAAGAATGGACAAGTTGTCACAAATAGGGAGGAAAGTGGTCATGATGAACTAGTTGAAGAGGAAATCCAGGAGAATGAGGAGGAACTAGAAGATGGGAGTCATTTGGTACTTGTAACCAAAAGACTTCTTAAGACTCAAGTTACAGAGAATGATGTTGATGATCAAAGAGACAACCTATTTCACACAAGGTGTTTAGTCAAAGGGACTCCTTGTAGTCTTGTAATTGATAGTGGAAGCTGCACCAATGTCGTAAGTACAATGTTGATCAAAAGGTTGCTAATTCCAACCCAATACCATCCTAAACCTTACAAGTTTCAATGGCTCAATGATAGTGGAACAATGAAGGTAACTTCTCAAGTTTTAATATCTTTTACTTTAGGAAAATATAAAGATGAAGTTCTTTATGATGTTTTACCAATGCATGCTGGAGACATATTGCTTGGCCGACCATGGCAATTTGACAGGAGAGTTATGTATGATGGCTATTTGAATCGGTATTCTTTTGTAAAAGATGGTAGAAAAACCACTCTTGTATCTTTGAGTTCTGCAAATATATTTGCTGATCAATTAAAGTTGAAGAAAAAAGGAAAGAGTTTGAGGAAAAAGGGTTGAGTGAAAAAATAGAGAAAAGTCAACGAGAAAACCATAGTGAAAAAAAGAATGAAATTGGAAAAAAAGGAAAGAATGTGAGTTGTTTGGCTAGAGTTGGAGAGGTTAGAAGGGCAATGTTCTCACAAAAAACCATCTTTGTACTTGTGTACAAGGAAGAATGTTTGGTCTCTAATGATAATAATTTGTCTTTGCCTAGTATGTTTCAATCTCTTTTATAGGAATTTGATGACGTATTCCAAGATGAAGTCCCTAAAGGACTACCTCCCATTAGAGGTATTGAATATAAAATACACTTCATTCCAGGGGCAGTAATTCCTAATAGGCCAGCTTATAGAGCCAACCCAACTGAGACTAAAGAAATTCGAAGGCAAGTGAGGAGCTTATGGAGAAGGGCTATATACGAGAGAGTTTGAGTCCATGTTCTGTACCAGTCTTATTGGTGCCGAAGAAAGATGGAACGTGGCGCATGTGCGTGGATTGTAGAGCCATCAACAAAATCACGGTAAAGTATCGACATCCTATTCCTAGGCTAGATGATATGCTTGATGAATTGCATGGTTCATGTTTATTTACAAAGATTGACTTGAAATCTGGATATCATCAAATTAGAATGCATGTAGGAGACGTGGAAAACCGCGTTCAAAACTAAGTTTGGATCGTATGAATGGCTTGTTATGCCTTTTGGGTTAACTAATGCTCCTAGTACATTTATGCACTTAATGAATCACGTTTTGAGAGAATATTTAGGAAAGCATGTTGTTGTGTATTTTGATGATATTTTAATTTATTCAAAGACCTTGCATGAGCATGTGGAGCATGTTAAGTTAGTTTTGATTACACTTAGAAAAGAGAAACTTTATGCTAATTTTAATAAGTGTAGTTTTTGCATGGAAAAAGTTAACTTTCTTGGCTTCATAGTTGGTAAAAATGTAGTAGAAGTAGATGCAGAGAAAGTTAAAGCAATCAGGGATTGGCCAACACCACAAAATGCAAGTGACTAGTTTTCATGGGTTAGCTAGCTTCTATAGGAGATTTATAAAAGATTTTAGCACCATAGCTGCACCATTGAATGACTTAGTGAAAAAGAATGTTGTTTTTAAATGGGGAGATATGCAAGATTATGCATTTAATGAGCTTAAGAATAAATTAACCAATGCACCATTACTTGTCTTGCCTAACTTTGATAAAACTTTTGAAATTGAGTGTGATGCAAGTGGTTTGGGCATAGATGCTGTTTTGATGCAAGATGGCAAACCCGTAATGTATTTTAGTGAAAAACTAAATGGGGCAGCATTGAACTATCCTACCTATGATAAAGAATTGTTTGCTTTAGTTCGCACATTGTAGGTGTGACAATACTACTTATGGCCTAGAGAATTTGTGATCTACTCTAATCATGAAAGCTTGAAGTATCTTAAGGGTCAAAGCAAACTGAACCGTAGGCATGCAAAGTGGGTGGAGTTTATTGAAACATTTCCATATGTCATCAAATACAAGCAAGGTAAGGATAATGTGGTAGCTGATGCATTATCTAGAAGGTACAATCTTTTTACTTATCTCAGTGCAAAAATTCTTGGATTTGAGCATATTAAAGAATTATATCGAGATGACCACGACTTTGGAATTATTTATGCATCTTGTCTTACAAAAACAGCTGTAGATGATTACTATGTGTTTCATGAATTCTTATTTAAGAAAAGTAAGTTTTGTATTCCTAAATGCTCTATCATAGATTTGCTTGTAAAAGAAGCACATGGTGGTGGCTTAATGGGACATTTTGGGATTAATAAAACTTATAATATGTTGCATGAACACTTCTTTTGGCCGAAAATGAAGCATGATGTTCATAAATTTTGTAGTCAATGCTTTAAATGCAAAGAAGCTAAATCTAGATCACAACCAAATGGATTGTACACTCCTTTGAATGTACCTAATGAACCTTGAATATACCTAATGAACCTTGGACTAATATATCTATGGATTTTGTTCTTGGTTTACCGCACACTAAAAAGGGTAAAGATAGTATTTTCGTTGTGGTAGACAGATTTAGTAAGATGGCTCATTTTATTGCATGTAACAAGACGGATGATGCAAAACATGTTGCTGACTTATTTTTTAGGGAAGTAGTAAGATTACATGGAATCCCTAGAATAATTGTTAGTGATAGGGATGCTAAATCTCTAAGTCACTTTTGGAAAGTATTGTGGGGTAAATTGGGTACCAAGTTGTTGTTTTCAACTACATGTCATCCTCAGACGGATGGACAAACTGAGGTGGTTAATAGAACATTAAGAGCATTGCTTAGGGCTATTATTTCTAAGAATATTAAGTCTTGGGATGAATGTTTGTCATTTGTAGAGTTTGCATATAATAGAGCAATTCATAGTACAACTCATTGTTCTTCTTTTGAAGTTGTTTATGGATTTAATCCACTTACGCCTCTTGATTTGCTTCCTATTCCTTCTAATATGTTTGTGAGTGACGCAGCCACAAGTAAGGCAAACTTGATCAAAACATTGCAATTGAGAACCAAAATTTCAAAGTTGCTTCAAGGATTAACAAAGGACGGAAGGAAATCATTTTTAAACCTGGTGACTGGGTTTGGATACATTTTCGCAAGGAGCGATTCCCATCTCAACGGAAGACAAAATTACATCCAAGAGGGGATGGCCCTCACCCAAGAGGAGATGACCCTTATCAAGTCCTTGAAAGAATTAATAATAATGCATATAAAATTGACCTTCTCGGAGACTTTTCAGTACCCGGAGACTTTTCAGTACATTCTACTTTCAATGTTGCTGACTTGAGTTCTTTTGATGTAGGTGATGATTTTTCTGATTCGAGGACATAAGAATCATGGTGTTCCAAATGTTCCAAGTACATTCTACTTTCAATGTTGCTGACTTGAGTCCTTTTGATGTAGGTGATGATTTTTCTGATTCGAGGACATAAGAATCATGGTGTTCCAAA
>NW_019268522.1:6654545-6661565 GCF_002738365.1 Cucurbita moschata | reverse complement strand
AACTTCTAATAGGCCATGAACACTTCTTTTGGCCGAAAATGAAGCATGATGTTCATAAATTTTGTAGTCAATGCTTTAAATGCAAAGAAGCTAAATCTAGATCACAACCAAATGGATTGTACACTCCTTTGAATGTACCTAATGAACCTTGAATATACCTAATGAACCTTGGACTAATATATCTATGGATTTTGTTCTTGGTTTACCGCACACTAAAAAGGGTAAAGATAGTATTTTCGTTGTGGTAGACAGATTTAGTAAGATGGCTCATTTTATTGCATGTAACAAGACGGATGATGCAAAACATGTTGCTGACTTATTTTTTAGGGAAGTAGTAAGATTACATGGAATCCCTAGAATAATTGTTAGTGATAGGGATGCTAAATCTCTAAGTCACTTTTGGAAAGTATTGTGGGGTAAATTGGGTACCAAGTTGTTGTTTTCAACTACATGTCATCCTCAGACGGATGGACAAACTGAGGTGGTTAATAGAACATTAAGAGCATTGCTTAGGGCTATTATTTCTAAGAATATTAAGTCTTGGGATGAATGTTTGTCATTTGTAGAGTTTGCATATAATAGAGCAATTCATAGTACAACTCATTGTTCTTCTTTTGAAGTTGTTTATGGATTTAATCCACTTACGCCTCTTGATTTGCTTCCTATTCCTTCTAATATGTTTGTGAGTGACGCAGCCACAAGTAAGGCAAACTTGATCAAAACATTGCAATTGAGAACCAAAATTTCAAAGTTGCTTCAAGGATTAACAAAGGACGGAAGGAAATCATTTTTAAACCTGGTGACTGGGTTTGGATACATTTTCGCAAGGAGCGATTCCCATCTCAACGGAAGACAAAATTACATCCAAGAGGGGATGGCCCTCACCCAAGAGGAGATGACCCTTATCAAGTCCTTGAAAGAATTAATAATAATGCATATAAAATTGACCTTCTCGGAGACTTTTCAGTACCCGGAGACTTTTCAGTACATTCTACTTTCAATGTTGCTGACTTGAGTTCTTTTGATGTAGGTGATGATTTTTCTGATTCGAGGACATAAGAATCATGGTGTTCCAAATGTTCCAACTTTTGATGTAGGTGATGATTTTTCTGATTCGAGGACATAAGAATCATGGTGTTCCAAATGTTCCAAGTACATTCTACTTTCAATGTTGCTGACTTGAGTCCTTTTGAGAATCATGGTGTTCCAAATGTTCCAAGTACATTCTACTTTCAATGTTGCTGACTTGAGTCCTTTTGATGTAGGTGATGATTTTTCTGATTCGAGGACATAAGAATCATGGTGTTCCAAATGTTCCAACTGGACCTATTGCTTTTGAAGAGGGGGAAGATGATAAGAATAAAGGTGTTCCAAATGGACCTAATTGGATCGAGGATACATTCATTCTTCATCTACAAAATTGGATCATGGTGTTCCAAATGTTCCAACTGGACCTATTACTTTTGAAGAGGGAGAAGATGATCCAACTGGACCTATTACTTTTGAAGAGGGGGAAGATGATAAGAATCAAGGTGTTCAAAATGGACCTAATTGGATCGAGGATACATTCATTCTTCATCTACAAAATTGGATCATGGTGTTCCAAATGTTTCAATTGGACCTATGGTGTTCCAAATGTTCCAACTGGACCTATTACTTTTGAAGTGGGGGAAGATGATAAGAATTATGGTGTTCCAAATGTTCCAACTGAACCTATTACTTTTGAAGAGGGGGAAGATGATAAGAATTATGGTGTTCCAAATGTTCCAACTGGACCTATTACTTTTGAAGAGGGAGAAGATGATAAGAATTATGGTGTTCCAAATGTTCCAACTGGACCTATTACTTTTGAAGAGGGGGAAGATGATAAGAATCATGGTGTTCCGAATGGACCTAATTGGATCGAGGATACATTCATGGGGAAGATGATAAGAATTATGGTGCTCCAAATGTTCCAATTGGATCTATTACTTTTGAAGAGGGGGAAGATGATAAGAATCGAGGGGGAAGATGATAAGAATCATGGTGTTCCAAATGGACGTAAG
Organism: Cucurbita moschata; assembly: GCF_002738365.1. Classification (NCBI taxonomy): domain Eukaryota; kingdom Viridiplantae; phylum Streptophyta; class Magnoliopsida; order Cucurbitales; family Cucurbitaceae; genus Cucurbita; species Cucurbita moschata. Next base: position 6,659,520 of record NW_019268522.1, on the reverse strand, counting down.
AATCGAGGGGGAAGATGATAAGAATCATGGTGTTCCAAATGGACGTAAAAATCGAGGGGGAAGATGATAAGAATCATGGTGTTCCAAATTGACGTAAGAATCGAGGGGGAAGATGATAAGAATCATGGTGTTCCAAATGGACGTAAGAATCGAGGGGGAAGATGATAAGAATCATGGTGATCCAAATGGACGTAAGAATCGAGGGGGAAGATGATAAGAATCATGGTGTTCCAAATGGACGTAAGAATCGAGGGGGAAGATGATAAGAATCATGGTGTTCCAAATGGACGTAAGAATCAAGGGGGAAGATGATTGGTGTTCCAAATGGACGTAAGAATCGAGGGGGAAGATGATTGGTGTTCCAAATGGACGTAAGAATCAAGGGGGAAGATGATTGGTGTTCCAAATGGACGTAAGAATCGAGGGGGAAGATGATGGTGTTCCAAATGGAAGTAAGAATCGAGGGGGAAGATGATAAGAATCATATGGTGTTCCAAATGGACCTAATTGAATCGAGGGGAAAGATGATATGGACCTAATTGAATTTAGGGGGAAGATGATAAGAATCATATGGTGTTCCAAATGGATCTAATTGAATCGAGGGGGAAGATGATATGGACCTAATTGAATCGAGGGGGAAGATGATAAGAATCATATGGTGTTCAAAATGGACCTAATTGAATCAAGGGGGAAAATGATAAGAATCATATGGTGTTCAAAATGGACCTAATTGAATCGAGGGGGAAGATGATAAGAATCATATGGTGTGGGGAAGATGATAAGAATCATATGGTGTTCAAAATGGACCTAATTGAATCGAGGGGGAAGATGATAAGAATCATATGGTGTTCCAAATGGACCACGGTTGAAGTTGGAAAACATTAAAAAGTCAACAACAAGGTTTGAACCTACACAAGTGAAGTTAAATAGATTTCAAGTTTATTTCTTTAGCCACTCAAACTATGTTGAAAGATTTTATTGTTTTTTTGTTTTCATTTTGTAATGGTCAATTGGTCAAAATTGACTTCGTCATTTGTGGAGACTAAAGGGGATCGAGATTGAATCCCGTCCACAAACGTCTTTTGTCGGGAGACTATAAATACCCACAATATGTTATGTAAAATTCAGATTCGTGGATGAATGTAATTCAGATCTCAAATTGAGACGTTTTCCTTAGAAATTCGAGCATCATATTTGCCATTTCTAAGTTTCAAGAAATTCTTGTGGTAGAATTGCACCCGAGCCATTCAATCAAGCCTTGATCAAGTTAGATTGTGGAGTGACTCAATTTAGAACAAGGTTTCCAAATCTTGCTTCTAGATCTTCGATCCTAAGAGGTAATCTAATTCTATCCTTATCTCTTGGTTGATCCAAATTTCGTATAGGGAGATGTTAATTACTTTCATTCAAGGGTTCTTGCTTCAACAAAAGCTTGGATCGTTGGGCTGAGGATTAGGGTTGCCTTATTAAGGAGTGTCGGAGTTCGTTCCCAGTGTGTGTAGGCTTCTGGGATGGTTCTCGTGGTGTAAATCAGGGGTTCGAGGTCGATTTTTCGTTGGGTTTCGCTCGCCGACGATTCATCGGTGTCTCTCTGTTTCTCTCGCTTTTCTCACTATTTTTTCTTCTTGTAGGTGTCTTAGAGGTGGCTGAAGGTCGGGTTTGGATTTCGTGGTGATCCCAACGTTGGGCACGCTTTCTGGGTCGTTTGCGAACGAAAACTTTGGCGTTCATCGAAGTTTTCGGTCTCATCGACGACCGCGGAATTTTTTTTTTTTTTTTTTCCTTCTTCTTCTTCTAATCAGATCCAAGAAGCATGAAATAATATTAACATGTTTTTATTTTAAGTTTTATTACCAGACACAATTTAGAAACAATGAAAACATGTTATTCGATTTTTACTGAGGTCATTTTCGAGCCGTATTTTACATTGATAGTTGGATTATTAATTACAATGTGAAATACTTACAAAAAGTGACGAACGGTTCAATTAGAAGTAAACCCCAACAACCTTTGGAGTAGCTCACGAGGTGTAACGATCCGAAATTTTCTACTTAATTTAAGGTCAGTATGCATATCCTAAACATTGAAGGGGAAGACTTCATTTAAATTATATAAAATATATCCTTTTATTTTAAAACACAACAAAGAACTTACATATTTCGAAAAACATCTTTAAAATGACAACAAAATACCTGAAATAAAATAAATAAGTTTTTTTTCTAGCGACTGAGTTTTTTTTTTTAAAAAAAAAAAATTCGTTTTCTTTTTTCTTTTTCTTTTTCTTTTTCTTTTTCTTTTTTCTTTTTTCTTTTTCTTTTTCTTTCCTCGGTCGTTACAATAAGCATACCGATTCACAGATAATTCACACATATTAGTATATATGACACTTGCAGAACCACAGGCACGTGTCAACATCAAATATAACCATGCCAATAGTAAGGTCACTTACCTGATTAGCTTAAGTCGTTGTCACGAATATATCTTTTTAATGAAAGTTTGATTCCATCCTTTGAAATCCAAGTCAACCTATGTGAGCCCTTGACATCACTTTCAAGTTTGAACTCTATCAAATTATCTCTAATCTACCTTGGTCCATTGTTAAAAATCTTGAAAGGTTGTATATATATAATGTTATTTTCACTAAATACCTTATTTTCTATTATTATTGTAAGGAACATATTGTTACGGGATAAAATTTAATGGAGTTTCTTGTCCTCTCATATTTTCCATTTTATTTTTAAATTATGTTCACCAAATCTTTCCTCAATCTTCCCTCCTCACTTCTGATTGTATAAATAGATTTTCATTTGTATAAATAGATTTTCATTCTCTAAAACATTACTCCTACTCGGTATTTATTTTCTAAATAGATATTATTGACCCATTTTAATGATTGTTTGCCTGACAGATTTATAGAACTCCAAATAAAAATCTAATTAATTGGATATGTGAAAATGAGATTTGATTATTAGATAAAATATTGGATAAAAGAGAATAGATCGGATCCTAAATTAATTTCTTATAATCATAACTATAAAGGAAAAGAAAATCTGAAAACCAAATCTCTAAATCTTCAATCTGCTTGAAAGTCATTTTACATTTTTCTCGAATCAGACATTTTTTTCGTTTATTTTTGGACTAATATTGTGTGTGGGTTGAGGAGAGAGGATGAGATTGGAATGAGAGGTTAGTGGAGAGAGGTGGATAAGTTTTATTTTATTTTATTTTTTATTTTTAAGTAATTTATTTATTTATGAATTATTATCATAACTATTATTTTGACTGATTTTTTTTTATATTTTTATATTTGTTATTTATTATTATTATTATTATTATTATTTTGGGCTATTACACGAGTAATGGGAGCTTACGTTAACTAAATTAGGGACTCCGGCGTAGACCAACCAAGTGAATGGTCTTACTATAGGATAAGCTAAAAATTGTATGAGTTATGATGATGTATGAACTGTGTCGTACGATGCCGTATGTTAATATATGACGATGTACATCGTATGATGTCGTATGTTAGTATATGACGATGTATGAGTTATGATGATGTATGAGCTGTATCATATGATGTCGTATACTAGTATATGAAGATATGTGAGTTATGATACTTGATGATGTGCGTAGTATATATATATATATATATTCCGATGAATGATGTACTTGATATGCTTGATGCACTTTATGACAATATGATGAGTATAATGATTGTGTGACATTTACTTTAATATGATGATGTTTTCCATATTGAGCATGCTATATGATGATGAGTGTCATATTGCATCATGTCGTTAGATCGATATAGGACACAACCCTAAGAGCATGAAAATGACGTTAATATAAATATTCATGAGTATGTGTTACAACAAGGACATGAGACTAGAGGGTAGTGTCAAGAAGAGACATTACGATGGATTTAGAGGACCGCATGTATATTGTATGTTCATAAGCACATGCTACTTCCCGTAAAGATGATGAGTGCAGACGCGAAAAATATGATGATGAGTGTGAAAGAATACGCACCCTATGATGATGAGGGTGTTCATGAGGGGCATGACACTACAGGGTTCTGCTGACTCTGGTCTTCGTTCCAAATTTGTAATAGTTCAAATAAATAAATAAATAAACAAATAAAAATTATTATAAAAAAAATTATTATGTTAAAAATAATAATAATAAATTAATACATAAAAACCATTATTTCCCATTTCTCTCCACTAATTGTGGTCCCTCTAATAATCACTCCTCAACCCAGTTCCTCCCAAATATAACAAATATAACAAAAATGTAAAAATGTAAGATTTGAGAAAGCAGAAATGCAACAAAAATGCAAAAATGTAAGATTTGAGAAAACAGAAATGCTCAAATTTATATAGGAGATGGTGAAGATTTACTCGAGAGATTGATGGTGAAGATTTACATGGGAGAGAGATTTGAGATTTGTCTATCTCATATCTCCTTTTCTTTTATTCCATTATTTAGTTTTATTTAGTAAATAGAATCAATCAAATTTACCAAAATAATTGCTAACGTAATTGAAAATTTAACATACAAAAATAAAAAGAAAGGTTTAAGCACATTTAACGCATCAGACGGTTGAAATTTAGTTGCTAGAAATAGATATTGCAGAGGTTATTATTTTTTCTTTTATTTTATTTTATTTAATGATATTAATTTATTAATTTGGTCACAATTAGTTAGTTTTGAATTAAGTAAATGGATTAAAAGATCGGCTAAAATTAACCATTAAGAAGGAAACAAACACAGAGTAAAAATTGTGCATATTATTAAAAGGAGGGAACACAACAAACACAGAGGAAAGATTGTGAATATTATTAAAAGGAGAGGAAACACAGTCCGAGATAGGGAGGGATGATTCTGAATATAATTGAAATTATCTGGAAAGTGTTTACGATATGATATGATTATGATACGACATGTGAATGACAGATATATATATGTTGTCATA
>NW_019268522.1:6644545-6649545 GCF_002738365.1 Cucurbita moschata | reverse complement strand
TCACCAGCTAGTTCGCACGCCGCTGCGCCACTATCCTTAGCCGGTGGGCATACTCTGGGAGCCCCTTATGTCGGGACCCGTTAAAACTAGAACCGTCACGGCAGCGCTATGCAGTGCATAACGATCGTTGTCCTGTCATTGGATGTACGCGTCCGTACCCTCGTGATGGGATGGGGGTATCCCCCCAGATGCATGAACACACATAATGCATGAGGTCTCCCTATTTCTACATTTATCTTTAATGACCATAACCCCCCTGTCACGTTCCAGGCTTCATGTCATTCTCATTTTCATTTCACATTTCATACACATTTCTATCGGGGTTATGGTTCCAGATAGTTTACCGTGTTTCATGTCATATAATTCATGCGGTTCACATTCACATATTCCATACAAACATGCCATAATCATTCAAAGACCTCATATCGTTACATGCATTACACATCACATCATACTAAAAGCATACATAGCATACATAGCATACATTCACGTTCACATAACTACGTACTTAAGCACAATAATCTAGCATACAATGTATCATTCATAAACAAGTCATAACGTAAACACTTCATAGTCATATTGTTCTCTAACTTACCATAGGCTTAACGTTCTTATACCTATCACAGACATATCATTACGTAACGTACCTTAGTCATATCATCACAAGAACGTACCCTAACGCTATCGTTCTATCAGTCTATCACAAACCTATCCCTTTCTACCCATAACCTAACCGTATTCTTTCATCAATCTCTCCTATCCATAGCACTCCGGTATGTAACCTAACCTTAACATTTCATGAACGTATCTTACTCCTATCGTTACATTTCGTTTTGTGCATTCTTCTCATATCCTATCTCAAACATATCCTTGAGTACATCGTACCATAATTATTATCGTACAAACCACATATTATAACATAACATAACATATAGGAAGCATATCGATCCACAAACAATTCACACATATCAATATATATGACACGTGCAGAACCACAGGGCACGTGTCAACATCAAATATAACCATGCCGATAGTAAGGTCACTTACCTGGTTAGCTTAGGCAGATGTTCCGTCGTTATCCTTAATGAAAGTCCATTGAAATCCAAGTCAATCTCTTCAAATGACGTATCTCCTCGGCCGAACTAAATCTGCTTAAACCTTTTGTTTTTTTTTTTTCTTTTTCTATTTGTTTTGGTAGGAACGAAGAAATTCTTGGTAAATCTTTACATAAACGAATTAATGATTTATTGCTAAATTTATTTTTAGGGAAGAAGTGGTGAGAGATTGAAGGAAGGAGGAGGGATCGGTTACCAAATGTTTTATATATATATATATATATATATATATATATATATATATATATATATATATTTATTAGTTATTTATTTATTTATTTTATTTTATTATTATTACTATTTTATTTTCCCCAATTGTTACAGAAACGTAATGCTATCGTTCTATCAATCCTAACGCTATTGTTCTATCAATCTATCACAAACCTATCCCTTTCTACCCGTAGCCTAACCGTATTCTTCCATCAATCTCTCTTATCCATATCACTCTGGTATGTAACCTAACCTAAATGTTTCATGAACGTATTTTACTCCTATCGTTACAGTTCGTTTTGTGCATCCATCTCGTATCCTATCTCAAACATATAATTGAACACATCATATCGTAATTATTATCAAACAATTCACATATTATAACATATACATAACAAATAAGAAGAATATCGATCCATAGACAATTCACACATATCAATATATATGACACATGCAAAACCACGGGGCACGTGTCAATAGAAAATATAACCATGCCGATAGTAAGGTCACTTACCTGGTTAGCTTAGGTTGATGCTCCGTCGTTATCCTTAATGAAAGTCCATTGAAATCCTAGTCAGCCTATGTGAGCCCATGACATCAGTTTCAGGTTTGAACTCTACCACATTATTTCTCTAATTTACATTGGTCCATTGTTAAAAGTTTTGAAATGTTATATTATCTATAATTATATTTTTATTAAAAATCTTATTTTTCATTGTTACTATTGTATAAGTAAGTGTACACAGCTATTTCAAGTTGTTCTGGGATTTACTACCTTTGTATTTACCTCTCTCTCCATATTTAGTCTGTGGTTTTTAATTCCTTAATTTTTTTAGCCTTTATATTACAAATGTCTAGTGGATCTCTGTTTCAAATCTTTCTATTCTGTTGATTCTTCTCCAAACAAGAACCACCTATTTACAAATTTCATTAACCACTGAATTTAGTGAGCGGCGCCAAATCTTTCTATGGATTGCTTCTTTCGCGTCTTTCGCTGTCAAAGTGCCTATGGTACCAGTTCATATTTGGTTACTCGAAGCTCATGTGGAGGCACAGGATCGGTCATCTTGGCAGGAATTCTTTTAAAATTGGGAACCCACGAGTTTTTAAGATTTTCTATACCCATGTTTCCCGAAACCACACTATCTCAGTGTTTCAAGTTTTATTGGTCATTCTATTTTTAATCTATTCATTTGGTTACTGATCAAAATTTAATCTAATATTGCTAGCTAGAATTCATATAAATGATAGACATTTAGTTTCTAACTCAAAGCTAAACCATTCTAATAATTAAATGGAGATCTAACTATAATTAGTTGTGATTTCTAGGATAAAAGAAAACGAAGAGATGAGACTATTATTGTTTTCCTGTTTCTTTTTTTTTTTTTTGCAGGAACGGTTACTTTCTTGGGTGAGGATGGGTTGAGGAGAGATAATTCTCAGAAGAGATGAGAGGTCAGCCGAGAGATCTAATATTGCTAGCTAGAATTCATATAAATGATAGACATTTAGTTTCTAACTCAAAGCTAAACCATTCTAATAATTAAATGGAGATCTAACTATAATTAGTTGTGATTTCTAGGATAAAAGAAAACGAAGAGATGAGACTATTATTGTTTTCCTGTTTCTTTTTTTTTTTTTTGCAGGAACGGTTACTTTCTTGGGTGAGGATGGGTTGAGGAGAGATAATTCTCAGAAGAGATGAGAGGTCAGCCGAGAGATCTAATATTGCTAGCTAGAATTCATATAAATGATAGACATTTAGTTTCTAACTCAAAGCTAAACCATTCTAATAATTAAATGGAGATCTAACTATAATTAGTTGTGATTTCTAGGATAAAAGAAAACGAAGAGATGAGACTATTAAGAGATGAGACTATTATTGTTTTCCTGTTTCTTTTTTTTTTTTTTGCAGGAACGGTTACTTTCTTGGGTGAGGATGGGTTGAGGAGAGATAATTCTCAGAAGAGATGAGAGGTCAGCCGAGAGAAGTGGGAAAATGTTGTTTTTTAGGATAGGTTGTTTTGCATTGGATTGTTTTTACTGCCTTCGAGGAGGGGCTTGGCTCCTTTTCTTTAAGAGTTCTTTGTTCGATATTTGAGGATTTACCAATCTATTGGCACAACTAAGTTTAGAGCATGGCTCTGATACCATGTTAGACGAACACGACTCTCCACAATGGTATGATATTGTCCACTTTGAGCATAAGCTCTCATGGCTTTGCTTTGGGCTTCCCCAAAAGGCCTCATACCAATGGAGGTAGTATTCCTTACTTATAAACCCATGATCACACCCTAAATTAGTCGATGTGGGACTTCCATCATCCAACATTACTTTTGGGCCATCCTTAAGATATGTTTAGTAAGTTACAGTTGGGAAGGTTTGAAGTGATTTTAATGAGTTTTGAAAATCAAATTTATCATGCTTAACTCTTTCTTGTATAAGCAAGGAATAGTACTACATAAAAAATTGGGAACGAAAAAACACTATATCATTGAATTTATGACCTGACAAAGCGTAACTCTAGAACAAAAACTCTAATAGCATCGCTTAAAAAAATCGACGAAAAAACAAATTTTTGTAAATATTTTGAAATTTTAATGATTTTTAAACGAATGATAAGTAAAAGCACAAAGCAAATTGTCTCACTATCCAGCCATTTTGCTTACTTTTTCGTCATGTTACAATAGGCGAAATTTGTATGCGATTTCAAGTAATTACAAAAACTAAATTTTGTATGCTACACTCTTTCTATATGTACCAGAAATAGTAATTAAGGAAAAAAAAAACACTACAAATTAATTAATGCCCATGCAATGCAAAAACTTAGTGTAAAAATCCTAATCATCTTGTTTTATAAATAAGGAAAAAAGCTAAGATCGGGTATTTTTTAGATATTTTACGTCAGGTTGCACAATTAGCAAAATTTTGACACCCTTTTAAGTATTTTCGAAAACCAAATTTATCGTGCTAGACTTTTTTATAGGTACAAGAAATAGAAATAAAATAAATATTCAAGAGAAAAAAAACCTTGTATCATTGAATTTATGACGGGGCAATACGAAAACCTAGAGCAAAAACCCTAATAGCGTCATTTCAAATAATCGAAAAAAGCTGAGTTTCAATTGATATTTTGACATGTTATTGTGAATAAAGTAAAAATTTGATAATTTTAAAATGTATGAGAAGTAAAAGAACAAAAAAAAATAGATTCATTTTTTGGTATTTTTTGCGATATGTTTCGTTAGGTTACAACTGAAGAAATTTCGACATCATTTTAAGCAGTTCCGAAAACCTGGTCACAACTGAAGAAATTTCGACATCATTTTAAACAGTTCCGAAAACCTAATTTCTCATGTTAGATCTTTCTACCTATTTAATAAAGAGTAATAAAACAAAAATTAAGTAACAATGAATTCATAAACTAGTAATGCAAAACCCTAGGGTTAAAATTTATTGATTTTGAAATATTGAGCATTAAAAACACAACAAAAAAAAAAAAGATATATATATTTTTTTTTGTCGCGCTAACTTTAAGACACTTTTGGTCTAGCTACAATGGGAGTTTTTTACATGATTTTAAGTAGTTTCGTAAACATAATTTCTCTAAAGACACTTTCTTAAAAAAAAAAAAAAAAAAAAAAAAAAAAAAAAAAAAAAAAAAAAAAAAAAAAA
>NW_019268522.1:6584136-6644053 GCF_002738365.1 Cucurbita moschata | reverse complement strand
ATATATATATATATATTCGGCCAATATTTTAAAAAGGTATGAAGACGAAAGTCAAAATTTGATGATGTTGAAACATAAGAGAAGTAAAAAAAAAAAAAAAAAATGACATGATTTTAAGCATTTCCGAAAATCTAATTTCTGGTGCTAGAATCTTTCTATATGTACAAGAAATAGTAATAAAGCAATAATTAAGAAGGAAAAAAAAAAACATTGTAGCATTGAATTCATGAACGAATAATGCACAACCCTAGCGTGAAAGCCCTAATTTTGTCATTTCGAAAAATCGACGAAAAACTATGTTCTGGTCAATAATTTCAAAAGTCGTAGGGATGAAGGTCAAAATTGATAGATTTTGAAACAATCGACCATTAAAAACACCAAAAAAAAAAAATATATACATATATTTTCATTGTCACGCTAACTTTGAGATATTTTTCATCAAGCTACAATTGGAATATTTTTTTAACGTGATTTTAAGCCGTTCCGAAAACCTAATTTCTTTTACTCTTTTTATATACACAAGAAATTTTACCAAACAAAAAATTAAGAAGAAAAAACCCATGTAGCATTGAAATAACGACTTAATAGTGTGAAACCAATGTACAAAAACCCTAATCGCGTAATTTCTAAAAATCGATGAAAAATCTAAGATGAAAGTTAAAAGTTATAGGGATGAAAGTTAAACCTTGATGATTTTTAAACATATAAGAAGTAAAAATAAAATTAATAGTTTCGTTAAACGACCATCTTTGCGACATTTTTTGTTAGACTACGGTTGTTGACACTTGGACGTGATATTAAGCAATTCCTAAAACCCACTTTCTTGTACTAGACTCTTTTTATATACGCAACAAATTGTAGAAAAGCAAAAATTAAATAGAGAAAAACAAGTAGTATTGAATTAAGTACCTAACCGAGCAAAACAACATTTCTAAAAATCGATATTTTTTAGATACTTTCTTTGTTGGGTCATTTTTATGATATTTTTAGTATTGTTACTATTGCAAAACTATAAATTAATGTACAATTGTACCACCTCATTCAAACTCGCTTTGAAAATGGTACCACTTCACAGTAATCATCTCATTTCGATGTATTTCATCATGTTTCATGTTTCTTATTTCTCTTTCTTTAACACAACTGACAAACTACTCCAATAGTTGCCTCCTTTGGTAACGATTGGAAATTTTCTACTTAATTTAAGGTCGCTACTGTATGCGTACCATAAACATTGAATGCGGAAGACTTCATTTAAATTTCATAAAACACAACTTTTATCTTAAAACACAGTCATGAACTTACGTGTTTTGAAAACATTTTTAAAATGACACAACAAAAGACTAAATAAAATAAATAAGCGTTTAAGTTAAACACATCCTATTCTAGCCTATGTCTAAGAAAAGAAATACAAAATAATAATAATAATAATAAATAAACAAATACAATTAATTATAAAAAATATATATGTCAAAATAATAATAATAATAATAATAATTCATAAATAAATAACTAAAAAAGATTACCAAAACAATAAAAATAAAATTTACCCACCCCTCTCGACTAACCTCTCATCTCAACATCATCCTCTTTCCTCAACCCCACAATATCACAGTGCAAAAATAAACAGAAAAAAATATCACATTTCAGAAAAAGTAAAATGGCGTTCAACGGAAGTAAGAAGTAGAGATGCAAATTTACCTGGAGAGATTTTGGTCTGTTATTACCGTAAAATCTTATATCAGATTTCCCCTTTTTCCTTCATGGTTAAAACAAATTAATGTACGATCAAACCTTCCTTCATATTTTAAGGGATCACACAAATCCCAAAATCTTATCTAGCTAAACAATGGATTAAAATTGGCCAATAATATTTGTTTATGAAAATAAATATAGAGTTAGAGTAATATTTTTTTACGGAATTAAAAATGTTTAAATAATTGAAAATCTATTTAAGAATGAAAATAATTACAGGGAGAGGGAAGATTGAGGGAAGATTGAGGAAAGATTTGTTGAATAGAATTTAAAAATAAAACAGTAAATATGAGAGGGCACGAAACTCTATTAAATTTTGTCTAACAGGACATATCAAGAATTTTACTATGGCCTATGTAAATTAGAAAAATAATTTTAGAGAGTTCAAACTTGAAACTGAAGTCATGGTTGACTTGGATTTCAAAGGACGAAATCAAACTTTCATTACAAATATATTCGTGACAACGACTTAAGCTAGCCAGGTAAGTGGCCTTACTATCGACATGGTTATATTTGATGTTGACACGTGCCTGTGGTTCTGCACGTGTCATATATACTGATGTGTGTGAATTATCTGTGAATCGGTATGCTTATATTATGTTTGTTATGTTATAATATGTCGATTGTATGATAATAACTATGGTACGACGTGTTCAAGAATATGTTTAAGATAGGATACGAGAAGGATGTACAAAACGAAATATAACGATAGGAGTAAGATACGTTCATGAAACGTTAAGGTTAGGTTACATACCGTAGTGCTATGGATAGGAGTGATTGATGAAAGAATATGATTTGGATATTCTTTCATCAATCTCCCCTATCCATAGCACTCCAGTATGTAACCTAATCTTAACGTTTCATGAACGTATCTTACTCCTATCGTTATATTTCGTGTTGTACATCCTTCTCGTATCCTATCTCAAACATATCCTTGAACACATTGTACCATAATTATTATCATACAATTCACATATTATAACATAACATAAACATAATATAAGCATATCGATTCACAAATAATTCACACACATCAGTATATATGACACGTGCAGAACCACAGGCACGTGTCAACATCAAATATAACCATGTCGATAGTAAGGCCACTTACCTGGCTAGCTTAAGTCGTTGTCACGAATATATCTTTAATGAAAATTCGATTTCGTCCTTTGAAATCCAAGTCAACCTATGTGAGCTCATGACATCAGTTTCAAGTTTGAAATCTACAAAATTGTTTGATAAGATAAGGAATCAACTACAAGGGGAATAAGATTCGGATTACCTTGTTGATCGAATATCTCAAGGCAAGAACATTGTTTGAGATTCAAATCATTCCACAAGCAAGATCGATCATGTCTAGCTTGAATGATTCTGGTTGATCAAATATCTCAACGCAAGAACACTTGATTGAGATTCGAATCACTCCACAAGCAAGATTGATCATGTCGAGCTTGAATGATTCTACATGCAACCTAAACTATATAGAATTGCAAAGAAACTTAGCCATGGGCTAAAGAAAAGACAAATGCTTCTTTTAATATATTTTCCAAGTCTAATTACAAATACAACATACATGACTTTATATAGCCTCAAAATGAAACTATTAAAAGCTCCAAGAGTTGTAACATTTATACTTAATGGCCATAATTAGCTATTATGTAATTGTAACTAAAGTAAATAAAAACTCTTAAACTACATTAATGAAATACAATAACTCTAAATTGTAATCAACCCACAATTTATCACATGAAACTTCATTTTTCTTCAATGTGGCATTAATTGAAATATCTCTTGATAATTTGAACAATATTTTCTTCACATCTTCATTGAAGTATATTGTATGAATGATGTCTCTTGGTTCATATGATTATTTCTCTAGTTTACATTGGCCATGGTAAAATTCTAATATTTCCTGTTAGACAAAATTTAATGGAATTTCATTTCCTCTCATATTAGCTGTTTTATTTTTAAATTCTAAATCTTTCCTCAATCTTCCCTCCTCCCTCTTTGTAATTATTTTTATTCTGTAAATAGATTTTCAATTCTAAAAACATTTTCAATTCGGTAAACAAGATATTAGTCTAACCCTATATTTATTTTAATTATGTAAACAGATATTATTGGCCAATTTTAATCGATTGTTTGGCTACTGTCTTACAAGATTTATAGATGTGATTCAGGTGGCATAGCAAAAGCCTATCTTCTTTTCTTTGAATTCAGGGGAGGGGCGAAGAAGCGAGACAAACGAGAGGGGCGAATGAATCATTTTTTCACTTCTGATATGGATGTGGAATCCTATGCGCTATGCTTGCTTCTGGTTGGTAAGAATCAGTCCCCTTTCTTTTTGAAACAGATATTATTGGCCAATTTTAATAGATTGTTTGGCTACTGTCTTACAATATTTATAGATCTGTCAATTCAAATTTTATTGATTCTAACCTTATCTCCTATGACTTCAAATGCTAACAAAAAAATCTAAGTGATTGAATATGGGATATGATTATTACAGCTAAAGTAGGAAAGAAATTTAATCCTAAATTAATTTCTTATAAGCATGACTATAAAGAAAAAATGAAATTTGAGATAGGATTTACCTAACAACCAAAATCTCTCTAGGTAAATCTGTTGCTTCTGTTTAAACGCCATTTTACTTTTTCTCAAATCTCACATTTTTTATTTTTTGTGGGTTGAGGAAAGAGGATGTGGTTGGGATGAGATGTTACTGGAGAGAGAGGTGGGTAATTTTTTTTTTTTTTTTTTAAATAAACCTTTTTAGTTATTTATTTATAAATTATTATTATTATTGTGATGTATATATTTTTTTATAATTATTTTTATTTGTTTATTAATTATTATTATTTTGGGCTATTATGCTCAATCTTATTGCATTTTCTCTTTTCTTAAAAAAAAATGTTTGTACTGTTATAATTTATAATTGAAATATTATTTATGATTAAATTAATTTAGAAAGTATTAAAAAGAACCGACCTGAATTTATTTGTATGTGCAAAATTTGCTGAATCATAATTTTAGGTTACATAAATAATGACAGAGATATTAAAAATTTTAGAGACAGTTTCATGAAATTAAAAGTTCAGATAAAAATTGGATTTTTTTTTTATGTCATCAATTTTATAACAGGCAAAAAAAATAAATAAAAATTATTATAAACAAAAAAAATTATTATGATGTAAAAAAAAAATAATAATAATAAATTAATAAATAACTAAATAAAAATAATTATTCCCCAACAATTTCTCCTCAACACACAAATAATAATAATTATTATTATTATTATTATACAACCAATTACGGAAGTTGTGAGGTGATTTAAAAGTATCTAGTCATAGATTGGACGAGGCATTACGATCATGGTCAAAATTTTAGAGGTATATAGAGAGGGACTACGGTATGAGATATGAGATTGTCAAGATACCTTAAATTTAAGAAACCATGATTTAAGATGAACTTGGGTGGGGGATACGAGGATTAGAGTGGGACATTGTCTCTAAATCAATTAGAAGTTTTGTGTAATCCTCCTTAGGGTATACGAATGCACTCAGGAAGCTCAACATAAACAAATTGTTGTAGAAAATTACCAATCAATTTTTTTTAGCAATGTCAACCTAGTTAAAAGGTAACTATAGTAAAAGTTTCAAAATTGTCATTTTAAGTTTGATTTTCAAGTATCCCAAGTTTTATGACATCTGAGAATATCGACCATGCTTATATAATACCAATTTTTAGAAGAGAATTTTGTAAGCCCATTCTTAATATTACAAAGGCGTTGAAAGGGTTGTGTTGTCTTTTCGATATGGTTATAGGAGCATTGGTTTTGGGCTGTACAAGATAAGGTATACCAAGAGAAAAGCCTATTTGACAATGTTTCCTATTAAAGTTATCAAATCCTCAAACTCTAGCTTGACCACAAATCAAATATAGGAAGTCGTTCCTAGATCCATGTGATTTACTAGTGCATTCTATTTGCATTGGGATAGAGTGGACTTCTTAACCAGTTTCATGTCATGATTTTGACTCCAAAAATTTATTAGAATTGGGGTAGGTAGCCAAAAGAGAAGAAGTATTACAAAGATGAGATATTAATGATTTTGGATGGGAAAATAGGCAAATTTGTATATGGAATTCATCTACAAAGATGAGACATTAATGATGAACCAAATCAAATGGACACAAACAATAATGAGGAAAGGAAAACTGGGAAAATAGGCAAATTTGTATATGGAATTCATCTACAAAGATGAGACATTAATGATGAACCAAATCAAGTGGACACAAACAATAATGAGGAAAGGAAAACAATTCTTTCTTTCTTTTTAATTATTAAAAATATAGAGAACGAACAGTTTTAAATGGACTATACCGGTTTAGATCTACCGCTAGCAGATATTGTCCTCTTTGGGCTTTCCCTTTCGGGCTTTCCCTCAAGGCTTTAAAACGCGTCTGCTAAGGGAAGGTTTCCACACCCTTATAAATGGTGATTTGTTCTCCTCCCCAACCAATGTGGGACATCACAATCTACCCCCCTTCGGGGCCCAGCGTCCTCGCTAACACTCGTTCCTTTATCCAATCGATGTGGGCCCGCCCCCAAATCCACCCCCCTTTGGGGCCCAACGTCCTTACTGGCACACCGCCTCGTGTCTACCCCCCTTCGGGGAAAGGCGAGAAGGCCGGCACATTGTCCGGTGATTGCCTCTGATACCAACTGTAACGACCGTAAATTTTCACATATCTAGAGTTGCCACTAACGTCTCATGCGCATCTATAATGTAGAAATATAACTCTTACATGAACATCATTTATAACGTAAACTTCGAAAAACGTTTAAAACAACTTCTTCTCTGGAAAACATAGCCATGGTCTTACGTGTTTAAATACAAAATACTAAAATTTAGAGAAAATAAAAACAAATACAACATAATTTAAAACAATGGAATGCAAAACAACCTATTCTAACTTAAAACTAAGAATTTAAATATGAGTCTACCCTATGCACGTGCCACAGTCTCTGCTCGCGATGCCGCCGTCCTCCGTACAAGTGCGCCTTGCCTTTACCTGAAAAAAAATTATATGGCACACAGCCTGAGTATTTCAAAGAATACTTAGTAAGTGACCCCACTATAGGGGCCATGCTAATGCAAACACATGCAATCATGAATTAGGGACCTATCTCTAATCATCTTAGGGGTGACCTTCAGTCTCGGACAAATTGGATGTGTAGTACTTCCCTACACACGACTCACACGTGCGAGTGTGAATTCCCAGGGCGCTCGCACACCCCCTGGACCCTCTGGTCAAGCTAATTTGTAGTGACGTCCGGAGGTCAGCGGAACCCCATAGTGTCATGTGCCTCATGAACACCCTCATCTGTGTGCTTTCGCACCTGTGCACATTAGCGCTCATCATAAGGTGCGCGTCCGCACTCATCATCTCTAGGGGAAGTAGCCCTATGCTTATGAACATACAATATGCATGAGGTCCCTCTAAATCCATCGTAATGTCTCTTCTGACACAATCCTTTAGTCTCATCTCTTTGTTACTCTAGGTAACACATGCTTGTGGATATTTATATTAATATCATTTTCATGCTCTTAGGGTTGTGTCCTATGTCGATCTAACGACGTGATGCAATATGGCACTCATCATCATCTAACATGCTCAATATGAAAACCATCATCATATTAAGGTAAACAACATGTAATCATCATACTCATCATATTGCCACAAAGTGCGTCAAATATATCAAGTGCATCATTCATCAAAATATGTATATACTACACATATCATCAAGCATCGTAATCCACACATCATCATAACTCATACAATTTTTTAGTCTATCCTATAGTAAGGCCACTTACTTGGTTGGCCTTGGCCGAAGTACTCCCTAAATAGCTAAACGTAAGCTCCTGTTCCGTGAGAGCTGCTTCCTACGTTGCCGGGGTATGTTTCCTATCACACCGTTCACCACTTTTCGTTAGTATTTCACAATTAATTTTCCTATAATTCAATAAATGTGAAATACGGCTCTAAAACGGCCTTGGATACCTTAATCGGGGCCGAAAACAGATCCGGGAGGGTCGAAACAGTGGAAACCGGGCTGAAAACAGGTGAGCAGAGCCGAACCGTACAGCCGTTGGAAGCCACCGGAGGGAGCCCGAGCCGTTTGCGCCGAGGGACCGCCTGCGCCGCTATGTGACACGTGGCAGCAGCAGAGCGAGCCACATCGTGCGGTAGCGTCAGGTTGAAGCGCAGGTCCCAGTCCGATTCGGGTCGTGGTCCGGGTCGCGGGCTGCGGAGGCTATTGGGCCAAGACTATCATTGGGCCTCGGCTTATTGGGCTGGGCCAAAAGTTTTTTGGTTGCAGGCTGGCTCGATTGGACCGTGGGTCTGGTCTCGAGTATGTTCAATTGAACCGTAGCTTCTGGGCTGGTCTGAGGTTTAGGCCACTATAGTTGGGCTGGGCCGAATGTAGAGGCCGAGGGAAAGAATGGGCTGACTCTCTCGGGTTTTGGGTTCAGATTGACCTGGATCCGTGGACCTCGTCTTCCTTACCCGACTCTGGCCGATTTTCTGGCGAGTTTTCTCTCTCCTTCCCGCGGCGTTTCTGTTGCCGATTTCGGTCCTCTTTCTTCCTCTTCCTCTTTATTTGTCGTCCTTCTTTCTTTTCTGGGAGTTTTGTGGCCTAAAGGTTCCTAAAACCACAGATCTAAGAACGATTAGGAAATACCCAATTTTCCGACCTCCGTTATTGACGACGGCGTTTACGAAAAAGCATAAAACGTTGAGTTATCGTGTTTTCTTAAAGGATCCTTCTCGTGGTGGTAACAGGTCGTTTGGTGTCGGTTTGAGGGTTCGTCAGAGAAACTGGACACTCGTCGACTTTTTTTTCCCAAAATCTCTCTCTCTCTCGTAGTTTTTTGTCTTTTCTCCCTTTGCAGATATCCTAATGGTGCTAGGAGTTGTGGGCTGAAGGCTGGGCATGCTGTGGCCGTCGTTTCGCTTGGGTTCTGCGAAACTCGGCGGTCGCCGGAAAACTCGCGGGTTTTTCAGCGACTGAGTTTTTTTTTTCTCCCGGGTCGTTACATTATCTACCCCTAAAAAGAACTTTCGTCCTCAAAAGTCTCAAACTCTTGTACCAACTCGGGGTATTTCTCTCTTATTTTGTCCTCACGCTCCCATGTGGCTTCCTCACTGTGGTAATTCTGCCACAGTTCCTTAACGAACACAATGCTCCTGTTGCGTAAGGTTTTTACTTCTCTAGCTAAGATTCTTACTGGTTTTTCCTCGTAGCTCAGATCTTCATTGAGTTAGAGTTGTTCATAGTCTATTACGTGGATAGGGTCCATAATGTACTTCCTCAGCATCGACACGTGAAATACATCATGTACTCCTAAGAGGGCTAGAGGTAGGGCTAACTTATACGCTACCGGACCAACTCGCTCTAGGATCTCGAATGGTCCAATGGATTTAGGACTTAACTTGCCCTTATGTCCGAATCTTAACACACCTTTCATAGGTGCCACCTTGAGGAATACTGGATCCCCTACCTCAAACTCCAAGCTTTTACGTCTTACATCGGCGTAGCTTTTCTATATACTTTGAGCGGTACGCATCCTCACTTGAATTTTCTGGACAGCCTCATTGGTGAGTCGAACCAACTCGGGTCCTACTAATTCTCTCTCTCCTACCTCGTCCCAACATAGTGGGGACCTACACCATTTCCCGTACAGGGCCTCAAACGGTGCCATTCCAATAGTTGCTTGGAAACTGTTGTTATACGAGAATTCCATCAAGTGGAGTTTGGAATCCCAACTTCCCTTAAAATTTAGTACGCAAGCGCGTAGCATATCCTTTAGTATTTGGTTTAAACGCTCCGTTTGTTCATTTGTTTGGGGGTGAAAGGCAGTACTAAAGTTGAGGCGGGTACCTAGTGCTTTTTGAAGTCCGTGCCAAAATGCTAACGTAAAGCGTGGATCCCGATCTGACACTATAGACACTGGGACTCCATGTAGTCTTACTATTTGTTTCACATACAGTTGTGCCCAATTGTCAACTGTATATGTAACATTCCCAGGTAGAAAGTGTGCCGACTTGGTCAACCTATCGACAACTACCCAGATCACTGTATAGCCTTTGGGCGTTTTGGGTAAACCTGCTATGAAGTCCATCGCTATGTTTTCCCACTTCCACTTCGGTATGCTTAGGGGCTGCAACAACCCCGCCGCCTTTTGTCTTGGAGCTTTTACTTGTTGACAAACTAAGCACTTGCTCACAAACCCGGCCACATCCCTCTTCATGCTCTTCCACCAAAAGTGTTGTTTTAAATCTTGGTACATCTTAGTACCTCTTGGATGCATGGCAAATGGCGAGTTGTGAGCTTCCATCAGTATCTCCTTCCTTAAATCTTCTATTGCCGGAACACATAAGCGTCCCTGATACAATAGTCCTTCATCTGATGACTTCAAGAATCCATCTACCGGACTTTCATCTAGCTGTCCTAGGACTTTCTGTAAGTTAGGATCCTCTCGTTGGGAGGTAATAATTTTTTGCCTAAGCGTAGGTTGTACCGTGAGTCGGGCCAGCTGTGTTATGACTCCCTCGGTCGCTACAGCTATGTTGGCTCGCTCGAACTCTCTTTGTACCCTTACTTCCCTCGTAATGAGGGCCAACGAGTGGACCGTCTTCCTACCCAAGGCATCTGCGACCATATTTGTTTTTCCAGGGTGGTACTGGATATCTACGTCATAATCCTTCACTAATTCTAAACACCTTTTCTACCTCATATTTAACTCTTTCTGGGTGAATAAGTATTTCAAACTTTTGTGGTCGGTAAAAATTTGGGTTTTCTCTCCATACAGGTAACGTCGCCAGATTTTCAGCGCGAACACTACAGCGGCCAACTCTAGGTCGTGGGTAGGGTAGTTCTTTTCATATTCCTTAAGTTGAAGAGTTGCGTATGCGACAACCTTGCCGTGTTGCATTAACACACATCCCAGTCCTTTCATGGAGGCATCACTATAGATCACATATCCTTCTGAGCTCTCGGGTACTATGAGTACTGGGGCGGTTACCAATCTCTCTTATAGGTTCTGGAAGCTTGCCTCACAAGCATCATCCCATCTAAATGGTACCCCTTTTTTTGTTAACCTTGTTAAAGGCGATGATATTTTAGCGAAGTCCTATACGAACCTTCGGCAGTATCCCCCCAATCCTAGGAAACTCCTTACTTCCGTTACCCTAGTTGGGCGTTCCCACTTTGTGATCGCTTCAACCTTGGTGGGATCTACAGATATTCCGTCCTTCGACACCACGTGTCCTAGGAAAGAGACTTGTCGTAACAAAAATTCGCATTTGGAGAACTTGGCGTACAACTTGTGCTCTCTTAGGGTGGTTAGGACTTTTCGGAGGTGTTCCTCGTGCTCTAGGTCTGTTCTCGAGTATATGACGATGTCGTCAATGAACACAATCAGGAACATGTCTAGGCATTCCTTGAATACCCAGTTCATTAACTCCATTAACACAGCTGGGGCATTGGTGAGGCCAAATGACATCACTACAAACTCGTAGTGACCGTACCTTGTCCTAAACGCTGTTTTTGGTACGTCTTTTTCATTAATCCTAATTTGGTGGTAACCGGACCGAAGATCTATCTTAGAGAACACTGTTGCCTCTCTGAGTTGATCAAACAAGTCTTCTATTCTAAGCAGAAGATAGTTGTTTTTTATGGTTCTCTTGTTTAGCTCTCTGTAATCGATGCATAGACGCATCGATCCATCTTTCTTCCTAATAAACAACACTGGCACACCCCAGGGGGACACGCTAGGTCGAATGAATCCTTTATTTAGTAAGTCTTGCAATTGCGCCTTAAGTTCCTTCAACTCTGCTGGCACCATGCGATAGGGTGCTTTGGAAATAGGCTCAGTTCCCGGCTTGAGTTCGATGACGTAGTCGACCGCTCGGGAAGGGGGTATTCTAGGTAAGTCGTCCGGAAAAACATCCGGGAACTTGTTTACTATTGGCACGTTTACTGGGGTCTTTTCCTTTCCTCTTACGTCTACAACACATGCTAATATAGCCCACCCACCTTGTTGGACTAACCTCTTTGCTTTCATCATCGAGACTACCTAGGGGGTAATCCCGGTACTTGTGCCTTTAAATTTAAAGGTAGGTCCTGTCGGTGGTGAAAATTTTACTTCCTTTTTGCAACAGTCTATACTAGCTCGGTTTTCAGCTAGCCAATCCATGCCTAGTATGACGTCGAAATCTGTCATGTTTACCACCATCAAGTCAACGCTTAAAGTTTGGTTCCCTATGATTACTTGGCCATCCTTTACTCTACCCCTAGATACTAAGTCTACCCCCGCAGGGGGTGCTTACAAACATTTCATGCAATAAGGGTTCTAATTCGAACTCTGCTTGTACAACAAAAGGCATGGAAATAAAGGAATGCGTGGAACCAGAATCAAATAAGGTAAAAGCGAAATGACCTAAAATGGATAGTGTACCTGTCACCACGGCGTCGGACCTCCTAGTGTCCTTGCTGGTTGACGCGTAGGCCCTAGCTTGAGCTCGCGGTGGTGCTGGTTGATCCGTTTGCTCTACTACTCTAGGCTGGTTTGCTTGTGCCGCAGCATTTTCGGCCGTGCAGTTCACGGCGATGTGCCCCTCTTGACCACATCTATAACACGCCCGGCTGCCAGCCATGCACCTTCCACTGTGTAGTCTTCCACAGATAGTGCACCCTTCCTCTCTCCTCCCTCTGGCCCCATCTTGATTCCTGGGGTTCCTGTCAGTACGTCGGGGAGGGCGTCGCTCATCCCATCTAGGAGCGGGTCTGTTATTGGAACGGTGCCTATGTGCTGGTGGTGGACGGTCAAAGCCTCCTGATTCATGAGGACGCTTCTGCCCAATTATGACTTGCTCTTCACATCGTTTCTTATCCTTTGGTTTCTCTAAAGCCTTGGCAGTTCTCAAGGCTTCCTCATAGGTCTTTGGGTTAAACGCCTCCAACATGCGGCGGATTCTTGGTACCAAACCCAATACAAATTTCTCTGTCATCTTTTCCTCAGTGTCCACCATGGACGGTGCGAATCTCTTGAGTCTATTAAACTCTCGGTTGTACTTCTCCGCTGTGAGTCCGCCCTGTACCAGGTGGGCGAACTCCTGCTGCTTTTTGAGTCGCTCTGACTTAGGATAATATTCTTTAAGGAAGGCCTCCTTAAATCGTTCCCAGTTCACTGGTCCCCCTTCTGGGTTAAGAAGAGTCTTGTTATCTCTCCACCATATCTCTGCGTCCTTTTGTAGGACGAAGGTTGCACAGGCGACCTTTTGGTTCTCTAGGCACTCCATAGTCTCAAAGGTGGTTTCCACCGCTGCAATCCACATTTGGCCTTCTATGGGGTCTGCTAAGGAACCAGTGAATGGTCGAGGGTCGTATCTCTTGAAATCTCTTATCCAGTTTAAACATCTAATAGGTTGTGGAGGGTTTACTGGGGCATTAGCCCGAGCATTGACCTGTGCCTGTGCCTGTGCCTGTGCCTGTGCCTGTACCTGTACCAGTGCCAGTGCCAACGCCTGTGCTTGGGCCTGTGCTTGGGCTGTTGTAGATTGGCTTGCATAGTGGTTACCAAGGTTTGAATTAGGGCTTGGATGGAGTCACACATTAACTTCGTATTAGCATCTACTCCGCCCGCTGGGGGTGCAGCTTCAGGTGCGACTTGGAGTGGTAGGGTAGGCGGGGGTGGAGGTTCTACTTGTGGTGGAGGCTCTACTGGTGGTGGAGGCTCTACTGGTGGTGTAGGCTCAGCTTGTAGTGGAGCTAGAGGAGGTAGCTCAACTGGTGGTAAGACTGGCGGCGGCGTAACTGTTACCGGCCCAGTCTCTGATCTTTCTTGAGGTGGGCCCTCTACTGCCACACCTCATCCTATTTCTCTACGACGGGGTCGCCCCCATCCTCGTCTTCCTCTTCCTCTTCCCCTTCCTCTTCCTCGTCCTCTGGGCATGGTTCTATAAACCAAGATAGCATGTCCTAAGCTTATAGCTCATTACTTATGAACTTATGCTATACATCACATATACTAAGTTCACATCATATTGCAAACAAAATAACTCAGTATGCAGCACATCACATCATACTCTTAATAAATAAATACGTGAAATATCGCAACAATTTCAGTAATATTAACATAAAAATGCATGCGAGTTTTAAAACGTTTCTCTTTTCTTATCTTATGCAAGGCGTACCTAACGGTGACGGAGCATCGACGTTGGGACCATGGAACGTGCCAAGTGTCACGGTCCTATATCTTTGACCGTGCGGCGTCGTGATCTATACACGCTCACGACCAGCCTTAAGGGGAATTAAGCCCCATTATATTTTTCGCCCCGGCTTTGTGGCTTCGTCGGACCTTAGGCGAGGTTTGTCTTCGCCAATCGAACATCGCTTGTGCGGAATCCAAGCTTGTTCAACCACACACGCCGCCTGTGCGTGTATGTTCAATCATCTGCGACACATCCGACTTGCCTCTACGCTAGGCCAACTCATTCGGCTCGACCTTGCCTCTACTCGGGCCAAGGTCTCTCAGTACAACGTCGCATCTCATCTTGCCATCTCGATCCCCATCGACAGGGTCCATATGTCTTGACGCCATCCCGAGTCTCGGGATGTCGTCGCTCATCATAACTCGTTCGGTCATGCCATCGAGAATGGGCCCGCGTGTCGTTCATCTTATCGGGACTTCCCGAACATCCATCCATCCGGGTTCTATCGAGGCATAGGCCCTCCCGTGCCCATGCCGAGTCATTTACGGATACCGTACCGGATAGCGGGTGTATGTAGCAACCTCCAACACGCGGGCTAGGGCGCAATACCGGCACACCCGTGCCGTCCGGTACTGTCCTTCAAAAACCCATTTCAAAGGAAGTCGCCCCGAGACACTCGTCTCGGCACGCTCGCCCACACTGTGACACACGTATGTGCCACAGGGTAGCTCGCTTAGGCCACAGGGCCCAGGGGTGGTGGAGAGCTAACACCATGGTACCCCCTATAGTACATTTTGAGCCATTTTCATTCTACCAGGAGTAGACATGATTTTCGTGAGGTGTCATACGGTGTCGTGCATTGTCCGTCCCATGTCCGATTGACACCAAACTTGGCGAGCATTCATATTTCATATGGACGGACTTAACTCCCGAACCGCATGACCAAATTCCTTCCGGAACCTCGACTTTTGAGGTTAAGGCTCGGGGCCCTACCCGGTCCTTCAACAAGCCTATCTTGTCCTTCATGTCTATGCTGATGTCTCTGTTATGCTTGTGTCTCAACATGTCTTCAATGCCCACTTTGCGTGGTGGTGTGTTGGATGATGCATCGTCCTCCTCGATCGCATCATGGCATTCTTCTACGTTGGCCCGCATATGGCCGGATGGGCGTCTCTTGAGGAACGCCTCTTTGCTTGTCATGGCGTGAGGGTCACAACCTACTCTCTTCATAGTAAGGTTGTGACATTCTCCCCCACTTAACTTAGTCATCGTCCTCGATGACTTACTCAGGTCACAATCATATTGCGGATTGTGACATTCTCCCCTACTTGATTTAGTCATCGTCCTCGATGACTTTCTCGGGCGCGTTCGCCCCACCTATTGTGAAGTTCTCCCCCACTCAGTCTCGGCATCGTCCCGATGACGATCCGACTCTTTCTCTGTTGGCGACTTGACTCGCTGGATTTGGTTGTGCTTCAGAAAAATCTTCTATTGTTGAGCACCTGACGATCTGTTGTCATAATGCTCTCTCTGCTGACGTCTTATGCCAACTTGGGACAAGTTCGAGTGGATGCTTCTGACTTCTCTTTTGTCAGGTGGCACCACGTTCTGACTCTTGACTTGGTCAGTTGTTGGGTGAACTTGTCCTCACTTAGGCTTGTTCCTTTATCTACGGCTATCCCCATTCGAACCTATTTCTGTTGTTCGCCCATCTTGGACTCGGCCACCGAGACTCGCAACGTAGACGTGACTCTTCAGCGTTTGCCATAGTTGTGGGTGAGGCTGACTCTCTTTGCAGACACTCACCAGACAAGTATGGACTTCAGAGGGCACTCTTGCCCTATTTTGGCCAACTTGGCCCCAGTGTGTGTATCCTCCTCTGATCACATAAACTAGTGCACCCCTCAGGGTGGGGCTCGCAAGCCCAGCCGCGACACTCTTTTGGTCGCGACCACTTCTCCTGTGAACTAGTGCACCCCTCGGGGTGGGGCTCGCAAGCCCAGTCGCAACACTCTTTGGTCGCGACCACTTCTCCTGTGAATTTGTCCACCGCTTGGGGTGGAGCTCGCAAGCCCGGCCGCAACACTCTTTGGTTGCGACCACTTCTCCTATTGAGCAAAGTCAACTCTTTGACAGTCTCTTCAGTTGTTGGCGCTACTTTCGCCCAACTCTTTGTATTTTGTCACATCGTGTGACTACTGTTGTGCGTGAACTTCCAGCTTGTTGCTCACTTCTCGAGCGGATACTGGTCTTGACATCTGTTGGTGGAGTCATCCACCCTAGGCACAAGGTGGTGACTCAAGGAATACACGTGTGCTCGTATGTCCGAGCACCTTTACGGGGTGAGAGACTTATTGAGGTTGCTCTCCCCCGCTCGAAGTCAGCTGCCTCTTTGCAGCAAAGTCGTCCCCCCATAAGGACTTACATTGTATACGGTTTTTGCACTCGGCCGACGCTTGTCTTCTTTGACTCTCGGCTTCTCTGCTTGCAACCACTGACACTATTCCTCTACTGTGAATGGTTCTTTGGAAGGCACCGTCATGGTGCTTTCTGTTTCATCTGTCTTGTCTACTTCGAAACAGCAAGCTCTTGTCAGGTGAGCTTGGTTTTTGCTTGACGGGTAGATCTACCCATATTGAGGTGTCGACACACGACACTAATGAATTTCGGGTAGTCTTGGCTTCGACCCCCAACTGATTATAATTCTGACCGGCAACTGTCCTGCCCACTTCGGCACTCTTGACACACTTGCAAGGTCTTCGATCAACTCTTGGGTTCATTTCTCTTGACTGTCTTGCCCGACTAGACACACAAAGTGTGGCTCTGATACCAACTGTCACGGTCCTATATCTTTGACCGTGCGGCGTCGTGATCTATACACGCTCACGACCAGCCTTAAGGGGAATTAAGCCCCATTATATTTTTCGCCCTGGCTTTGTGGCTTCGTCGGACCTTAGGCGAGGTTTGTCTTCGCCAATCGAACATCGCTTGTGCGGAATCCAAGCTTGTTCAACCACACACGCCGCCTGTGCGTGTATGTTCAATCATCTGCGACACATCCGACTTGCCTCTACGCTAGGCCAACTCATTCGGCTCGACCTTGCCTCTACTCGGGCCAAGGTCTCTCAGTACAACGTCGCATCTCGTCTTGCCATCTCGATCCCCATCGACAGGGTCCATATGTCTTGACGCCATCCCGAGTCTCGGGATGTCGTCGCTCATCATAACTCGTTCGGTCATGCCATCGAGAATGGGCCCGCGTGTCGTTCATCTCATCGGGACTTCCCGAACATCCATCCATCCGGGTTCTATCGAGGCATAGGCCCTCCCGTGCCCATGCCGAGTCATTTACGGATACCGTACCGGATAGCGGGTGTATGTAGCAACCTCCAACACGCGGGCTAGGGCGCAATACCGGCACACCCGTGCCGTCCGGTACTGTCCTTCAAAAACCCATTTCAAAGGAAGTCGCCCCGAGACACTCGTCTCGGCACGCTCGCCCACACTGTGACACACGTATGTGCCACAGGGTAGCTCGCTTAGGCCACAGGGCCCAGGGGTGGTGGAGAGCTAACACCATGGTACCCCCTATAGTACATTTTGAGCCATTTTCATTCTACCAGGAGTAGACATGATTTTCGTGAGGTGTCATACGGTGTCGTGCATTGTCCGTCCCATGTCCGATTGACACCAAACTTGGCGAGCATTCATATTTCATATGGACGGACTTAACTCCCGAACCGCATGACCAAATTCCTTCCAGAACCTCGACTTTTGAGGTTAAGGCCCGGGGCCCTACCCGGTCCTTCAACAAGCCTATCTTGTCCTTCATGTCTATGCTGATGTCTCTGTTATGCTTGTGTCTCAACATGTCTTCAATGCCCACTTTGCGTGGTGGTGTGTTGGATGATGCATCGTCCTCCTCGATCGCATCATGGCATTCTTCTACGTTGGCCCGCATATGGCCGGATGGGCGTCTCTTGAGGAACGCCTCTTTGCTTGTCATGGCGTGAGGGTCACAACCTACTCTCTTCATAGTAAGGTTGTGACACCAAGCCTACATTGTAGGCGTACCTGACTGTTATGTTTTATGGAATTTAAATGAAGTCTTCCGCATTCAATGTTTATGGTATGTATACAGTAGCAACCTTAAATTAAGTAGAAAACTTTGGGTCGTTACAGTTGGTATCAGAGCTCTAGGTTATAGATCCTGTAGACTAGCCTACGATGTAGGCTTTGCATGTTCCATGGTCCCATTGTCGGTGCCCCGTCTCCGTCAGGTATGTCTTGCGTAAGATAAGAAAATAAAATGTCGTTGATTGTGTATGTTATCATTGCTTGGTCATTATAAAATATAACTCATAATTGGACTTTTACTCTATTGATTGTATTATAATTTATTGCATTCATGTAAATTGTTGTATTGATAATGTTTAGATTTACTGAGATTGTTGCTAGCTTTAATTTTAGTAAGCTATTAAATATTAGTGTATGCCTGAAAATGATTTTGCTAAGCAAGATCATATGTTTTAGTTAGACGTCTTGAACATAGATAAACTACACAGTCTTATGACCATAGAGATGGGGAGGACTGTATCAATGTATACCGAATAGTAAGTAGTTTTAGATGAAATAAAATGACCTAGAAGCTTGATAGATGTCAATATCCTATAGTATACTATAGATATTAAAAGTGGTAGTGTCTGAAAGAAAATTTTGTAACTTTGAAGTATGTAAAAATAAAATTAAAAGTATCAGTCAAAAAAAAAAAAAAAAGAGTTAACCATAAAAGTTTAAAACATGTATACTTAAATTGATTGGTGAATGACATAAGTGCCTTTAATGGAAGCTGAGCTTTGGAAGTACTGAGATGTAAAAATCTTTCCTACCTTAATACGAGCGGAAAATTAAAAATAATAATAATAATAATAATAATACAACCAATTAGGGAAGTTCTGAGGTGATTTAAAAGTATCGAGCCATAGATTGGACGAGTCATTACGATCATGGTCAAAATTTTAGAGGTATATGGAGAGGGACTACAGAATGAGATATGAGATTGTCAAGATACCTTAAATTTAAGAAACCATGATTTAAGATGAACTTGGGTGGGGGATACACGAGGATTAGAGTGGGACATTGTCTCTAAATCAACTAGAAGTTTTGTTGTAATCCTCCTTAGGGTATACGAATGCAATCAAGAAGCTCAACATAAACAAAATGTTGTAGAAAATTACCGATCATTTTTTTTTAGCAATGTCAACCTAGTTAAAAGGTATTACTATAGTAAAAGTTTCAAAATTGTCATTTTAAGTTTGATTTTCAAGTATCTCAAGTTCTATGGCATCTGAGAATATCCACCATGCTTATATAATACCAATTTTTAGAAGATAATTTTGTAAGCCCATTCTTGATATTACAAAGGCGTTGAAAGCGTTGTGTTGTCTTTCCGTTATGGTTATAGGAGCATTAGTTTTGGGTTGTACTAGATAAGGTATACCAAGAGAAAAGCCTATTTGACAATGTTTCCTATGAAAGTTACCAAATCCTCAAACTCTAGCTTGACCACAAATGAAATACAGGAAGTCGTTCCTAGATCCAGTCACGCATGTGGGCCATGTGTGGGAAAGTACCATGCATCCACCCCTGCCCAGACAAAGCAAGGGCCTAAGGCCGTGGGAAGGAATGGAAGACAGGCCCCTCTCTCAGTTTCTTTCTTTTGACACTTGTGCTCATGTATGTGTATTGTGTGCGACCGCATGTATCCTGATCTATGATAATATGCTTAACCCCAACAGTGGGGCGACTTACTAGGTATTTTATATAATACTCAAGCCATGTGCTACCCATATTTTCAGGTAAAGGCAAGGCTCCCATGTACGGCTGACGGTGGATGTTGCGAAGGTCATGGAAGTCTGAAGCAGGGTTTGTTGTGTCGTAGGCATCTTGTTGGATTCTTTCGGTTCATAGTTATTGGAATTGTTCCTCTAGTTCTCTGTTGATTATTTCTAGGTTAGGCTGTCGTTATTGTTTTCTGCCAAGTATGAACTGCCTATAATAATGAACGTATTGTCGTTATTGAGACTGTCTTACGTGAACTCTCGTTCTGTCGTTATGCAAGTACAAGGTAACGTCGCTAATTAGGTTAGAGAAAATTAGGGGCGTTACATTAAAACTCATACAAAATTATTTTCATTTAATCTCTAATTCAAAACTAAATAATTGTAACCAAATTAATATGGGAGAGATGGAAGGAAAAGAAATTCTTGATTTGTTGACAGATTTATTTTTAGAGAAAGAGTGGTGAGAGATTGAAGGAAGGAGGATCGGTTACCAAACGTTTTTTTTTATATTTTTATTAGTTATTTATTTATTATTTTATTATTATTATTATTATTATTATTATTATTATTATTATTATTATGACTATTTTATTTTATTTTTCCCGATTGTTACAATAGCTATCCATTCACAATACCCACCTTAGTAAATCTAAACATTATCAATACATCAATTCACATTCACATTCCAAACATAACATCAGAGTACCACCTTAGTAAATCTAAACATCATCAATACATCAATTCACATTCACATTCCAAACATAACATATTCTACCTTATACTACTAACAATAATGCAGTCAATCAATGGTGTAAAAATTCAATTATGAGTTATATTTTATAATCACGAGCAATAAAAACATATGCAATCAACGACATTTCATTTTCTTATCTTCTGCAAGACATACCTGACGGAGATGGGGCATCGACAGTGGGACTATGAAACATGTCAAGCCTACATTGTAGGCTAGTCTACAAGATCTATAACCTAGAGCTCTGATACCAACTGTAACGACCCAAAATTTTCTACTTAATTTAAGGTCGCTACTATATACATATCATAAACATTGAATGCGGAAGGACTTCATTTAAATTCCATAAAATATAACATTTATCTTAAAACACAGCCATGAACTTACATGTTTCGAGAACACCTTTAAAAGACGACACAACAAAAGGCTAAATAAAATAAATAAATGTTTAAATTAAAAATATCTTAGTCTAGCCTAAGTCTAAGAAAATAAATACGACTACCCTATGCATGTGTCATGGTCTCGAGTTGCAATGTCGTCGTCAGCCATACAGGAATGCTTTACCTTAACCTGAAAAATGTAGTAGCACATGGCTTGAGTATTTAAATAAATACTCAGTAAGTGACCCCACTATTGAGGTTAAATGCAAGAACATGCGAATGCACTGACGGGATCTATCCTTTCAATCTAATTTCTTACAGTACTGTACTAACGGGTAACTTGGATGTGCACCATATACTCTACACACAACCCATACGTGTGAGTATGGACTCACCAGTCAGTTCGCACACCGCTGGGCCACTTTCCTTGTCGGGCAAGAATACTCCGGGAGCTCCTTAGGTCAGACACCCATTAGAACAAGTAATCGTCACAGCAGCATTATGTAAAATAAAATGATCATACCCCTGTCGGTAGCATTATGTAAAATATAATGATCGTGTAACGGAACCACAAAAAAAAAAAAAATGATGGTCGTCGGCAGAGCCGAAAACTCCGGTGAACGCCGGAGTTTTTGCTCGCACACGACCCACAAAGGGCGGCCGAGGGATGGGATGCCACAAATCGCGTCCCCGACCTTCAGCCATCCTGAAAGCACCTGCAAAGAAACGAAAACGGTAAGGAAAAAGGAGAGAGAACAAAAACCGACGGAACTCCGGCGAAGCCGAACCGTATGAATCGACGTCGAAAACCCCCATTTCACACCACAAAAGTAATCACAGAACCCTTTACACACATCAGGAGTAGGTTTTAGACGAATCCCGTACGTTGAACACTGTCGGCAAGGAAGACGGAACGGCGGACTTCCGAGCTTCTCCAGATCCGGGAGTGCGAGGCCCTTACCAACGAAATCTGTACCAAAAACGGGGTTAGGGTGAAGGATAAGCTCGGGAATGGGGGGAAAAAGGGGAAAAAAGGACGTCGGGACGACGTTATCGAGGAGAGAGAGAGACCGCCGAAAAATCACGCAGGAGTCGGGCGAAAAGGACGAAGTCTGACCCGAGATCCAGATCCGGAAACCCGAACCGAACCCCGTCCCTTCGGCCGGCCCAGAACCCACGTTACCCGCAGCCCAAACACCCGGCCTTCACCCGCAAGCCGGCCCATCACCGTGCGGCCCGTCACCCGCGTTCGGCCCGAGACCCGCGAGCGACCCGTTAACCCGCGCCTCGACCCGAGACACCTGCACACGCGTCGCCCTCTGATTGTGCCACGTGTCACGTCTGCAGCGCGGCTCCTCTCGGCTCAGGCAGCTTCATCGGCTCGGCGGCGGCTCCTCAGCTCCGGTGGCTTATTCGACTCGAGAAACCTGTTTCTAGCCCGTTTGACACCGTTCCGACCCTCCCGGACCTGGTTTCGGCCCTATTTAAGGTAAAAGAGAACATGTTAAGGTCGTATTTCACAAATTCCAGTTGGGAATTTATTATTATTTGTGGAATACTAACGGAAGTGACTCATGAACCAATAGGAACCAACCACCAACGGAAGTGTAGAACATCCACGAGGAGCTAGGAGCTTACGTTATATTCTAGGGAGTACTTCGGCTAAGGCCTACCAAGTAAGTGGCTCACCCGTTGTAGGTTACGCATTAATTGCTGTATGTTGGCATGTGCCTGTGGTTATGCACATGCCATTAAATTATTTGCTAGCTTAATATGCTTAAGTACGAAATCATGTGAATGTGAATGTATGTTATTTATGCTGCTTATTGGATGTGATATGAATGCATGTGACGATGTGTGACCCGTGTACGATTATAGCTTGTTGTATGAGTATGGGAATGTGATTGAATGAATTGCATGACATGGAATACGGTAAATTGCATGATACATAACCCCGCTAGGAATATGTATGATATGTAACGAAATGAGAATGAGAATGACATGTAAGCATGAAAACGTGACGCGGGGTTATGCTCATTAAATGATGATTGTAGGACTAGTGGGACCTCATGCATATTGTGTGTTCATGCATTTGGGGGGATACCCCTATCCCATCACGAGGGTACGGACGCGTACATCCAAATGGTAGGACAACGATCGTTATGCTCTGCATAGCGCTGCCATGACGGTTTTAGTTTTAACGGGTCCCAGTGGGCCCCCAGAGCATGCCCACCGGATAGGGACAGTGGCCCAGCGGTGTGCGAACTAGCTGGTGAGCCCATACTCGCACGTATGGGCTGCGTGTAGAGTATATGGTACACGTCCACGATTACCTGTTAGGACTACACCGTTGGAAAAACGAAATAAATGAAACGAAACGAAAAAAAAAACGAAACGGAACGATAGGTCCCATCATTTCATTGCATGTGTTTGTCGCATAACCCCGATAAGGGGGTCACTTACTGAGTATTCTAGAAATACTCAAGCCTCGTGCTACTTTACTTTTGCAGATAAGGGCAAGGCACCTATGTGACAACGACGACGGCATCGGACACCTCAGGGTCGTGGCACATGCATAGGGTAGTTGGTTGTTTTTTTTTTCCATTTCTAGTATAGGTTAGAATGGGATGAAATGTATTTGCATAATAAACCTTAGGGTAGAATAAACTATTCATTCTTGGTTTTGTTGCTTTTTCCTTTCTTTCAATAATGTTTCCCTTTTTCCCTTGTAATCTTTGTTATTGTGGTAATAAAAAGGCGAGTGCGAACAACATTTATGAATAGGGTCCATTAAATGTATATTCTGCATTTCAAAGTATGGTAATGACCTTAGATTAAATAGGTAAAATATTAGGGTCATTACAGATCGTACCTCAATGCATGAGCACACATAGTGCATGAGGTCCCAATATTTTTCCATTTTCGACATTATTAAATACAACCCCGCTATCGCTTTACATTCATATCTTTTCTCACTTTTTAGTTCTCATATGATGCATAATTCTAACGGGGTTATATTTCATTTCATTTATCGTGATATCATGTCATTCATAGCATGTTGTATACATACAATTTAGAAAACATAACATAATGCTCCATGCTTTTAACATGTCATTTCATAACGTGTAATTCATACAACAATTACCTCAATGGTCACACAAAACAATCTAACATAGCATATCACATCACAATATATCGTATCATAAACACTTTGTGGTCATATCGTTCCTTAACTTATCATAGCCTTAACGTTCTTATACCTATCACAGTCATATCGTTACGTGAACGTACCTTAGTCATATATATATCTACATGTCGTATCACAATCATATCACATCGTAAACACTTTGTGGTCAAATCGTTTCCTAACTTATCATAGTCTTAACATTCTTATACCTATCACAGTCATATCGTGGCCATATCGTAAACACTTTGTGGTCAAATTATTTCCTAACTTATCATAGTCTTATCATAGTCTTAACATTCTTATACCTATCACAGTCATATCATGGCCATATCGTAAACACTTGTGGTCAAATCGTTTCCTAACTTATCATAGTCTTAACATTTTTATACCTATCACAGTCATATCGTGGCCATATCGTTTTTATCAATCTCTCATATCCATAGCACTTTGATACGTAACCTTAATGTTTCATGAACATATCTTACTTCTATAATTACATTACGTTTAGTGCATCCTTCTCATATCATATCTCAAACATATCATTAAACATATCATATGAGTTAAGATGATGTGTGAGTTGTATCATATGATGTCGTATACTAGTATATGATGAGAGTCATGATAATATATGAGCGATATTGTATGATGTCGTATACTAGTATATGATGATGTATGAGTCATGATAATATATGAGCGGTATTGTATGATGTCGTATACTAGTATATGATGATGTATAAGTTATGATGTTTAAGTTATGTTGTATGATGATGTGCATAATATATGTATATTTCGATATACTTGATATGCTTGATGCACTTTGTTGCAATAGGTTGAGTATGATGATTGCATGATGTTTGTTTTAATATGACGATGTTTTCCATATTGAGCATGTTGTATGATGATGAGTGTCATATTGCATCATGTCAATAGACCGACATAGGACACCCTAAGAGCATGAAAATGATATTAATATAAATATGCACGAGTATGTGCTACCTAGAGTAACAAAGAGAAGAGACGTTATGATGGGATTTAGAGGGAGCTCATGCATATTGTATGTTCATAAGCATAGGGCTACTTCCCTAAGAGATGATGAGTGCGAACGTGCACAGTATGATGATGAGTGCGGATGTGTACAGTATGACGAGCAGGGTGTTCATGAGGTGCATGACATTATGGGGTTTTGTTGACCTCCAACGTCGCTACAGATTAGCTTGACCAGAGGGTCCAGGGGTTGTGCGAGCACCCTAGAGATTCACACTTGCACTTGTGGGTCGTGTGTAGGGAAGTACTACACATCCAATTTGTTCGAGACTAGAGGCCACCCCTAGACGAGCTAGAGATAGGTCCCTAAATCATGATGGATGTGTTTGCATTTGCATGGTCGTCTATCATGGGGCCACTTACTGAGTATTTTTCGAAATACTCAAGTCATGTGCCACATTATTTTTTAGGTAAAGGCAAGGCGCACTTGTACGGACGACGGTGATAGCGAGTAGATACTGTGACACGTGCATAGAGTAAACTCATATTTTAATTTTTAGTCTTAGGTTAGAATGAGTTGTTTTGCATTTCATTGTTTTAAATTATTTTGTATTTGTTATTATTTTCTTTAAATTTTGTATTTAAACACGTAAGACCATGGTTGTTACAGAGAAGAGGATGTTCTAAATGTTTTCGACATTTAGATTAAAGATGATGTTTTCTTTTAAAAGTTAAATTTCCGCATTAAAAATGAACATTAGACATTAATAACGACTTTGCGTATGTAGTTGCCCGATGGATAAAACAAATCGCAATAGTTATATATATCTCCTCCTTTATTACACTTCTACGGGGACACATACACTTTGGAGATTGAACCAGACCCTCTAGTTTCATGGACTAAAGGCTTATCCATTGGGACACTAGGTCATTGATTCTTTAAATGAGTTAATAAATATTTTATTATAAATTCTAGCAAAAATATTAAAAAGAGTTTAAGACGACTCCGCTGGGGATCGAACCCAGAATCTCTGGTTTCGTAGACCAGCGCCTTATCCATTGGGCCACGGAGTCGTCATTAAAAATAAAGTAATCTAAGTATTTATTTATAATAAATAAATCAGTTGATAATCTTACTCTAATACGCAGTACAACCGTAGAATGAAATGAGGAAATAGTCATAGCGGCTACTCCTCTTGATCTGACTTCAATGGTAATCTACTATGAACAAAATCAAAACGTCTGTAGTGACCGCCTGCACAAAATACCTCGAAACTTAAATCTCACCTCCAAATTTGGATATGATCTAGAAGACGGATAAATCATCACATCCAACGGCTAGTATAGAAAACTAAAGTCAGTAAGCCTCTGATCAGAGCGGATATTTTCGATGAATTATCTAGAACATTCAAACCCCAAATCACGACGATTCTGGAGCTTTCAATGTCGGTTTAAGCTCTTCCTATAAAGTCTAAAGTAGGGCAACAATATGGAACAAGAATCGATCGAGGTCGAGCACCCATTCAAGAGTTATCAGCGTTTAGATTAAGGGTCTCCTACTCTCAGGTTTCTTCAAAATTCGAGAGCAATTCTCCACCATTTCTCCTCAAACTTATTCCTATAGTTTCTAAACAAGATTAACCACAAGTTCTATGAAGGAATAGAGTGCTTAAAATGCCCAGAAACCATTCCCCCAATTCAATCCCCCATTGAAGAACTTCAAGAAAAACTCGAAAATTCAATCCTAGAATATACGATGATTTTTCGAGCAAGAACGATCCCAATAAGTTTCTGCACCTCCAAAGATTGTTTCCATAGAAGACCACAAAGAGAAATAGCCTTGAGAGCGTGCCCAATTGAAGGAAATCAATTTCGGGCTTAAGTTGAGGACAAGTGATAAATTCCTATCTACGGTCCTTTTTCCTTCAAGTTGAGAATTCCTTAAGCTTTAGAGGATCAATTTGAGTAACTTTGATGAAGGAATCGAGAGCTGAAACATCATAGAAAAGAAAGAGTGTGGTACCCTAGCTTATCAAGGACACGATTAAGATACTGCAACTAGGCTGCTTACTGAGTCTTTGTACTCATTTCTTATTCTCCATTTTTTTTTTCAAGAAATAAGGAGCTAGTCGAGGTTGGGAGCGGACTTTGGAGCGGTGCCATAGACACACCTCACTCGTTATCCTCAACCCTTTTTGTGTTGTTCCTTAATTTGTGTTTTAACCATTGTATTGTGTTTTAAGTACTTTGTATAAACTTTATTTTGATATAATGTATGGTATGTTTTAAATTTCGCAAAAAATTTGAGTCATTGAGTCAACCTGGTCCTTACATTATAGTAGAGGTCAAACAATTTATTCCTAAAATTTTCCTTTTTCCAAAAATATTTAAAATCTTTTTCTAAAATAATGAGGTATATTTATTCCTAAAATACCTAAATCATTTTCCTAAAGTAAATATATTGGGCTCATACAATTATTCAACTTGACCGGCTAGTGATGATATTTTAACACTCCCCCTCAGCACTGGTACTAATTTCGTTACACCATGT
Source organism: Cucurbita moschata (assembly GCF_002738365.1). Lineage (NCBI taxonomy): Eukaryota > Viridiplantae > Streptophyta > Magnoliopsida > Cucurbitales > Cucurbitaceae > Cucurbita > Cucurbita moschata. The sequence goes on along the minus strand of NW_019268522.1, from coordinate 6,616,326 downwards.
TGAGCTAACAGCGAAAGCTTCTCATGTTTGTCAGTATACAACCCTTTTGTAAACAAGTCTACCACTTGGTCATTTGTCTTGATCAATTGCATCTCGATTTCTTCCTTCAGGACTTTCTCTCTAATGAAATGGTAGCGTACCTCTATATGCTTTGTTCTAGCATGAATGTAAGACCTGAGCCTCAATGGAAAGTTTAAAGTCTAATTTTACCTTTAAAGCCAAACTCTCGAGATTTTATTGAAGGTCTTAGAGACTAAAGTTCGAGGTGAGGCAGAAGAGAAAAATGAGTAGAAATAAGAGAACTTAGGAAAAATATTAAAAAAAAATGATGAAAAATTAAAAATATGGTCAAAGTCAACTTGAGAGGGTAATTTCGTCATTATACCTTCCCTCTCCTTAAACACTTAGAATTGAGGTTAGTTGTAGTAATTAAAAAAGGAAAAGAAAGAAAAAGAAAGAAAAAGAAAGAAAAAGAAAGAAAAGAATTAAAATAAAATAAAAAAAGAAAAGAAAGAGGGAGACAAAGAAAGTTCTAGAAAGAAATAGAAAGTTCTAGAGGGAGAGGAGGTAACCGCCGCTTCGGCCACAAAGAGTCCGGTTCCGGCTAAGCCTTCTTCACGAAATTTCAACATAACAAAAGGTGAACATTCTTGACTCTCAAATAGTCCAAAACGTCAAGGAACAAAGAAAATTCACGAAATTTCAACATAACAAAAGGTGAACATTCTTGACTCTCGAATAGTCCAAAACGTCAAGGAACAAAGAAAATCCGTAGGTAAGTTCTTAAACAGTTGTTTTCAGATTTTCCTCAGATCTGTTAGAAATATTGAGAGTTAGATTTCGAAATTTGAGTATGTTAATCTAGAAAAGATTGCGGTCATAATTTGTGAAGGGAGCCTTGATTGATTCGGATTGAAAATAGGAGTTCCAGCTTTCTATCAATGATGTGAGTATTGATATCTCTTGTAACTTTGGACTGAGTTTATTACCACTATGGTTAGAAATAAATTACAAAAAAAAAAAAATAGTTTTGTCAATTGCATGAATCATCATTTTTAGGAAAGAGAAGAAAATCATAATTGATTGATGCATAGTCAGTTTTATGAAGGAAATTAGAATGGGTTGTAAATGAATTTGATAGTCATTCGGGAAAGAGAAAGAAAACAGAATAGATTGAAAATGACTTTCTCTTAATTGAATAGTCATATTAGGAAAGGGAGGAGAACAGAATGGATTGAAATTGTTTTATAATTGCATAATCATTTGTAGGAAAAAAAAACTGACTATCAATTGACACAATCAGGAGAGGCAACAAGAACATAATCATATATATATTTTTCTTTCTTTACCGGGTCGTTACATTATCTACCCCTAAAAAAAACTTTCGTCCTCGAAAGTCTCAAACTCTTGTACCAACTCGAGGTATTTCTCTCTTATCTCGTCCTCACGCTCCCACATGGCTTCCTCACTGTGGTGATTCCGCCACAGTACCTTAACGAACGCAATACTCCTGTTGCGTAAGGTTTTTACTTCTCTAGCTAAGATTCTTACTGGTTTTTCCTCGTAGCTCAGATCTTCATTGAGTTGAAGTGGTTCGTAGTCTATTACGTGGATAGGATCCGTAATGTACTTCCTCAGCATCGACACGTGAAATACATCATGTACTCCTGAGAGGGCTGGAGGTAAGTCTAACTTATACGCTACCGGACCAACTCGCTCTAGGATTTCGAATGGTCCAATGAATTTAGGACTTAACTTTCCCTTATGTCCGAATCTTAACACACCTTTCATAGGTGCCACCTTGAGGAATACTGGGTCCCCCACCTCAAACTCCAGGCTTTTACGCCTTACATCGGCGTAGCTTTTCTGTCTACTTTGAGCGGTATGCATCCTCGCTCGAATTTTCTGGACAGCCTCATTGGTGAGTTGAACCAACTCGAGTCCTACTAATTCTCTCCCTCCTACCTCGTCCCAACATAGTGGGGACCTACACCGTTTCTCGTACAGGGCCTCAAACGGTGCCATTCCAATAGTTGCTTGGAAACTATTGTTATACGAGAATTCCATCAGGTGGGGTTTGGAATCCCAACTTTCCTTAAAATCTAGTACGCAAGCGCGTAGCATGTCCTCTAGAATTTGGTTTAAACGTTCCGTTTGTCCATCTGTTTGGGGGTGAAAGGCGGTACTAAAGTCGAGGCGGGTACCCAGTACTTTTTGAAGTCCGCGCCAAAACGCTGACGTAACGCGTGGATCCCGATCCGACACTATAGACATTGGGACTCCACGTAGTCTTACTATTTCTTTCACATACAGTTGTGCCCAATTGTCAACTGTATATGTGACCTTCCCAGGTAGAAAGTGTGCCGACTTGGTCAACCTATCGACAACTACCCAGATCACTGTATAGCCTTTGGGCGTTTTGGGTAAACCTACTATGAAGTCCATCGCTATGTTTTCCCACTTCCACTCCGGTATGCTTAGGGGCTGCAACAACCCCGCTGCCTTTTGTTTTGGAGCTTTCACTCGTTGACAAACTAAGCACTTGCTCACAAACCCGGCTACATCTCTCTTCATGCTCTTCCACCAAAAGCGTTGTTTTAAATCTTGGTACATCTTAGTACCTCCTGGATGCATGGCAAATGGCGAGTTGTGAGCTTCCATCAGTATCTCCTTCCTTACATCTTCTTTTGCCGGAACACATAAGCGCCCCTGATACAATAGTCCTTCATCTGACGACTTCGAGAATCCATTTACTAGACTTTCGTCTAGCTGTCCTAGGACTTTCTGTAGGTTAGGATCCTCTCGTTGGGAGGTAATAATTCTCTGCCTAAGCGTAGGTTGTACCGTGAGTCGAGCCAGCTGTGCTATGACTCCCTCGGTCGCTACAGCTATGTTGGCTCGCTCGAACTCTCTTTGTACCCTTACTTCCCTCGTAATGAGGGCCGACGAGTGGACCGTCTTCCTACTCAAGGCATCTGCAACCACATTTGCTTTCCCAGGGTGGTACTGGATATCTACGTCATAATCCTTCACCAATTCTAACCACCTTCTCTGCCTCATGTTTAACTCTTTCTGGGTGAAGAAGTATTTCAAACTTTTGTGGTCGGTAAAAATTTGGGTTTTTTCGCCATACAGGTAATGTCGCCAGATTTTCAGCGCGAACACTACAGCGGCCAACTCTAAGTCATGGGTAGGGTAGTTCTTTTCATATTCTTTAAGTTGACGAGATGCGTATGCGACAATCTTGCCGTGTTGCATTAACACACATCCCAGTCCTTTCATGGAGGCATCACTATAGATCACATATCCTTCGGAGCTCTCGGGTACTATGAGTACCGGGGCGGTTACCAATCTCTCTTTTAGGTTCTGGAAGCTTGCCTCACAAGCATCGTCCCATCTAAATGGCACCCCTTTTTTTGTTAACTTTGTTAAAGGCGAGGATATTTTAGCGAAGTCCTGCATGAACCTTCGATAATATCCCGCCAATCCTAGGAAACTCCTTACTTCCGTTACCGTAGTTGGGCGTTCCCACTTTGTGATCGCTTCGACCTTGGTGGGATCTACAGATATTCCGTCCTTTGACACCACGTGTCCTAGGAAAGAGACTTGTCGTAACAAAAATTCGCATTTGGAGAACTTGGCGTACAACTTGTGCTCTCTTAGGGTGGTTAGGACTTTTCGGAGGTGTTCCTCGTGCTCTAGGTCGGTTCTCGAGTATATGAGGATGTCGTCAATGAACACAATNAATCACGAACATGTCTAGGCATTCTTTGAATACCCGGTTCATTAACTCCATAAACACAGCTGGGGCATTAGTGAGGCCAAATGACATCACTACAAACTCGTAGTGACCGTACCTTGTCCTAAACGCTGTTTTTGGTACGTCTTTTTCATTAATTCTAATTTGGTGGTAACCGGACCGAAGATCTATCTTAGAGAACATTGTTGCCTCTCTGAGTTGATCAAACAAGTCTTCTATTCTAGGTAGAGGATATTTGTTTTTTTATGGTTCTCTTGTTTAGCTCTCTGTAATCGATGCACAGACGCATCGATCCATCTTCCTTCTTAACAAACAACACTGGCGCACCCCAGGGGGACGCGCTAGGTCGAATGAATCCTTTATCTAGTAAGTCTTGCAATTGTACCTTAAGTTCTTTCAAATCTGCTGGCGCCATGCGATAGGGTGCTTTTGAAATAGGCCCAGTTCCCGGCTCGAGTTCGATGACAAAGTCGACCGCCCGGGAAGGGGGTATTCCAGGTAAGTCATCCGGAAATACATCCAGGAACTCATTTACTATTGGCATGTTTACTAGGGTCTTTTTCTTTCCTCTTACGTCTACAACACATGCTAATATAGCCCATCCACCTCGTTGGACTTACCTCTTTGCTTTAATCATCGAGACTACCTTGGCGGTAACCCCGGTATTTGTGCCTTTAAATTTAAAGGTAGGTCCTGTCGGTGGTGAAAATTTTACTTCCTTTTTGCAACAGTCTATACTAGCTCAATTTTCAGCTAACCAATCCATGCCTAGTATGACGTCGAAATCCCTCATGTCTACCACCATCAGGTCAACGCTTAAAGTTTGGTTCCCTATGATTACTTGACCATCCTTTACTCTATCCCTAGATACTAAGTCTACCCCCGCAGGGGTGCTTACAGACATTTCATGCAATAAGGGTTCTNNNTCGAACCCTGCTTGTACAACAAAAGGCATGGAAATAAAGGAATGCGTGGAACCAGAATCAAATAAGGTAAAAGCGAAATGACCTAAAATGGATAGTGTACCTGTCACCACGGCGTTGGACCTCCCAGTGTCCCTGCTGGTTGACGCGTAGACCCTAGCTTGAGCTCGCGGTGGTGCTGGTTGATCCGTTTGCTCTACTACTCTGGGCGGGTTTGCTTGTGCTGCAGCATTTCCGGCCGTGCAGTTCACGGCGATGTGCCCCTCTTGACCACATCTATAACACGCTCGGCTGCCAGCCATGCACCTCCCATCGTGTAGTCTTCCACAGATAGTGCAGCCTTCCTCTCTCCTCCCTCTGGCCCCATCTTGATTCCTGGGGTTCCTGTCAGTACGTCGGGGAGGGCGTCGCTTTATCCCATCTAGGAGCGGGTCTGTTATTGGAACGGTGCCTATGTGCTGGTGGTGGACGGTCAGAGCTTCCTGATTCATGAGGACGCTTCTGCCCAATTATAACTGGCTCTTCACGTCGTTTCTCATCCTTTGGTTTCTCTAAAGCCTTGGCAGTTCTCAAGGCTTCCTCATAGGTCTTTGGGTTAAACGCCTCCAACATGCGGCGGATTCTTGGTACCAAACCCAATACAAATTTCTCTGAAATCTTTTCCTCAGTGTCCACCATGGACGGTGCGAATCTCTTGAGTCTATTAAACTCTCGGTTGTACTTCTCCGCCGTGAGTCTGCCCTGTACCAGGTGGGCGAACTCCTGCTGCTTTTTGAGTCGCTCTGACTTAGGATAATATTCTTTAAGGAAGGCCTCCTTAAATCGTTCCCAGTTCATTGGTCCCCCTTCTGGGTTAAGAAGAGTCTTGTTATCTCTCCACCATATCTCTGCGTCCTTTTGTAGGACGAAGGTTGCACAGGCGACCTTTTGGTTCTCTGGGCACTCCATAGTCTCAAAGGTGGTTTCCACCGCTGCAATCCACATTTGGCCTTCTATGGGGTCTACTAGGGAACCAATGAATGGTCGAGGGTCGTATCTCTTGAAATCCCTTATCCAGTTTGAACATCTAACAGGTTGTGGAGGGTTTACTGGGGCATTGGCCTGAGCAGTGGTCTGTGCCTGTGCCTGTGCCTGTACCTGTGCCTGGGCCTGTGCTTTGGCTTGTTCCTGGGCCTGTTGTAGACTGGCTTGTTGATTGGTTACCAAGGTTTGAATTAGGGCTTGGATCGAGTCACACATTAACCTGGTATTAACATCTACTCCACCCATTGGGGGTGCAGCTTCAGGTGCGACTTGGAGTGGTAGGGTAGGCTGGGGTGGAGGTTCTACTGGTGGTGGAGGCTCAGCTAGTAGTGGAGCTTGAGGAGGTAGCTCAACTGGCGGTAAGACTGGGGGCGGCGTAACTGTTACCGGCCCAGTCTCTGATCTTTCTTGAGGTGGGCCCCCTACTGCCACACCTCGTCCTACTTCTCTACGACGGGGTCGCCCCCATCCTCGTCTTCCTCTTCCTCTTCCTCTTCCTCTTCCTCGTCCTCTGGGCATGGTTCTATAAACCAATATAAGGTTGCTTAAGTCTAAGGCCTTAATAGTATGCATATATATAAATAACAATACGCACACTATACAATACATCGTAACGCCAAAGAAGTAAACATTCATCATGCTAAGCATCCTATCATGCTACTAACAAAATTACTCAGCATGCAACACATGACATCATACTTTTAAATAAATACGTGGAATATCACAACCATATCAGTAATGTCAACATAAAAAAAAAAATGCATGCGAGTTTTAAAACGTTTCTCTTTTCTTATCTTATGCAAGGCGTACCTGACGGTGATGGGGCATCGACGTTGGGACCGTGGAGCGTGCCAAGCCTACATCGTAGGCTAGTCTACAGAATCTAAAACCTAGAGCTCTGATACCAACTGTAACGACCCTAAATTTCCACATATCTAGAGTCGCCACTAACGTCTCGTGCTCATCTCTAATGCAGAATAAAAATCTAAGCATGCTCATCTTTATTAGCGGAAAAATTTAAAATTTCAGGATACATTAAAACATTGGAAAACACTGCCGGACTTACGTGTTTCAAACATCGTGCTGGAGTTCAAAAGATAAAATAAAACGATTACAAATTAATTAATCTAAGTGAATGAAATGCAAACGCCCTATCCTAACCAAGACTAGGAATTAAATATGCAACTATCCTATGCACGCGCCACAGTCTCTAATCACGATGCCACCGTCAACCGTACATGGGCGCCTTGCCTTTACCTGAAAAAAAAAACAATATGGCACACGACCTTCAGTAAGTGACCCCACTATAGGGGTCATGCTAATGCAAACACATGCAATCATGAGTAGGGACCTATCTCTAATCATCTTAGGGGTGGCCTCCAGTCTCGAACAAATTGGATGTGTAGTACTTCCCTACACACGACTCACACGTGTGAATGTGAGTCCCCAGGGCGCTCGCACAACCCAAAATTTTCTTCTTAATTTAAGGAGGTATCTTTTGTAACCACCCGAAATTTTCTACTTAAAAGAAGTAAATTCGCTACTGTATAATAAACAGCATAAGACTTTATTTAAATTCCATAAAACATTACCTTTAACTTAAAACACAACCATGGTCTTATGTGTTTCGAAAACATCTTAAAAACGACAGAACAGGAATGTCGAGTTGCGATGTCGTCGTCAGCCATACAGGAATGTCGTGCCTTAACCTGGAAAATGTAGTAGCACATGACTTGAGTATTTAAAGAAATACTCAGTAAGTGACCCCACTATTGGGGTTAAATGCAACAATCACATGCAATGAGATTATGGGACCTATTTTTCACTCCGTTTTTCCTACGGTGCTGTTCTAACGAGTAATTTTGGACGTGTACCATATACTCTACCCACAGCCCATATGTGCGAGTATAGGCTCACCAGCTAGTTCACACACCACTGAGCCACTTTCCTTATCCGGTGAGCATACTCTGGGAGCCCCTTAGGCCGGACACCCGCTAGAACTAGTAACCGTCACGGCAGCGCTATGCAAAGCATAACGATTGTTGTCCTACATTGGATGTACGCATGAGCACACATAATGCATGAGGTCCCAAAATTTTTCCATTTTTATTACCCTTTAATACAACCCCGCTAGCATTATGTACATATCATATCATTTTTCATATCGTCTCAGATATCGTTCATCATTCATATTATATCGTTTCTCGTTCTTTAGTTCTCAAATCATACATAATTCTAACGGGGTTATATTTCATGTCATTTATCGTAATTTCATGTCATTCATATCATGCTGTATACACACAATTTAAGAGACCTAACATAACATTCTATGCTTTTAACATAACATTTCATCATATACACATCATACCATGACATATTGCATCACAATGTATCATATCATAAACAAGTCATAACGTAAACACTTCGTAGTCATATCGTTTTCTAACTTATCGTAGCCTTAACGTTCTTATACCTATCACAGACATATCATTACGTGAACGTACCTTAGTCATATCATCACAAGAATGTAACCTAACCTATCGTTCTATCAATCCTAACGCTATCGTTCTATCAATTTATCACAAACCTATCCCTTTTTACCTGTAACCTAAATGTATTCTTCCATCAATCTCTCTTATCCATATCACTCCGGTATGTAACCTAACCTTAACGTTTCATGAACGTATTTTACTCCTATCGTTACATTTCGTTTTGTGCATTCTTCTCGTATCCTATCTCAAACATATCCTTGAACACATCGTACCGTAATTATTATCATACAATTCACATATTATAACATATAAGAAGCATATTGATCCACAGACAATTCACACATATCAATATATATGACACGTGCAGAACCACAGGGCACGTGTCAACATCAAATATAACCATGCCGATAGTAAGGTCACTTACTTGGCTAGCTTAAGTCGTCGTCACAAATATATCTTTAATGAAAGTTTGATTCGGTCCTTTGAAATCCGAGTCAACCTATGTGAGCCCATGACATCAGTCTCAAGTTTGAAATCTACAAAATTATTTTCTAATTTACATAGATCCATGGTTAAAGGTCTTGAAATGTTATAGATCTATAATTATATTTTTATTAAAAATCTTATTTTCAATGGTTACTATTGTATAAAAAAATAAAAATATAGATACTACTATTTAAGTTATGTGCTGGGCTTTACTACTCTCTATATTTACCTTTCTCTCTATATTTAGTTTGTCGATTTAAGGAAATTCCTTAATTTTTTTTATCCGTTGCCTTTTTATTCTGTTCTATAAATCTTTCCTCAATCTTCCCTCCTTTGAAATCCTATAAACATTTTCAATTATGTAAACAAGATCTCTAACACTATATTTATTTTTGATTATGTAAATAGATATTATTGTCTAATTTTAATTGTTTGGCTACAACTAAAATTTTAGTGATTCTAGCTTATTTCCTATTACTTCAAATGCAAATAAAAAATCTAATTAATTGACATACTATCTCATTGTTACAAGATCTACTAAAATATGGAAGATTTGGTCGATCTTTCCTCCTCTCCCTTTCTAATTATTTCAAACATTTTCAATTAGGTAAACAAGATCTCTAGCTATATATTTATTTTCATTATGTAAACAGATATTATTGACTAATTTTAATAGAATGTTTGACTACTGGTACAGATTTATAGATCTGCCAACTAAAATTGTACTGATTCTAACCTTATTTCCTATAACTTCAAAGGTTAAAAAAAAAAAAAAAGAAATCAGAAGATTTGATCCTAAATTAATTTCTTATAACCATAACTATAAAGTAAAAAAAAAAAAAAATGAAATCTGAGATACGATTTTAAGTAATAACAACATACCAAAATCTCTCCGAAACCTCATTTTACTTTTTCTCCTGACATTTTTTTTTTTTTGTGATATTGTGGGGTTGAGGAGAGAGGATGCTGTTGGGATGACAGGTTAGTGGGGAGAGGTGAGAGGTGGGTAAATTTTATTTTTAATTTTAATTTTAATTTTAATTTTAAGTAATCATTTTTAGTTATTTATTATTATTATTATTTTGATATATATATAATTATTTTTATTTATTTATTTATTTTTATTAGTATTATTATTATTATTTTGGCTATTACATTCTTATTATGAGATAAAGTCATTTTCTTAAAATAAATATATAATGGACTTGTACAATTATTAGGTTAGTGATGATATTTTAACATAGCGTCGGTGATGTGAATTGCGTTGTGCCCGACCAAGTCAGGCCAGCGAGTACGTATACAAGCCCGTCGGGTGGGCCCATGTGCTCGTACATGAGCTGTATGTGTGGAGAAGTACCATACATCCAACCTTGCTTAAATCTAAAAAGAGCCCAAGCGGTAAAGGTTATGAAAGATAGGTCTCACAATGTTTTGCATGTGTTTGCATATCTAACCCCAACAGTGGGGTGACTTACTGGATATTTCATAAAATATTCAAGGCACGTGCTACCATAACTTTTTAGGTAAAGGTAACGCTCCTTGTACGGATGACAGTGACCGCTAAAAAGACCATAAAAGTTGGCATTGGACATAATAGGCCATTTTCTTGAGGGGTTCTTTTTTAAACATGATTTACATTTAAACCTATGTTAGCTTGAATTTCAAGCTTTGAATTGATTTGGTAAGTCCATGACTTTAATTTCAAAATGTTTATTATGAATTTCCGCATTTATGATTTAAGCAGGTATGAATTTACGTATTTAATTAGGTTAAGAAAATTAGGAATGTTACATTAAATTAAATAGAAAATTAGGGATGTTACATTAGATTAGATAAAAAAATTTGAGTCGTTACATAAATATTGTAATATTGTAAGAATATTAAATATTTAAGAGATGAAATTGAAAATTCAAATAAAAATTAGAGTCGTATCACTTTTATGGTAAATATTTTTTATTTAATAAAATTAAAAAATTATGAGGCAATTAAAATGAAAATTTAGATACGGATATTTTTTCTAAATAATATAATCTAAATTTTTTAAATAATTTTTTTTGTTTTGTTATATATATATATATTTATTTATTTATTATTATTATTATTATTATTATTATTTTTTGTTGAAAATTTAGAAAACTAATTCTAATCTTTTATTAATTTATAAAATTAGTAAAAATACCCTTTGCACTTCTTAAACTTTTAATAATTTCAATAATATTTTTTAAAATTCAAGTTTATTTTTTTTAACACGGTAAAAAGTATTTTTTTTTTTTTAAACCAATGCTATGACCAACTAAATTAATAGGCTGGATTGAGATAACTATGACTCTTTTATTTTTTTTTTTAGTAAATTTTAGTCTTTTGTAAATTTATCACATTAACAACATTGATTTTGAAAAAAAAAAATTATACCGTTAATTTTTAAAAATACCTTTAAACTTAGACAAAGTTTCACTAATATCTTCAACTTAAAAAAAAATTAAAAAATAAAATAAACACATTTTACCATTATAAAAAAAAAAATTAAAAAGAGAGGTATCATAAATTATGTGCAAATGTTGTAAAGTTGCACATGTTAATTAAAAAAAAAAAACATCCAACCCTAATCATAATCAAATACTTAATTAAAATAGGATAAGACATAAAATTTAGGGTAAATTGATACCAAAATTGATCCGTCAATTAAGTGCCGCAGATGGCTCAAAATTTTCCCTAAATTCACTTTGAATTACTTATAGGGGAAGGCACGAAGGATGGAAGAAAGATAGCCTTTTCCAAACCTATTTGAGTTTAATTTAGAAATTTATAAATTTATAAAAACAAACCCTAACTCTAATCTTTTCCCTCTTCGTCTTCCTCTTCCTCCCCTCACGCAAATAAGAAACCCTTGAATAGAGTTATGCATTGCCTATCCAGAAAGTTTTTTTTATAGTTTTCGGAACTCAAAATAAATCAAAAATTTCATTATATGAGGAACTACTGAACTCAAAGGTGAATTATTATGGATCCATCCCCCGAAAGAACCGGACATGATAATTTTTCATCATCCGGCTCGAGCACAAATCAAACGAACCAACTGGATGCAGATAAAAAATCGCTATCTTATCCAAGCATATATAAAATAAATGATTGATTCCATGTAAGAAAAAATTTAGCAGATTCTGTTTTCCAGAGTTACAATTATCCATTGCACCGAATTCAGTTCTGAGGTAAGGTTTTGTTTATGTAATAGCCCAAAAATAAATAAAGAAATAAATAAATAAAAATAATTATAAAAAATAGTTAAAATAATAAAATAATAAATAAATAAATAAAAATTAAAAGAATGAAAAACATTTGGTAACCATCCCTCCTCCTTCCTTCCATCTCTCACCACTCCTTCCCTAAAAATAAATCTGTCAACAAATCACAAATCTCTTTTCTGTAAAAACAACTGCAGATTTACCCAGAATTCTTCATTTCTACAAAAACAAATAAAAAAAGAAAACAAAAGGTTTAAGCAGACTAGCTCCGCCTGCCAGAGGAGATATGTCATTTGAAGAGGTCAGTATGTTAAATCTTCCTTTTATTTTATTAAATAATATTAATTTGGTTAAAATTATTTAGTTTTGAACTAGAGATTAAATGAAAAGAATTATGTATGAGTTTAGGAAATCAAAACCAATTATATTTAGATCTATTAAATTGTTGCAGTGATTTAGATCTACTGAATTGTTGCAATGATTTAGGTTTTAATTTGATATGAATTATAGGAAAAGAATATAACTAAATGAAGGATTAAATTAAAAGTTAAGAATATAATTGTTAACTAAATCAAAGGAAATAAGAAAAAATGAGGTAGAGATAGAAATACGTAACACTGTTAACTGAAAAGAAAAATAATAATAAAAATAAAAAGGAAAGATTTGGAAGTAGGAATAGATTAACAAAATTGAATAATACCTTCTTAAAAATAATTACAAAAGAAGAGGAAAGATTGAGGAAAGATTTGTTGAACAGGATTTAACAGTAAAACAGGAAATATCAGAGTGCAGTGAGCTCCTTTAAATTTTGTCTAACACGAAATATCAGAATTTTACGATGGCCAATCTAAATTAGAGAAATAATTTTATAGAGTTCAAACTTGAAACTAATGTCATGAACTCACATAGGTTGACTTGGATTTCAAAGGACGGGATCGAATTTTCAGTAAGGATATATACGTGACAACGACTTAAGCTAGCCAGGTAAGTGACATTACTATCGGCATGGTTATATTTGATGTTGACACGTGCCCTATGGTTCTGCACGTGTCATATATATTGATATGTGTGAATTGTCTATGGATCGATATGCTTCCTATATGTTATGTTATGTTATTATATGTGGTTTGTATGATAATAATTATGGTATGATGTGTTCAAGGATATGTTTGAGATAGGATACGAGAAGAATGCACAAAACAAAATGTAACAATAGAAGTAAGTTACGTTCATGAAACGTTAAGGTCAGGCTACATACCGGAGTGCTATGGATAGGATAGATTGATGAAAGAACACGGTTAGGTTATGGGTAGAAAGGGATAGGTTTGTGATAGATTGATAGAACGATAGTGTTATGGTAAGTTAGAGAACGATAGAAGGGTTTATGTTATGACCTGTTTATGATATTGTACATTGTATGCTAGATTACTGTGCTTAAGTACGAAATCATGTGAACGTGAATGTATGTTATGCATGCTGCTTAGTTGATGTGATATGAATGCATGTGACGATGTGTGGCCCTTGTACGATTATGGCTTGTTATATGAGTATCGGAATGTGACTGAATGAATTGTATGACATGAAATACGGTAAATCGCATGATACATAATCCCGCTAGGAATATGTATGATATGTAACGAAATGAGAATGAGAATGACATGTAAGCATGAAAACGTGACACGGGGTTATGTTCATTAAATGATGACTGTAGGACTAGTGAGACCTCATGCATATTGTGTGATCATGCATTTGGGGGATACCCCTATCCCATCACGAGGGTACGGACGCGTACATCCAAATGGCAGGACAACGATCGTTATGCTCCGCATAGTGCTGCTGTGACGATTTTAGTTTTAACGGGTCCCGGTGGGCCCCCAGAGCATGCCCACCGGCTAGGGACAGTGGCCCAGCGGTGTGCAAACTAGCTGGTGAGCCCATACTCGCACGTATGGGCTGTGTGTAGAGTATATGGTACACGTCCACGATTACCTGTTAGGATTACACCGTTGGGAAAACGAAATGAAACGAAACGAAAGATAAGTCCCATCATTTCATTGCATGTGATTGTTGCATTTAACCCCAATAGTGGGGTCACTTACTGAGTATTTCTTTAAATACTCAAGCCATGTGCTACTACATTTTTCAGGTTAAGGCAAGGCATTCCTGTACGGCTGATGACGGCATCGCAACTCGAGATCATGGCACATGCATAGGATAGTGACATTTATTTTCTTAGACTTAGGATAGAATAGGATGTTTTAAACTTAAACGTTTATTTATTTTATTTCGAGTCTTTTGTTGTGTCGTTTTAAAGATGTTTTCGAAACACGTAAGTCCATGGCTGTGTTTTAAGATAAAGGTTATGTTTTATGAAATTTAAATGAAGTCTTCCGCATTCAATGTTTATGGTATGTATACAGTAGCGACCTTAAATTAAGTAGAAAATTTCGGGTCGTTACAGTTTAGGTACTTCTATTCTACTTTTACTTACGAATATGTTACGTTCGACAAGATTCAACAACTCAAAAAAAAAAAACATTTGGACAAATTAGAGTCGAGAGTGCAAATGGTATCGCATGCTGAGGACGAGAGGGATGAGAGTTTTGAGTTATTAAACCGACTTGGGGGAGAGAATGAAATTGAAACAGAAACTCAAAATGTTTCCACCTCTAAAGCATTGGATGCGTGGAGCATGAGTTTGTTTGAAACATTGTTTGAAAGTCATTCGCTTCATTTAGATGCATGTACGCCATCTTTTTTAGAGACAACTAAAAATGAAGTGGATGAACGGTTAGGTATTCAAAATCGCCACTCCTTAATCAAAGCTAACAAGAAGGCACAACTTGCTCAGCTAAAGCACCACCTCATTCAAACCGGCTTTGAAAATTGTACCATTTGACCCTAATCGTCTCATTTCTTGTGTGTTTCATCATGTTTCATGTTTCTTATTTCTCTTTCTTTTAACACTTTGTCATGCTCTGATTAATGAACTACCCCAATACTTGCCTGCGCTCTTCTCCATTAGCATCCAATTTTGTGGATTTTGTTGGCTATTAAAAATGAGCTTCAATTGTAAGGAATGTTGTAAGGTAACATTATGATTAAAAATTGGTTTATTTGATTACTTAGTCTTGTTGCATTTTTCCTTTTTTTAAAATAAAAATGTTGTAATGTAATGAACCAATTAGATTTGATATTAACCCAAATTTAAGTGTGATTAAATAAATTTGCAAAGTATTACAAAGAATTCACTTGAATTGGGAGACACCGTCATCTTAACTATTTTTATAGAATTAAAAGTTGTTGCCTAAATTTAAAGATAGGTCCCGTCATTGCATTCGGGTGATTTGGGACTCATCGGAAAAAATGAAAACTTGACTATTCGAAATCTCTCTCTCTCTCTCTCTCTCTCTATCGTATTTTCTTTCTTTTCTCTGTTTGCAGGTACTCTAATAGGTATTGGGAGTCGTAGGCTGAAGGCTGAGCGGGGTGTGGTTATCGTTTCGCGTGGGATCTGCGAAACTCGGTGGTCGCCGGAAAACTCGCAAGTTTTCCAGTGACTGAGTTTTTTTTTCCTTCTCTTTTTCTTTTTTTTCTTTTTCCTTTTCTTTTTTCTTTTTCTTTTTCCTTTTTCCCGGGTCGTTATATACCCCTAAAAAGAACTTTCGTCCTCGAAAGTCTCAAACTCTTGTACTAACTCAAGGTATTTTTTTCTTATTTCATCCTCACGCTCCCACGTTGCTTCCTCGTTGTGGTGATTCTGCCACAGTACCTTAACGAACGCAATGTTCTTGTTGCGTAAGGTTTTTACTTCTCTGGCTAAGATTTTTATTGGTTTTTTCTCGTAGCTCAGATCTTTATTGAGTAGGAGTGGTTCGTAGTCTATTACATGGATAGGGTCCGTAATATACTTCTCAGCATCGACACATGAAATATATCGTGCACTCCTGAGAGGGCTGGAGGTAGGGCTAACTTATACGCTACTGAACCAATTTGCTCAAAGATCTCGAATGGTCCAATGAATTTAGAACTTAACTTGCCCTTACGTCCGAACCTCAAGACACCTTTCATAGGTGCCACCTTGAGGAATACTGGGTCCCATGTCTCAAACTCTAAGCTTCTTCGCCTTACATCGACGTAGCTTTTCTGTCTACTTTGAGTGGTATGCATCCTCGCTCGAATTTTTGGGGCAGCCTCATTGGTAGTTGAACCAGCTCGGGTCCTACTAACTCTCTCTTGCCTACCTCGTCCCAACATAGTGGGGACCTACACCGTTTCTCATACAAGGCCTCAAACGGTGCCATACCAATAGTGGCTTAGAAGCTGTTATTATACGAGAATTCCATAAGGTGGAGTTTTGAATCTCAACTTCCCTTAGAATCTAGTACGCAAGCGCATAACATGTCCTCTAGAATTTGGTTTAAATGCTCCGTTTGTTCATCTGTTTGGGGGTGGAAGGTAGTACTAAAGTCCAGGCAGGTACCCAGTGATTTTTGAAGTTCGCACTAGAATGCTGACGTAAATCGTGGATCCCAATCCGACACTATAGACATTGGGACTCCATGTAGTCTTACTATTTCTTTCACATAGTGTTGTGCCCAATTGTCAACTGTATACGTAGCTTTCCCAGGTAGGAAGTGTGCCGACTTGGTCAACCTATCGACAACTACGCAAATCACTGTTAGCCTTTGGGCGTTTTGGGTAATCCTACTATGAAGTCCATCGCTATGTTTTCCCACTTCCACTCCAGTAAGCTTAAGGGCTGCAACAACCCCACCGCTTTTTGTCTAGGAGCTTTCACTTGTTGACAAACTAAACACTTGCTCACAAACTCGGCCACATCCCTCTTCATGCTCTTCCACCAAAATTGTTGTTTTAAATCTTGGTACATCTTAGTACCTCCTAGATGCATGGAAAATGGCAAGTTATGAGCTTCCGTCAGTATCTTTTTCCTTAAATTCTCTATTATCGGAACACATAGGCGTCCCTGATACAATAGTCCTTCATCTGAGGACTTTGAGAATCCATCTACTAGACTTTCGTCTAGCTGTCCTAGGACTTTCTGTAGGTCAGATCCTCTCGTTGGGAGGTAATAGTTCTTTGCCTAAGCGTAGGTTGTACTATGAGTTGGGCTAGCTATGCTATGACTCCCTCGGTCGCTACAGCTATGTTGGCTCGCTCAAATTCTCTTTGTACCCTTACTTCCCTCATAATGAGGGCCGACGAGTGGACCGTCTTTCTACTCAAAGCATCTACGACCATGTTTGCTTT
The DNA here is from genome assembly GCF_002738365.1 of Cucurbita moschata. Classification (NCBI taxonomy): domain Eukaryota; kingdom Viridiplantae; phylum Streptophyta; class Magnoliopsida; order Cucurbitales; family Cucurbitaceae; genus Cucurbita; species Cucurbita moschata. The sequence goes on along the minus strand of NW_019268522.1, from coordinate 6,599,129 downwards.
TCCAAGGTGGTACTGGATATCTACATCATAATCCTTCACCAATTCTAAACACCTTCTCTGCCTCATATTTAACTCTTTCTGGGTGAAGTATTTTAAATTTTTGTGGTCGGTTAAAATTTGAGTTTTCTCTCCATACAGGTAATGTCGCCAAATTTTCAACGCGAACACTACAGCGGCCAACTCTACATCATGGGTACGGTGGCTCTTTTCGTATTCCTTAAGTTGACGAGATGCGTATGCGACAACCTTGCCGTGTTGCATTAATAAACTCCCAGTCCTTTCATGGAGGCATCATAATAAATCACATACCCTTCTGAGCTCTCGGGTACTATGAGTATCGGGGTGGTTACCAATCTCTATTTTAGGTTCTAGAAGCTTGCCTCACAAGCATTATTCCATCTAAATGGTACCCCTTTTTTTTGTTAACCTTATTAAAGGCGAGACTTGTTAGGATCGATATCAGTCGTTAGCTCTGATACTAGTTGTTAAGATCGCACAACAACGCACACGCTCGATCTAGGTGAACACAAAGAAAAAAGGATAGAGAAAATTGCAAGGAGAACTCTGGCTAAAAGGATTTCTTTGTATTGATGACTTCACGTATGTACAGAGAGAATTACATAGAAAAGTACATCTACAAAGCTCTACCGGACCAGATATATATATGGTATAGTTTACTATACATAGCTTTACCAGATTTAGCCATCTACTATATATAACTATTTACCATATATAGCTTTACCGGATATAGCTTTACCATATATAGCTTTACTATATATAGCTTTACCAAATATAGCTTTACCGGATATAACCGTTGACCAAGCTATAAATAAGTATCAGGCTCCATAGCCTAACAAGACTATCCTAGCGAAGTCCTGCACAAACCTTTGATAGTATCCCTCCAATCCTAGGAAACTCCTTACTTCCATTGCCGTAGTTGGGTGTTCCTACTTTGTGATTGCTTCGACCTTGGTGGGATCTACAGATATTTTGTCCTTTGACACCACGTGTCCTAGGAAAGAGACTTGTCGTAACCAAAATTCACATTTGGAGAACTTGGCATACAACTTGTTCTCTCTTAGGGTGGTTAGGACTTTTCGGAGGTGTTCCTCGTGTTCTAGGTCTGTTTTCGAGTATATTAAGATGTCGTCAATGAACACGATCTCGAACATGTCTAAACATTCCTTGAATACCTGGTTCATTAACTCCATAGACACAGCTGGGTCCTTGGTGAGGCCAAATGACATCACTACAAACTCGTAATGACCATACCTTGTCCTAAACGCTATTTTTGGTACGTCTTTTTCATTGATCCGAATTTAGTGGTAACCTGACCGAAGATCTATCTTGGAGAATATAGTTGCCTCTCTGAGTTGATCAAATAAGCCTTCTATTCTAGGCAGAGGATATTTGTTCTTTATGGTTCTCTTATTTAGCTCTTAGTAATCAATACACAAACGCATCGATCCATCTTTCTTTTTAACAAACAACACTGGCGCACCCTAGGGGGACACGCTAGGTTGAATGAACCCTTTATCTAGTAAGTCTTGCAATTGTGTCTTGAGTTCCTTCAACTCTGCTGGCGCCATGTGATAAGGTGCTTTGGAAATAGGCCCAGTTCCCGACTCGAGTTCGATGACGAAGTCGACTGCTCAGGAAGGGAGTATCCTAGGTAGGTCGTCTGGGAATACATCCGAAAACTCGTTTACTATTGGCACGTTTTTCTAGGGTCTTCTCTTTTCTCCTTACGTCTACAGAACATGCTAATATAGCCCATCCGCCTTGTTGGACTAACCTCTTTGCTTTAATCATCGAGACTACCTTGGGGGTAATCCCGGTACTTGTGCCTCTAAATTTAAAGGTAGGTCGTGTCGATGGTAAAAATTTTACTTCCTTTTTACGACAGTCTATACTAGCTCGGTTTTTGGCTAGCCAATCTATGCCAAGTATGACATCAAAATCCATCATGTTTACTACCATCAGGTCAATGCTTAGAGTTTGGTTCCCCATGATTACTTGGCTATCCTTTACTCTATCCCTTTATACTAAGTCTACCCCCGAAGGGGTGCTTATAGATATTTCATGCAATAAGGGTTCTAATTCGAACCTTGCTTGTACAACAAAAGGCATAAAAATAAAGAAATGCGTGGAACCAGAATCAAATAAGGTAAAAGCGAAATGACCTAAAATAGATAATGTATCTGTCACCACGACGTTCGACCTCCCAGTGTCCTTGCTCGTAGACGCATAGGCCCTAGCTTGAGCTCGCAGTGGTGCCGGTTGTTCCGCCTGCTCTACTACTCTAGGTGGGTTTGGTTGTGCTTCAACGTTTCTGGTCGTGCAGTTCACGACGATGTGCCCCTCTTGACCACATCTATAACACGCTCGGCTGCCAGCCATGTACCTCCCACCATGTATTCTTCCACAGATAGTGCACCCTTCTTCTCTCTTCCCTCTAGCCCCATCTTGATTCCTGGGGTTCCTGTCGGTATGTCGAGGAGGGTGTCGCTCATTCCATCTTGGAGCAGGTATGTTGTTGTTACGGTGCCTACGTGCTAGTGGTGGACAGTCAGAGCCTCCTGATTCATGTGGGTGCTTCGGCCTAATTACTATCGGCTCCTCATGTCATTTCTCATCCTTTGGTTTCTCTAAAGCCTCGACAGTTCTCAAGGCTTCCTCATAGGTCTTTGGGTTGAATGCTTCCAGCATACAGTGGATTCTTGGTTCCAAACCCGATACAAACTTCTCTGTCATCTTTTCTTCGGTGTCCACCATGGACGATGCAAATCTCTTGAGTCTCTTAAACTCTCAGTTGTATTTCTCCACTATGAGTTCGCCCTGTACTAGATGCGCGAACTCCTACTGCCTCTTAAGTCGCTTTGACTTAGGATAATATTCTTTGAGGAAGGCCTCCTTAAGTCGTTCCCAGTTCATTTGAGGAAGGCCTCCTTTTGTAGGATGAATGTTGCGCAGGTGACCTTTTGGTTCTCTGGGCATTCCATAGTCTCAAAGGTGGTTTCTACAGCTGCATACATTTGGGCTTCTATGGGGTCTTCTAAGGAGCCGGTGAATCGAGGGTCATATATCTTGAAATCTTTTATCCAGTTTGAACATCTAATAGGTTGTGGAGGGTTTACCAGGGCATTGGCCTGAGCATCGGCCAGTGCCTGTGCTTAGGCCTGTTCTTAGGCCTGTTGGCTCGCTAGTAGATTGGCTTGCTGAGTGGTTACCAAGGTTTGAATTGAGGCAAGGATGGACTCACACACTAACTTAGTATTAGCATCTACTCCGGCCGTTGGGGGTGCAACCTCAAGTACGGTTTGTGGTGGTAGAGCAGGCTAGGGTGGAGGTCCAGCTTGTAGTGGAGGCGCTAGAGGTGGTAGTGCAATTGGTGGTAAGACTGGGGGCGGCGTATCGATCCAACCTCTGATCCTTCTCGAGGTGGGCCCTCTACTGCCACACCTCGACCTATTTCTCTAAGACGGGGTTGCCCCCATCCTCGTCTTTCTCTTCCTCTTCTTTGTCCTCTGGGCATGGTTCTATAAACCAATATAAGGTTGCTTAAGTCTAAGGCGTAATACTATGCATATATATATACAAACTAAACAAAACATCATAATGCCACTTAAGTAAGCACTCAACAGGTTATACATGTAACAACCCAGGAAAAAAGAAAAAATAAAAGAAAAAAAAAAACTCAGTCGCCTGAAAACTCGCGAGTTTTTCGGCGACCGCCAAGTTTCACCGACCCCATGCGAAACGACAGCCACACCTCACTTAGCCTTCAGCCCACGACTTCCAAAACCGATCGGAATACCTGCAAACAGAGAAAAGTACAAAAATACTAGAGAGAGATGTTGGATCGATATGACAACCCTCGGGGATGGATAGGGTTTCAACAATGTAATTATTAAATTTTTTTTTTTAATAACAATAAAACTTAAAATTTAGAATTTAAATAGGAAAAGGGTTAGAAAATATAACCCCGTAGTTTTACAGTGCTTCGGTCAAACTCGACCTACTCCACTCCCCAAGCGCCTCTTGGGAATTTGAATAAAACTTTCTGACTCTTTCCTCGGATTAGAGCCGAACAGCTACACCGCTCCTTTTACGAGTGCAAGAGCAAACTCAATCCTTTCCACAGCTCAGGATCAAACCGGTACACCGCTCTTTTTACGAGTTCAAGAGCAAACTCAATCCTTTCCACGACTCAGGATCAAACCAGTACAATTCTCTGAAATCTTACAAAAACACACAACACTCTGAAGTAATAGACATCTCTCTCAGGAATAACATAAAAAAAAAAAATAGAATTGGAAGCTTTGGAGAGAGCAACAATGGAGGCTTTTAAAAAAAGTTTTAGATCAAGGAAACAACATAGATCGAGGAAACAACATCTCTCTCAGGAATAAGATAAAAAAAAATAGAATTGGAAGCTTTGGAGAGAGCAACAATGGAGGCTTTTAAAAAAAAGTTTAGATCGAGGAAACAAATGTTCTGTGTGTTGTGTTCTGAAAAATACAAAGAGGTGATGAGTTTAAATAGCGATCAAGTTGTAAAAGTAGGAATTGATACGGACCACTAAAATGTGAACCGAAACGTGGACCACGAAAAATAATATTTATTTATCGTAAAAAATTATAGACCATATGTTTCATTTAAATATATATATATATACATATTTAAATGTAATAATATAAAAAAATGTTAATGAAAACGGTGAGTAACATTTTAAAAATAATTAATAGTTTTATAAATTTAAATGAAATTCTTATAATTGAAATGATTTTGTAATTCAAATAATTATCGGTATGAAAACTAAATGAAATCATTATAATTTCTTTCCATTTAAAAGTAATAACTCGTTTTCATAAATGAAATCATTATAATTTTTTTTTCCATTTAAAAGTAACAACTAGTTTTCATAAACTAGTTTTCATAAATGTAAATGAAATCTTATAATTTCTTTCCATTTAAAAGTAATCGAAAACTTTTATATATGTAATTGAAATGATTTTATAATTTAAAAGTAATGGAAAACTTTTAAAAATGTAATTGAAAACTCTGTCATATGTTGAAATGATTTTATAATTTAGAAGTAATGGAAAACTTTTATAAATGTAATTGAAAACTCCACTATTTGTTACTCTACCAAATTTATAAATGTCATACTTCGATTGATGTATGATATCAATTTTGCTGCTGGTCCATGATGTCAATTTTGTCACCACATCATCAATTTTGTCACCATATCATCACGTCAGGTATCTTGTTTTGAATTTGAATTGTCCATATGTCAATTTTGCCACCACATCATCACGTCGGATATTTGTTTTGACTGGAACTTCTTCGTTTTATCTCTAATTTGAGTGAACTAAAAAAGACGTTGAAATCGTTATTCCCAACCTTACACTGTAGACAAAAATACTGAGAATTGTTAATAATTGAAGGTATCTTTGTTATCATCAAAACATCAATTAATTAATTAATTAATTTGAGATTAAGGCGAAAAAGCCAACAAGAGAGAGCTTTCGAATAATGTCGGCGAGTTTCCAATTCCTCCGAGGAGCCCTAAACCACCCTAAAACCAATGCCAAATGCTCAGTTACCACCATGAGAAGGATCCCTAACGAAAGCACAATAACTCAGGGTACGTTTTGTGCCTTTTCGTAAGCACCGTCGTTGGTAACCGAGGTTGAAAAATTGAGTTTTCCTAAACGTTCTTAGATTTGTAGTTTTAGGAACCTTTATGCCACTAAACTTCAAGGAAGGAAAGAAGGACGACAAACAGAGAGGAAAGGAAGAAAGAGAATTGAAATCGGCAACGGAAACGCTGCGGGAAGGAGAGAGAAAATGCGCCGGAAAATCGGCAGAAGTTGGGTAAGGAAGACGAGATCCACGGATTCGAGTCAACCCAAACCCAAAACCCGATAGAGCAGCCCGACTTCTTTCCCCTCGGCCTCTGCCTTCGGCCTAGCCCAACTACAACGGCCCAAACCTCAATCCAACCCAGAAGCCACGGTTCAGCTGAACCGACCCGAGACCAGACCCACGATCCAATCAAACTGGCCTGCAACCCAAATACTTTCAGCCCAATCCAATAAACCGAGGCCCAACAACCAGCCCGGCTCAGTAGCCTTCTGCAGCAGTCGACCCGAATCGGAGTGTGACTCGTGCCTCGACCCGACGCACACCGCACGACGTGGTGCGCTCTGATGCTACCACGTGGCACACAACGGTGCAAGCGGTCCCTCAGCTCGGCTCGACGCAAATGGCTCGCAACTCCTTCGGCGGCTCCCAACGGGTGTTAGGCTCAACTCCCCTATTTTTTGCTCGATTTCCACTATTTCGACCCTCTCGAACCTGTTTTTGGCCTCGATTAAGGTATCTAAGGCCGTTTTAGAGCTATATTTCACATTTATTGAATTATTGGTAAACTAATTGTGAAATACTAACGGAAGGTGGCGAACAGTGTGATAGGAAACAAACCCCGACAACTTAGGAAGCGGCTCTCATGGAACGAGAGCTTACGTTTAGCTAATAAGGGAGTACTTCGGGCAAGGTCAACCAAGTAAGTGGCCTTACTATAGGATAGGCTAAAGATTGTTTGATTTATGATGATGTATGAGTATGACGTTGTGTTGTGATGTATGTTAAATGTACGTTATTTATGTTTCGATGCATGACGTACATGTTATACTTGATGCACTTAATGGCTTCTATGATGAGTATGATGTATGCATGATGATGTTATTAACATGATGATGATTTCAATGTTGAACATGCCTTGTGATGTTGTTTGCCATATTGCATCATGTCATTAGATCAACATAGGACACAACCCTAAGAGTATAAAAATGATATTAATGTAAATATCCACGAGCACGTGTTACATAGTGTAACCAAGAGATGAGACTAGAGGGTTGTGCCAGAAGAGATGTATAATTGGACTTAGAGGGACCTCATGCATATTGTATGTTCATAAGCATAGGGCTACTTCCCCTAGAGATGATGAGTGCGAACGCGCACCGTATGATGAGGGCGAATGCGCACAGGTGTGAATGCACACAGATGAGGGTGTTCCTGAGGTGCATGACACTATGGAGTTCCGCTGACCTCCGGACGTCGTTACAGATTAGCTTGACCAGAGGGTCCAGGGGGTGTGCGAGCGCCCTGGGGATTCACACTCGAGGCCACCCTTAAGATGATTAGAGATAGGTCCCTAATTCATGATTGCATGTGTTTGCATTAGCATGACCCCTATAGTGGGGTCACTTACTGAGTATTTCTGGGGTCACTTACTGAGTAGGCCGTGTGCCATATTGTTTTTTAGATAAAGGCAAGGCGCCCATGTACGGTTGACAGCGACATCGTGATCGGAGACTGTGGCGCATGCATAGGATAGTTGCATATTTAAAATTCCTAGTCTTGGTTAGGATAGGGTGTTTGCATTTCATCTATTTAAATTATTTAATTTGTAATTATTTTATCTTATTTTGAACTCCAGCACGATGTTTGAAACACGTAAGTCCGGCAGTGTTTTCTAATGTTCTAAAGTTTTAAATTTTTCTGCTAATAAAGATGAGTATTCTTAGAGTTATATTCTGCATTAGAGATGAGCATGAGACATTAGTGGCGACTCTAGATATGTGAAAATTTAGGGTCGTTACAATACATCATATCGTACTCATTCATCAATACTTAAAATATCATAGAAATTTAAGTAATATCCACAGAAAAATGCATGCGAGTTCGAAAAGATTTCTCATTTCTCATCTTATGCAAGGCATACCTGACGGTGACGGGGCATCAACGTTGAGACCATGGAGCGTGCCAAGCCTACATTGTAGACTAGTCTACAGAATCTAAAACCCAGAGCTTTGATACCAATTGTAACGACCCTAAATTTCCACATATCCAAAGTCGCCACTAACATCTCATGCTCATCTCTAATGCAAAATATAACTCTAAAGATGCTCATCTTAAGTAACAAAAAAATTTAAAACTTCAGAATACATTAAATCACTAGAAAACACTGCTGGACTTGCGTGTTTCAAACATCATGCTGGAGTTCAAAATAAGATAAAAATAATTAAAAATTAAATAATTTAAATAAATGAAATGCAAACCCCTTATTTTAACAAAGACTAGGAATTTTAAATATGCAACTATCCTATGCACACGCCACAGTCTTTGATCACGATGCCGCCGTCAACCGTACATGGGCGCTTTGCCTTTACCTGAAAAACAATATGGCACACAGCCTGAGTATTTCGAAGAAATACTCAGTAAATGACCTCACTATAGGTTCCATGCTAATGCAAGCACATGCAATCATGAGTTAGGGACCTATCTCTAATCATCATAAGGGTGTCCTCTAGTCTCGGACAAGTTGGATGTGTAGTACTTCCCTACACACGACTCACATGTGCGAGTGTGAATCCCCAGGGCGCTCGCTCACCCCCCGGACTCTCTGGTCAAGCTAATCTGTAGCGACGTTCGGAGGTCGGCGGAACCCCATAGTGTCATGCGCCTCACAAACACCCTCATCTATGTGCAATCGCACCTGTGCGCATTCGCGCTCATCATACGGTGCGCGTCCGCACTCATCATCTCTAGGGGAAGTAGCCCTATGTTTATGAACATACAATATGCATGAGGTCCCTCTAAGTCCAAATATACATATTTTTTGACACAACCCTCTAGCCTCATCTCTTGGTTACACTATGTAACACGTGCTCGTGGATATTTACATTAATATCATTTTTATACTCTTAGGGTTGTGTCCTATGTTGATCTAATGACATGATGCAATATGGCAAACAACATCACAAGGCATGTTCAACATTGAAATCATCATCATGTTAATAACATCATCATGCATACATCATACTCATTATAGAAGCCATTAAGTGCATCAAGTATAACATGTACGTCATGTATCGAAACATAAATAACGTACATCACAGCACGTCATACTCATACATCATCATAATTCAAACAATCTTTAGCCTATCCTATAGTAAGGGCACTTACTTGGTTGGCCTTGGCCGAAGTACTCCATAATTAGCTAAACGTAAGCTCTTGTTCCGTGAGAGATGCTTCCTACGTTGTCAGGGTTTGTTTCCAATCACACCGTTTGCCACCTTTCATTAGTATTTCACAATTAATTTACCAATAATTGAATGAATGTGAAATATGGCACTAAAACGGCCTCAAATACCTTAATCAGGGCCAAAAACAAGTCTAGAAGGGTCGAAACAGTGGAAACCGGGCCGAAAACAAGTGAGCCAAGACGAACAATCGTTGTGAGCCGCCGAAGGAGCTGTCGAGCCAAGTCGAGGGACCGCTTGTGCCGCTGTGTGCCACGTGGAAAAAGCAGAACATGCCACGTCGTGTGGTGCGTGTCGGGTCGAGGCGCGAGTCACACTTCGATTCGAGTTGACTGCTATAGAGGGCTACTGGGTCGGGTTGGTAGTTGGGCCTCAGTTTGCTGGACTGGGCCAAGTGTTTGGGTTGCAGGCCAGTTTGATTGGACTGTGGGTCTGGTCTCGGGTTGGTTCAGCTGAACCGTGGCTTCTGGGCTGGATTGAGGTATCGGCCGCTATAGTTGGGCCTCGATTTCATGGGTTGGACTTAAATTGGTTTGAGCTTCGGGTCTAGGTATTCGGTTCGGGCTGACCTGGATCCAATGGATCCTTCTTCCTTACCTGACTTCTGTGCAATTTTCTGGTACATTTTCTCTCTCCTTCCTGCGGCATTCGCGTTGTCGATTTTGGTCCTCTTTCTTTCTTTCCTTTCCTCTCTATTTGTCGTCCCTCTTTCTTTCCTCGAAGTTTTGTGGCCTAAAAGTTCCTAAAACCATAGATCTAAGAACGTTTAAAAAAACCAAATTTTCTAACCTCGATTACCGACGACGATGCTTACGAATAGGCACAAAACGTGCCTTGAGTTATTGTGCTATTGTTAGGGATCCTTCTCGTGATGGTAACTGAGCATTTGGCTTCGATTTTTGAGTGGTTTGGGACTCGTCGGAAAAATTAGAAACTCGCCGACGTTATTCGAAATCTCTTTCTCTCTCTCTCTCGTATTTTCTTTCTTTTATCTGTTTGCAGGTACCCTGATAGGTTCTAGGAGTTGTGGGCTAAAGGCTGAGCGGGGTGTGGTTGTCGTTTTGCGTGGGATCTACAAAACTCGGCGGTTGCTGGAAAACTCGCGACTGAGTTATTTTTTCTTTTCTTTTTCTTTTTTTCTTTTCTCTTTTCTTTTTCCTTTTCCTTTTTCCTTTTTCCCGGGTCGTTGCAAAATGTTTCCACCTTTAAAGTGTTGGATGCCTGGACCATGAGTTCGTTTGAAGCTTTGTTTGAAGGTCATTCGCTTCATTTAGATGCATTTACGCCACTTTTTTTTTTGGAGGCAACCAAGAAGGAAATGGATGAATGGTTAGGTCTTCAAAATTATCACTCCTTAATTAAAGCTAATTTGAAGGCACAACTTGCTTAACTAAAGCACCATGATATGTTGAAATCACTACATGAGGAGTAAGATTCGGATTACCTTGTTGATCGAATATCTCAAGCCAAGAACATTGTTTGAGATTCAAATCACTCCACAAGCATGATCGATCATGTCTAGCTTGAATGATTCTTGTTGATCAAATATCTTAAACACTTGTTTGAGATACGAATCACTCCACAAGCAAGATTGATCATGTCGAGCTTGAATGATTCTACATGCAACCTAAACTACATAGAATTGCAAATAAACTTAGTCATTGGCTAAAGAAAGCACAAATGCTTCTTTTATATATATTTTCCAAATCTACTTACAAATACAACATACATGACTTCATATAGTCTCAAAATGAAACCATGAAATACATTCCCAGAGTTGTAACATTCATACTTAATGGCCATAATTAACCATTATGTAATTGTAACCTAAACTAAATAAAAAGTCTTAAAATACACTAATGAAATACAATAACTCTAAATTGTAATCCACCGAAAATTTATAACATGAAACTTCATTCTTCTTCAATGTAGCATGAATTGAAATATCTTTTGATAATTTCAACAATATTCTTTTCACATCTTCATTGAAGTATATTGTATGATTGATGTCTCTTGGTTCATATCATTCTCCACTTTTTCAAGAGGATTCGTCCTCGAATCTATTTGTGAAACTTTGCTGCAAAAAATAAGTTATGGAAATACGAAGGACCTCACAACACTCTCTCTCGAGTATACACTCAAGGAATTTTAGGCCACTCTTTTTACACTCATTTACACAAATGAAGCTCTCATTCTCACCTCTCAAAATTTTCAATAGAGCAAAGATTGAATTTTGAACTCTTGGTCAATTAAAAACTAAAATGATAAAAATAAATAAAAATCAAATTGAGAAGAAACGCAAAGGAAACATATATCCGATCTTGAGCCTGAAGCTCTGATACCAAATGATATGTGGAATCAACTCAAGGAAAAGTATGAAACAGACTACCTTAATGATCAAGATCAAGGGTAAAGAAAACTCATCTCTAAACTCGTGATTCGAATCACTCCGCAAGAGGTTTGATCACTACCACTTGAATGACTCTAGCATACAAGTTCTAAACACAAGAATTTGTAGAGAAGATCTCAACTCTCAACAAAGCTAAAAGAATAAAAATTCTATTCCTTTTTAATTAAAAAATGTGATGTCCCTAATCAAAGAAAATGAGGTTTTATATAGCCTTTACAACCTTAACCTACCTGACATATAACTTCCAATTAAATTTGCTAGTAATGAGAAATACCCATAACCTCCATATTAAAATGACTAGTTAATGGTGGAATATAGTAACCTAGGTAGGTTACAATATAACCTAACTCCTATATTAAAAACAAACAAATATTTAAATTATAATTAAATAATCAATGAATGAAATGTGCTTCTTTGTCATCCTTGGACTAGTTCCATAAATTTTAGTTGAGTTCATTAAATGCAACTTAAAAGTGCATTCAATGCATCTCTTTCATGAAGCTCAACTTTGCACAACATATAATGGAGGTCTCCAACGTCTTCTAGAATTTCCTTTGATGAGCTCACTATAGTTTGAATATAAGTGTACAAGGTTTGTTGTAGCTTCTTGACTCTCGTCCTTGTAATTGGACCTTGAGGTATGGAAATTTCTTGGTCGTGGTTCATATCATTCTCCCCCTCTTGAGAAGGATTCGTCATCGAATCCCAATCATCACCTACATCAAAAGGACTCAAATCAACAACATTAAAAGTTGCACTAACACCATACTTACCTGGTAAATCAATTTTATAAGCATTGTCGTTGTTACGCTCAAGAACTTGAAATGGTCCATCTCCTCGTGGTAAAAGCTTAGATTTTCTTTGAGTAGGAAATCTTTCTTTTCGAAAATGCACCCAAACCCAATCTCTTGGCTTGACGATGACAATCTTGCGTCCTTTATTAATTCGAGTAGCAACTTGGGAATTTTGCTTCTCAATTTGTTCTTTTACTTGCTTGTGTAGTTTATGAACAAACTCAACCTTGGCATTTGCATCAAAATTCACAAACTCTTTTGACGGCATAGGTAACAAGTCAATAGGGGTTAAAGGATTAAAGCCATAAACAATTTCAAAAGGTATGCCTTTAGTAGTGCTATGAACAACCTTATTATATGCAAATTCTATAAATGGGAAACAATCCTCCCAAGCCTTAAGATTCTTATCAATAATAGCTGTAAGCACAGTAGTCATGGTTCTGATAACAACTTCAGTTTGTCCATCCGTTTGAAGATGACAAGTACTTGAATATACTAGCTTAGTTTCTAACTTACCCCATAAAACACGCCAAAAGTGGCTTAAAAATTTTACATCACGATCACTAACGATGCTTTTAGGAATGCCATGCAATCGTACAACTCCCCTAAAGAACAAGTTAGCAATATATTTTGCATCATCAGTTTTGTGACAAGGAATAAAATGAGCCATTTTGCTAAATCGATCAACCACAACAAAGATGCTATCATAACCTTTCCTAGTCCTAGGTAAACCTAAAACAAAATCCATTGGTATATGCCAAGGACCATTAAGAACAGGTAATGGGGAGTATAAACCATGTGGTTGATGCCTAGACTTAGCTTGTTTACATGCTATGCAACGAGCACAAACTTTATTAACATCATGTCTCATTTTAGGCCTAAAAAAAATGTTCAGAGAGCATATCATAAGTTTTAGAAACTCCATGGTGTGCCATTAAACCACCTCCATGAGCTTCCCTCACAAGTAGCTCACGTATGGAACAAGATGGTATGCAAAGTTTGCCTTTTCGGAAGAAAAATCCATCTAACAACAAGTAATTATCAACAACGAGTTCTTTTTCACAAGATTCAACAAAAGGAGCAAAGAACATGTCATGTTGATACAAATCCTTTATGTGTTCAAAACCCAACAACTTAGCATTCAAAGTATTGAGGAGGACATACCTTCGTGATAAAGCATCTGCAACAATGTTCTCCTTACCTTGTTTAAATTTTATGACATAAGGGAAAGTTTCAATAAATTCTAACCACTTAGCATGTCGTCTGTTGAGTTTATTTTGTACTCTCAAATGCTTTAAACTTTCATGATCTGTATGAATAATGAACTCCTTAGGGCCAAAGATAATGTTGCCAGGTTTGCAATGCACGAACCAAAGCATAAAGCTCTTTGTCATAAGTTGGATACCACAAAGATGCACCAGTCAATTTCTCACTAAAGAACATTAAAGGTCTTTGATTTTGCATTAATACAGCACCTATCCCTACTCCACTAGCATCACATTCAATTTCAAAAGTTGACTCAAAATTAGGTAATGCAAGCAAGGGAGTAGAACTCAATTTTTCTTTCAAAGTATTAAAAGCAAGTTCTTGATCTTTTTCTCACATAAAGGATACATTTTTCTTAACAAGTTCATTCAAGGGTGAAGCAATTGTACTAAAATTCTTAATGAACCTATAGTAGAAACTTGCAAAACCATGAAAACTTCTTACCTCACTTACATTTTTAGGTGTAGGCCAATCTTTTATAGCCTTCACTTTCTCCTCATCAACCTCAACACCATTAGATGAAACTACAAACCCAAGAAAGTTAACTTTGTCCATGCAAAAGCTACCTTTCTTCACATTTACATACAAACATTCGCTTCTTAAAGTAGTCAAAACATTGCGTACATGGGTAATATGATCATCTAAAAATTTAGAGTAAACAAGGATGTCATCAAAATAAACAACCACAAACTTACGTAAGTATTCTCGTAAGACATGGTTCATTAGTCTCATGAATGTACTAGGTGCATTAGTTAATCCAAAAGGCATAACCAACCATTCATAAATACCATACTTGGTTTTAAAAGCTATTTTCCACTCATCCCCAATATGCATGCGAATTTGATGATAACCCGATTTTAAATCAATCTTAGTAAAAATACTACATCAATGCAATTCATCAAACTTATCATCTAATCTAGGAATTGGATGCCTATACTTTATAGTTGTTTTGTTTATAGTCTTACAATCAACACACATACACCAAGAACCATCTTTCTTAGATACAAGAATAACTAGAACAGAACAAGGAATCAAACTTTCACATACATACCCTTTAGCAAGGAGTTCATTTACTTGCCTTTGTATCTCTTCAGCCTCCTTTGGATTAGTCCTATATGTTGGTCGGTTTGGAATGGGCATGCCAGGAATGAAGTCAATCTTGTGTTCAATTCCTCTAAGTGGTGGCAAACTACTAGGCATCTCTTTAGAAAATAAACCTTCAAACTCTTGCAAAAGCACAACAAAATCACTCGGCAAAGAAGGGTAAAGCATGTTAGTAAAGTAACAAGACCCCTTGCACATAAGTACAAGAATAATCCGGTTAGAGAGCAAAACATTCCTAGCCTCACTTGATCTAACATACAAGCTTACAGATTTAGCTTTTTTCTCTTTTTTTTTTTTTTTTTTTTT
>NW_019268522.1:6583949-6584076 GCF_002738365.1 Cucurbita moschata | reverse complement strand
CACCTAAATGGTGTGAAAGTTATCTTATTTATAATCAAATAAATTACAAGGATATGGAAATAGTAGTAAATGGAAATAACAATAAATGGAAAGATAACTATGGTAATAAGGCAAATGTTAGATATTT
>NW_019268522.1:6562904-6583939 GCF_002738365.1 Cucurbita moschata | reverse complement strand
CACCTAAATGGTGTGAAAGTTATCTTATTTATAATCAAATAAATTACAAGGATATGGAAATAGTAGTAAATGGAAATAACAATAAATGGAAAGATAACTATGGTAATAAGGCAAATGTTAGATATTTACCTTATAATAAAATATCAAATATAATATATATGGTAAACTATAATTTATTACTAAATATCCTTAACACCCCACCGCAAGCTAAGCGTCGGATTTAAACGAACGTGAAGCTTGAATCTGAAAAATTCAAAGAGGTTGAGAATCACTTTTCGTGAAGATGTCAACAACCTGGTTCAGAGGAGGCGTAGAGAAACACTTTCTTGGCCATCGAAAACTGCAGAGGGATCGCCGCTCGGCGGCGATGCTGCCTTGGCTTCGGCGAGAATATGTCTAACCCATGAAGAGGGATTGTCGCTTAGCGACGATGCTGCCTTGGCTCTGGTGAGAATATGTCTAATCCCAAAAAGTAGAAGGGGAAACCTAGAGTAAGGGACAAAGACAATGTTGAAGCCGGAAGAGTCGCCACATTGGGCGAAGGAGCCAATTTTGGCGAGAAGGGCAGCTGGAAGAGTCGCCACATTGGGGCGAAGGAGCCAATTTTGGCGAGAAAGGCGGCGACAACTTGGTTGGCGAAGATGCCAGTGCGGCGCCCAAATTCCAAAGGTAAATCTCTGCAGAAGGTCGATGGGCTTATTGAGATTCTGTATATTTTCGAAGAGGAATGCTGATGAAGATCCTAAGATTAGGGTTTTTGTGAAGGAGGAAGGATGAAGGGAAAATTGGGAAGAAAATGAAAGAGGCTATGTTTGGAAAAGGTGAGGTTGTATGTACAGAGTATGGCGAAGGATGATTTGGAGGTCAAAAGGGTGGAGCCGAAGAATAATCAATCGGCTCTGCATGTGGCAGCCATGACAACTGCCCCTGCGGCGTCAAAGCCAGCAGTGGTGGTGGAGAAGAACAATAGAAGATTTCAAAAGCCATTGAGAAGAAAGGATCTAGGTTGCTAAACCAAAATGGCTCTGATACCATGTTAATGTTTGCTGAATCCACCCCACCTAAATGGTGTGAAAGTTATCTTATTTATAATCAAATAAATTACAAGGATATGGAAATAGTAGTAAATGGAAATAACAATAAATGGAAAGATAACTATGGTAATAAGGCAAATGTTAGATATTTACCTTATAATAAAATATCAAATATAATATATATGGTAAACTATAATTTATTACTAAATATCCTTAACACTCTTTTTATCACTTGATTCTTTTTCAATCTCTACTTTTGCATCAGTCTCTTGCCTTTTCTTTTCAAGTTTGCAATGATCAATAAATACATCTTTTTGGGGAGACATTGGAACAAGAGTAGTTTTTCTACCATTGTGAGTAAAAGAGTATCGATTTGCATACCCATCATACATTACCCGATGATCAAATTGCCAACTCCCCAGTAGTAAATCTCCAACATGCATGGATACAACATCACATAAAACATCATCAACATATTTTTCAATAGTAAAAGAAACAAGAGCTTGTTGAGTTACCCATACTTCTCCACGACCATTCAACCATGGTAGCTTGTAGGGTCGTGGATGTGGTTGTGTCTTTAAATTAAGTCTTTTGACCAGAATGGAACTCACAACATTGGTGCAACTACTGCTATCAATGACAACACTACAAGGTACAGATTGAACAAGACACCGAGTTTGAAATAAGTTCTCCCGTTGGTCTAGGCCGTCCTTTTTAATGTGGGTGTTTAGAGCTCGTCAGTAACCAAAGATATATATGTAGGGTCCTCTTCACTAAACTCCTCACTCTCATCAGTTTCCTTATTTACGTTGTCATGTGCCTCATCATCAATAACAATTTTTCCCTCCTTGATGGTCATAATTCTTGCATTATCACACCACCTCATTCAAACTCGCTTTGAAAATGGTACCATTTGACATTAATCGTTTCATTTCTCATGTATTTCATCATGTTCATGTTCTTATTTCTTTTTCTTTTAACATATTTTCATGCTCCCATTAATGAACTACCTCAATACTTGCCTCCTTGGCTCTTCTCCATTCGCATCCAATTTTGTGGGTTTTGTTGGCCATTAAAAGAGAGATTCAATGGTAAGGAATTTTGTAAGGTATCATTACGATTAAAAATTTGTTGATTTGATTGCTCCTGTCTTATTGCATTTTCCGTTTTCTTTAAAAAAAAAAATGTTGTAATGTAATGAATTAGAGTTGATATTAGCCCAAATTTAATTGTGATTAAATTAATTTACAAAGTATTAAAAAGAAGCCACATGAATTGGTCATGGGACCATGTCATCTTATCTATTTTTATAGAATTAAAAGTTGCTTAAATAATTCCATTCATGAATTTACTTGTATGTGCAAAATTTGAATTTAATCCACTTAAATTCAGTTAAAAATAATTTCCTTAAACTATTTCTTAAGAAAAAATTATTCATGCATTAAGTTTGAGAATAATGTTCATTTTATCACTATATAAGTTATTATTAAACGTTTTACTATTTAATATTAATTACTTTTAATAAACAAAATGCAGCTATTGATTATTTCTTATATTCCTTGATTAATGTCAATTTGATGCAGAATCTGGAGATGAAATCAAAGATAAATAAAATAAATTACTATAAAATTTTGTGCAATTTAAATGAAGCAATCCACAATTAAAGTAAATAGAAAATCAATGTAACTTTTGTATTATTTTATTTATTATCTTGTCTTATAATTTTTTTTTAATAAAATTTTATAAAGATTTTCATACAAATTACTCAAAAGTTCGTTATAATTCGATCTAACAGCTCGGATTTGTAGTAAAACAAGATGCAATACTCTGATCTCCTATTTGCTATAGTTGGATTAGATGTAATAACCCAAAAATAAATAAATAAACAAATAAAAATAATTATAAAAATAGTTAAAATAATAATAATAATAATAAATTAATTAATTAAAATAAAAATAAAAAAATATTTCCCCACTTCTCTCCACTAACCTCTCATCCCTTCCCACAACTATCTCTCATCAACCCATTCTTAAGAAGAAAAAAAGGGAAAAAAAAAAAATCAGATTTGAAGATTGCAGATTTAGAGAATTTTGTCTGTTATTAGGTAAAATCGACTTCCCTTTTATAGTCATGGTTATAAGAAATTAATTTAGGATCAAATCTTCTTTCATATTTTAACTCCTAATCAGATCCCATATCCAATTGATAATCAGATCCCATATCCAATTGATTAGATTTTGTTAGCATTTTAAGTGATACTAAATAAGGTTATAAGGTTATATTCAATAAAATTTTAGTTGGCAGATCTATAAACTAGAAGATGGTAGCCAAACAATCAACTTACAATTGTACTCACAATTGGCCCAGTAATATCTGTTTACACAATTGAAAAACCTATTTAACCAATGAAAATAATTAGAGAGAGAGATTGAGGAAAGATTTGTTGAATAGGATTTAACAGTAAAACAGGAAATATTAGAGGGCAGTGACCTCCTTTAAATTTTGTCTAACACTAAATATCAGAATTTTAAGATGGCCAATGTAAATTAGAGAAATAATTTTATAGAGTTCAAACTTGAAACTGATGTCATGAGCTCATATAGGTTGACTCGGATTTCATAGGACGGAATCTAACTTTCATTAAAGATATATTTGTGACAACGACTTAAGCTAACCAGGTAAGTGACCTTACTATCTGCATAGTTTTGACACGTGCCCTGTGGTTCTGCACGTGTCATATATATTGATATGTGTGAATTGTCTGCGGATCGATATGCTTCCTATATGTTATGTTATATTATAATATGTGGTTTGTATGATAATAATTATGGTACGATGTGCTCAAGGATATGTTTGAGAAAGGATACGAGAAGGATGCACAAAACAAAATGTAACGATAGGAGTAAGATACGTGTTGGATCGGTATGGCAACCCTAGAGGGGGGGTGAATAGGGTTTTAACGATAAAAGTATTTAAACGTGATTAATTTTTCTAATGATGAAACTTTTTACAAATAAGTAGAAGATGATAATTACTATAACAAAGTAATTCAAGTCAAAACAATAATCAAGTAGAACATGCAATAAATCACAATAATAATTTTGAAATTAAATAAGAAAGAGTTAGAGAAAATGACACCGTAGTTTTATAGTGGTTCGGTCAAACTTGACCTACTCCACTCCCCAAGCGCCTCTTGGGAATTTGAATAAAGAACTTTCTCGACTCTTTCCACGGATCTGAGTCAAACCTCTACACCGCTCTTTTTACGAGTTCAAGAGCAAACTCAATCCTTTCCACGGCGCAGGATCAAACCAATACAAGTATTTGAGTTTGATAATAACACCCCACAACTCTCTCAAAGAGTATATTTACAATTTTGGATACTCACAACTATTTCCTCACAATACAATAATAATCCCTCTCAAGAATAAGATGAAAAGAAATAAACTTGTAAGCTTGGAGAGAGCAACAAACAATGGAGACTTTGAACAAATGAGGATGAACAAATGAGGATTGGAGAATGTATGTAAGTTGTGTATTTTAAAATGTGGGGAAGATGAGTTTATATAGAGGAGAAAAGTGGCAAAGTGTAGGATTGAATATTGACCATTGGATTGTGTTAAGAATAATGGAAGGTGGAGATTAAAAGTAAATAAATAAGAAAATTTTCTAAATTCATTTATTTCAAAATTTTAATATAATAGTAATATAATATAATAATAATAAAAAGTTATGTGAGTAACGGTCAAATGAAATTCAAAATTTATTATAAATATAATAATATAATAATAATAAAAACTATGTGAGTAACTACCAAAATTTTAAAATATAATAATATAATAGTATAATATAGTAATAATAAAAATCGATCTTGAGTAAGGGTTAGATTCAAATTTATATTTTGTAAAAATAACTTTATTTAAAAATATAATAATAAGAAAAAAAAAAAAACTCCACCATTTGTTACTCTCCCAAAATTATAAATATCATACTTTGATATATTTTGATTTGTCCATCATTTTTATTTTGCTGACACATCATCACGTCGGGTATGTTGTCTCGATTGTAATTTTTTTCGTTTTAGCTCTGATTTGAGTAATTGAAAAGTCGTTGAAATCGTTATTCCCGACCTTATACTGTGGACAGTTCAAAATACTGAAAATAGTTAATAATTAAAAGTAGGTTTGTTATCATCAAAACATCAATTAATTGATTGAAATTAATTAAAGTGAGATCAAGGGCCAAAAAGCCAACAATACGTTCATGAAACGTTAAGGTTAGGTTACATATCGGAGTGCTATGGATAGAAGAGATTGATGAAAGAATACGGTTAGGTTATGGGTAGAAAGGGATAGGTTTGTGATAGATTGATAGAACGATAGCGTTAGGGTACGTTCTTGTGACGATATGACTAAGGTACGTTACGTTATGATATGTCTGTGATAGGTATAAGAACGTTAAGGATATGGTAAGTTAAAGAACAATATGACTATGAAGTGTTTACGTTATGACTTGTTTATGAATGATACATTGTATGCTAGATTATTGTGCTTAAGTACGTAGTTATGTGAACGTGAATGTATACTATGTATGCTTTTAGTCTGATGTGATGTGTAATGCATGTAACGACATGAGGTCCTTGAATGATTATGGCAATGCTTGTATGGAATATGTGAATGTGAACAACATGAATTGTATGACATGAAACACGGTAAATTGTCTGGAACCATAACCCCGATAGAAATGTGTATGAAATGTGAAATGAAATTGAGAATGACATGAAGCCTGGAACGTGACAGGGGGTTATGGTCATTAAACATAAATGTAGAAATAAGGGGACCTCATGCATTATGTGTGTTCATGCATCTGGGGGGATACCCCCATCCCATCACGAGGGTACGGACGCGTACATCCAATGGCAGGACAATGATCGTTATGCATTGCATAGCGCTGCCATGACGGTTCTAGTTTTAACGGGTCCCGGCATAAGGGGCTCCCAGAGTATGCCCACCGGATAAGGACAATGGCCCAACGGTGTGTGAACTAGCTGGTGAGCCCATACTCGCACGTATGGGCTGTGTGTAGAGTATATGGTACACGTCCATGATTACCCGTTAGGACAGCACCGTAGGGAAAACGAAACGAAAGATAAGTCCCATCATTTCATTGCATGTGATTGTTGCATTTAACTCCAATAGTGGGGTCACTAATGAGTATTTCTTTAAATACTCAAGCCATGTGCTACTACATTTTTCAGGTTAAGGCAAGACATTCCTATACGGCTGACGACGGCATCGCAACTAGAGATCATGACACATGCATAGGATAATGGTATTTATTTTCTTAGACTTAGGATAGAATAGAATGTTTTAAACTTAAACGCTTATTTATTTTATTTTGGGTCTTTTGTTGTGTCGTTTTAACGATGTTTTCGAAACACGTAAGTCCATGACTATGTCTTAAGTTAAATTTATGTTTTATGGAATTTAAATGAAGTCTTCTACATTTAATGTTTATGGTACGTATACAGTAGCGACTTTAAATTAAGTAGAAAATTTTGGGTCGTTACATTATATATCCACACGTAATGTAAGAACGGAGCATGAAATCCATTTGGCTTGTTATAAATATTCTTGGCCAATTTTTAATGCTATTATCGCTTTCCTGAACTCAAATTTATTGCTTCTAGAGTGATTTTCTATAACATCTACCCTTTTAACTAAAATATAATTTTGAATAATTGGATAAACTGACTTGATTTCATAAACTGCCAACCAAAGGAGATCTGAGATAAGATTTACTTTACTACACGGCAATCTGAGTCCTTTTCTAAATATGACATTTTTGTTTTTTCTCCCGTTCTTGTTTTTCTATTTTCTTAAGAACTTTCATACAATCACAGATTGAGAAGAGATAAACGGAGAAATGAGAGATCCAGAGATGGATAAGTTACCATTTCTTTTTCTTATTTTTTTTTATTATTTTATTTTTATTTATTTTAGTATTATTTTGGGCTATTATACCTCATGTATAATATAATTTATTAAACTTTTTTATACTTTTGAATTTAATTATGTATTTAAATTTATAAATTTATAATTTAGACAGCCAAAAACAAAAAGTGTAGGATGGATCCCAAAATTTTAAATTAATTTTCAAAAATTCATTTCTTTTGAAATTTATTTATACCTCAACAAATTATTTAATATATTTTTAAACTCAATAACATTTGATTAATGACCTGATAGTGTAATTTCCATCATTTCTAAAAATTGACAAAAAAAAAAAAAAAAAAAAAAAAATTGAGTTTCAATCAAAATTTGTAAAAGTTATAGCGGCAAAAGTTAAAATTTTATTATTTTGAAACATATGAGCAGTAAAAACAGAAGAAGAAGAAAAAAAAAAGTTTCACTTTCCGATCATCTTTGTGAAATTTTTCCTTGGGCTATAATTGGTGACCTTTTGACATGATTGTAAGAAGTTCCAATAAATCAATTTATCATGCTCTTTCAATATACATTTGTTGTAGCAAAGCTAAAATTAAAAAAGAAGGAATGTCGTAGTATTGAATTAAGGATGTGCGACAAAAGTTAACGGAAAAAACCGAGTTCCTATCATTTTTTAAAATGACAGTGACAAAAGTTAAAATATTATGATTTTTGAACATATAAGCTCGAAAAAAATACAAAATAATAGTTCTATTGTCCGACCATTTTTGCCATATTTTTTGTAAGGCTACAATTGTCAACATTTTGATGTGATTTTAAACCGTTTCATAAACCTAATTCCTTGTGCAACATTCATTTTTATATACCCAAGAAGTTGTACCAAAGAAAAAAAATATTAAAAGAAACAAAGCCTTGTAAAATTGAATTAAGGACGGGACAATGCAAAACTAAAGAATGAAAACCTTAATGGCGTCATTTCTACGCATGACTAAAAACGCTTGAGTTTTGGTCAATATATTTAAAACTCATAGTGATAGAAGTTAAAATTTGATGATTTTAAAATGTAATGCTCCTAATTTTCTAGGCTTAATTAGTGACGTCACCCATGTATACATAACTCATTAAGCGGAAGCTCATTATAAATAATCTTGGAAAACACAACAAAGTCTTTCGTAACTATCTTTTAAAATAAAACCTTAGTAACAGAATTCAAAACAAATCTAAATAAAACAATGTGCAATGTTTTAACTTAAATCAGTCAAATAAACATGAACTACTAAAAATGCCTCTCGTCCACATTCATAGTATCCTCAGCTCCATCGTCAACCGTACATTGGTGTCTTGTCTTCACCTGAAAAATGTAGGTAGCACATGGCTTGAGTATTTTATGAGATACTCAGTAAGTCACCCTACTGTTCGAGTTAGAAATGCAAACACATGCAATATATGAGCGGGACCTAACTTTTCATAAACTTTATATGGCCTTGGATGCTTTTCTATTCTAGGTAGGATTGGATGTGTGGTTCTCCTTCACACACAACCCATGTACGCACACATAGTGCCTGGCTTGGTCGGGCACAACATATTACACATCGTCGAACACCACAGAATAGAAAAAACCTGCATGAAATTATGGCGAACATAAATATCATATTTCATTCTTTCGTAACATAAAGGGGAAGTATCCTGATGCAAGTGGCATACATATATGCATGAGGTCCCGTAACATACCTAACATGGCATTACATGAGCATTGCTAACATCACATTTACGTTCCTTACGTTACATGGCATATCACATAACTTACATACATAGCACATTACATAACATGAAAATACATTTTAGTTCATAAACATTTCATAACATGACTCGATAATACTACGTGTATCCATGACATCGATTAACATTTTCATGACATATTATACTAGCAGATCAACTAACTTTTCATCGCAGAAACAATCAACCGTCAACATCATTCATAACTTTTAGCGTAAACAATAACATTCAAAATAACCCATAACTTTCCATGGTATAATTGCAATAACCCAAAATAAATAAATAAAGAAATAAAAATTATTATAAACAAAAATTATTATTATGTAAAAAAATAATAATACTAATAATAATAAATAAATAAAAACAATTATTCCCCATCCCTCTCTAAGTTGTCCCTTCCCCAATCATCTCTCCTCAACCCACCTCTCACCAAAATGGAACATAAATGCAAAAATATGAAAAGGAAAATGCCTCAATTACATTTACAGGAGATGGTGAAGATTTGGAGAGAGATTTGAGATTTGTCTTAAGTTATATCTCAGGTCTCCTTTTTTTTCTTTTATCTAATTATTTAATTTTATTTAGTCATTTAAAAGATATGATCAATGGCAGAAAAAATAGAATAGATTAAATTGGCCAAAAAGTAATTTGTAACGTAATTGAAAATGTAACAAACAAAAATAAAAAGAGAGGTTTAAGCTTATTTAAGAATTTGTTTTTCCTGAAAAAACAAACACAAACAAAAAAACAAAAAGGTTGATTTAGTTTTGTATTTGAAGAGGTAGTAGTTTTTCTTTTATTTTATTTAATGATATTAATTTATTAATTGGATTACAAATGAGTTAGTTTTGAATTTGAGATTAAAGTCATTCTAAAGGAAGTAAGAATTGATTTAAATAGATGTTAAAACTAATCGTTAATAAGGAAACAAACATATGGGGAAGAATGTGAATATAATTAAAAGAAGGGGAAACATAGTAATAGATAGAGAGGAAAGATTGTGACAATTGAAATTATATGGAAAATGTAAGAGATAGAGGGAATATTATAACAAACATCAAATATTTCAAGACTTAATTCATGCAAAGACTCTAATGTTCGCATGAAATATAACACATAGACCAATATAAATTAGAGAAACAATTTTGTAGAAGTTCAAACTTGAAACTAATATCATGGACTCACATAGGTTGACTTGGATTTCAATGAACTTTTATTAAGGATAACATCGGGACATCAGCCTAAGCTAATCAAGTAAGTGGCCTTACTATCGGCATGGTTATATTTGATGTTGGCACGTGTCATGTGGTTCTGCACGTGTCATATATTGATATGTGTGAGTTGTTTGTGGATCGATATGCTTATGATATGTTATGTATATGTTATAATATGTAAAGAGTATGATAATAATCACGGTATGATGTGCTTAATGATATGTTTGAGATAGGATACGAGAAGGATGCACAAAATGAAATGCAATGATAGGAGTAAGAAACGTTCATGAAACGTTCATGAAACGTTAAGGTTAAGTTACATATCGAAGTGCTAAAGATATGAGAGATTCATAAAAGAATACGGTTAGGTTATGGGTAGGAGGGAATAAGTTTGTGATATATTGATAGAATGATAGCGTTAGGATACGTTGCTATGATGATATGACTAAGGTACGTTCATGTAACGATATGACTATGATAGGTATAAAAACGTTAAGACTATGATAAGTTAGGGAACGATATGACCACGAAATATTTACGATATGATACAATTATGATACGACATGTGAATGACGGATATATATGTTGTCATATGATATGAAATATGTTATGGTACAAGATATATGATAAATTGACATGTTTATGATATGATATATTCTGATGCAATATGTTATGGTATGATATGTATATGCTGAAATGTTATGTTAAAAGCATGAGACATTATGTTATGTCTCCTAAATTGTGTATATACAACATGATATGAATGACATGAAATCACGATAAATGACATGAAATATAACCCTGTTAGAATTGATTGTGTTACTCTAACACGTGCAGAAGCAATTTGGATCTTAGACACTCTAAATATGTAACAACCCGAAATTTTCTACTTAATTTAAGGTCGCTACTGTATACATACCATAAACATTGAATGCGGAAGACTTCATTTAAATTTCATAAAACATAACCTTTATCTTAAAACACAGCCATGGACTTACGTGTTTCGAAAATATCTTTAAAACGACACAACAAAAGACTCAAAATAAAATAAATAAACGTTTAAGTTTAAAACATCCTATTCTATCCTAAGTCTAAGAAAATAAATGCCACTATCCTATGCATGCGCCATGATCTCGAGTTGCAATGCCATCGTCAGCCGTACAGGAATGTCTTGCCTTAACCTGAAAAATGTAGTAGCACATGGCTTGAGTATTTAAAGAAATACTCAGTAAGTGACCCCACTATTGGGGTTAAATGCAACAATCACATGCAATAATATGATGGGACCTATCTTTCGTTTCGTTTCATTTCGTTTCGTTTCGTTTCTTTTTCGTTTCGTTTCGTTTTCCCTACGGTGTAATCCTAACAGGTAATCGTGGACATGTACCATATACTCTACACGCAGCCCATACGTACGAGTATGGGCTCACCAGCGTTCGCACACTGCTGGGCCAGTGTCCCTAGCCGGTGGGCATGCTCTGGGGGCCCACCGGGACCCATTAAAACTAAAACTGTCACGGCAGCGCTATGCAGGGCATAACGATCGTTGTCCTGCCATTTGGATGTACGCGTCCGTACCCTCGTGATGGGATAGGGGTATCCCCCCAAATGCATGATCACACAATATGCATGAGGTCCCACTAGTCCTACAGTCATCATTTAATGAACATAACCCCGTGTCACGTTTTCATGCTTACGTGTCATTCTCATTCTCATTTCGTTACATATCATACATATTCCTAGCGGGGTTATGTATCATGCAATTTACCGTATTTCATGTCATACAATTCATTTAGTTGCATTTCAATACTCATACAACAAGACAAAATCGTACAAGGGCCACACATCGTCACATGCATTCATATCACATCAACTAAGCAGCATAAATAACATAACATATAGGAAGTATATCGATCCACAGACAATTCACACATATCAATATATATGACACGTGTCGAACCACAGGGAACGTGTCAACATCAAATATAACCATGCCGATAGTAAGGTCACTCACCTGGCTAACTTAAGTCGTTGTCACGAATATATCCTTAATGAAAGTTGGATTCCGTCCTTTGAAATCTGGGTAAACATATATGAGCCCATGACATTAGTTTCGGGTTTGAATTCTACAACATTATTTCTCTAATTTACATTGGTCCATTATTAGAAGTCTTGAAATATTATATATTTATAATTATGTTTTTATTAAAAATCTCATTTTTCATGGTTACTGTGGTATAAAAAGTAGATGTATTTTTTTTTATCGGTTGCCTTTTAATTCTGTTCTCATGTATTCCAAATTTGTTATCTGTATTTACCCTATGTATTTACCTTTCCTTCCATATTTAGTTTCTGTTTTTAATTCCTAATCTCTTTCTCTGTTGCCTTTTAATTCTGTTCTTATGTATTCCACTTTTAATTCTTATATCATGTATTCCAAATTTACAATAGATCTTTGTTTCCAAATCTTTCCTTATCAGTATTTCCTATTTCCTTATCTCAATTTGAAGTTTTCTTGGCCATTCTATCTTTAATCTATTCATTTGGCTACTAATAAAAATTTAATCTAATATTAGTAATATGACATGATTGACTAGAATCGTACAAATGATTTGACATTTAATTTCTAACTAAAAGATGGATCATGGTAATAATTCAACAAAGATCTAACTATAATTGGTTGTGATTTCTAAAAAAAAATAGGATAAAAGAAAATGAAGATTTAATTCATACCTTTGATCAGATCTATCTTCACTTAAATCTTCAGACAATCTCAACTGGGTAAAGGTCATTCTCATCTTTATTTTTTTACAATTATTGTTTTTCTTTTTCTGTTTGCAGTAACTGTTCATTTTTGATGGGTTGAGGAGAGATAATTGTGGGAAGGGATGAGAGGTTAACGGAGACAAGTGGGGAAAGATTTTTTTTTAATTAATTAATTTTTTTTATTATTATTTTAACTATTTTTATAATTATTTTTATTAATTTATTTCTTTATTTATTTTTGGGCTATTACAAAATATGTAACGATTCAGATTTTCCATTTTTGCCTTATTTGGTTAAAATTTTATTTTTATTTCTATAAATGACAAGATATTATGTTATGCATTTATTATTGCCCGAAAAGTTGCGATTTTCAACAAGTTACTACCTTAATGTAAAAGTCATAAAGACCTTTTATATTCCTATATTAACTCTTTTCCTTCCTTGTAAACGACTTTTGTTCTCCAAACTTGTTTGTGTTTTCGAGGGTGTTTGAGAGTACGAAAAAATCGAGTGTTAGCCAGAAAAATGTGTGGGTGGTTCGCTGGGTAGTTTTCTTGTTCGGCGAGTTCTCGAGACCAATTGTGTTGCTGTTTTGGAGGAAGAGTCGAGTGGAAGTTAACATCAACATCGGAATCGTTGTGTCAAAGAAGGAAAACCGTCGGAACAAAGGAGGAGGATGCCACATACCGTCGTCAGAAACGGAAGGGATTACGTCATCGGCGTCGGCGTCGGCAACAGTGGCACATTAGATTAGGGTTTTCATGAGGGAACGGGGGAAGAAGACGCAAAGTCGGGTCGGGTTTCGGCCTCTAAACCAGCCCACGGAACGAACGCGGGCCCTGTGCGTTTCGGCCCAACACAGACGCGCACTGCGCAGCCTTGGTCTCAGCTCCACACGCGTGCTCTCAGCTCGGCTTGACGTGTACGTCGGCTCGGCTCCGTCAAAACCCGCGGCTCGGCTCCGTCAAATCCCGCAGCTCGGCTTGGCGGCTTAGTTGGTCGGCTCGGAAACTCGGTTTGGTGACTCGGTATCACTATGATATATCGATTCCAAGGTTTTTGACCCTTCTGAAGCCGTTTCTGCCCTTAGTTTTATCATCCGAGGTCAGTATGGTTCCTAAACGTTAAAGACAGATTAGGTCGGGGGTTTATTTTGATAAATAGCATGAGGTTTAGCTAAGGTATGTTATGAAAGGTTCCTAAGTTTTTATGTGGTTATCACAGGATGTATTCAACAGCTGGGATTAGCTCGTTGTGAGTGACTTCAACCAAGACCATCGAGGTAAGTGACCTTACTGTTGGAGTTAGCTTACTACGTGTTGTATGATGGTGCGTGCCATGTGGCCCCTGCATGCACCATATTTATGTGATATGACTATGTGATGTGTGAATTATGTTGACTGTTTATGTTATTTGAAGTTATGAATGATATGTTAGTAGTATATGCCATAAAAAGATTGATCAATGTCATGTATACACGTAGATTCTCGAGTCATGTCATGAGATGTTTATGCAACTAGAATGCACTTTCATGTTATGTAATATGTCATGTAATGTAAGTCATGTGAGATGCCATGTAATGTAAGAACGTATATGCGATGTTAGCACTACTTATGTAATGCCATGTTAGATATGTTAAGAGACCTCATGCATATAGGTTTGTCACGTGCATCGAGATTCTTCCCATTTATGTTACGAAAGAATGAAATACGATATTTATGTTCGCCATGATATCATGCGGGTCCTTTTCTGTTCTGTGGTGTCCGGTGACGTGTAGTACGTTGTGCCCGACCAAGCTAGGCCCAGGGGGTACGTATATGAGCCCGCCTGGTGGGTCCATGTACGCGTACATGGGCCATGTGTGAAGGTGTAAGGATTCGAATTTTTGTTTTATTTATTTTAGATTTTATGCTAAGATTTTATTTTTGTTGCCAAAACCAAAAGATATTATGCTGCATTTATTGTCGCTGGAAAAGGTATGATTTCTAGCAAGGAAATTACTACCTTAATGGAAAAGTCATAAAGACCTTTTATATTCCCATATACAACTCTCCTCCTTCCTTGGAAACAACTTTTGCTCTCCAAACGTTTAGGATTTTCGAGGGTGTCTGAGAGTACGGAAAAATCGAGAGGGTTAGCCAGGAAAAACGTGTGAGGTGGTTCGCTGGGTTTTCTTCGGTGAGTGGCCGGAGGGAGAAGCGACCGAGGCTATCGGTGTTGAATATCGTTGCACGTCGGTCGGAATAGGCGAGGGGTGTCGTCGCATCATCGGAATTGGGGTTGTGACGTCATCGCTGGCGGCGCAGCGACGATTAGGGTTTTAGCGAGATTTCGGGTAAGGAAGACGAAGGAAAATGGGTCGGGTTCACATTTGGCCTCTAAACCAGCCCACGAAACGAACGCGGGCCCTGTGCGTTTCGGCCCAACGCGGACGCATGCTGCAACCTTGGTCTCGGCTCTGCACGCGTGCTCTCGGCTCGGCTCCGTCAAAACCCGCGGCTCGGCTCCGTCAAATCTCGCAGCTCAACTTGGTGGCTTAATTGGTCGACTCGGCAGCTCGGCTTGGTGAATCGGTATCACTATAATATATTGATTCCAAGGGTTTTGGCCCTTCCGAAGCCGTTTCTGCCCTTAGTTTTACCATCCGAGGTCAGTATGGCTCCTAAACGTTAAAGACAGATTAGGTCGAGGGTTTATTTTGATAAATAGCATGAGGTTTAGCTAGGGTAACTTATGAAAGGTTCTAAATTTTTATGTGGTTATCATAGGACATATTTAACCACTGGGATTAGCTCGTTGTGAGTGACTTCAACCAAGACCATCGAGGTAAGTGACCTTACTGTTGGAGTTAGCTTTCTACGTGTTGTATAATGGTGCGTGCCCTGTGGCCCCTGCATGCACCATATTTTATGTGATATGATTATGTGATGTATAGATTGTGTTGACCGTAGATTGTGTTTGTTATGTGATGTATGAACTTGTGTTGACTGTTGACTGTCTATGTTATGTCATGAATGAGATGTTAGTATTATATGCCATGAATATGTTGATTGATTCCATAGATACACGTAGAATTATCGAGTCATGTCATGAGATGTTTATGCAACTGGAATGTTTATGTAATATGCCATGTAATGTAAGTCATGTGAGATGCCATGTGATGTAAGAAACGTAAATGCGATGTTAGCACTGCTTATGTAATGCCATGTTAGATATGTTAAGGGACCTCATGCATATATGTATGTCACGTGCATCGGGATTCTTCCCCTTTATGATACGAAAGAATGAAATACGATATTTATGTTCGCCATGATATCATGCGGGCCCTTTTTTGTTCTGTGGTGTCTAGCTACGTGTAACACGTTTTGCCCGACCAAATCAGGCCTAGGGGGTATGTTTAAGAGCCCGCCTGGTGGGTTCATGTACACGTACATGGGCCATGTGTGAAGGAGTACCACACATCCAACCCTACCCGGAATAGAAAAGCGCCCAACGCTATGAAAAGTTTATGAAAAGTTAGGTCCCGCTCATATGTTGCATGTGTTTGCATTCCTAACCCCAACAGTGGGGTGACTTACTGAGTATTTCATAAAATACTCAAGCCACGTGCTACCTACATTTTTCAGGTAAAGGCAAGGCGCCAATGTACGGTTGACGGTGGAGCTGAGGCCACCATGGAAGTTGGAGATGAGATATTTTTAGGAGTTTACTCTTATTATACTATTTTAAGTTTTACATTGAGTATTGTTTCATTTGGATTTATTTCGAATTCAGTATTGAAGGATTATTTTCGGAGTTTAGGTTTTGTTTTGGATTCATGAATATTTATGAAATACTCTTTCAAGGTTATTTATGATGAGCTTCCGCTTAATGAGATAAGTATGCATGGATGACGTCACTAATTAGGTTAAAGAAAATTGGGGGCGTTACAGAAGGAGTACCACACATCCAACCCTACTCGGAATAGAAAAGCACCCAAGGCCATGTAAAGTTTACAAAAAGTTAGGTCCTGCTCATATGTTGCATGTGTTTGCATTCCTAACCCCAACAGTGGAGTGACTTACTGAGTATTTCATAAAATACTCAAGCCACGTACTACCTACATTTTTCAGGTAAAGGCAAGGCACCAATGTACGGTTGACGGTGGAGCTGAGGACACCATGTAAGTTGGAGAGGGAATATTTTTAGGAGTCTACCTTTATTGGACTGTTTTAAGTTATAACATTGAGTATTTCTTTATTTAGATTCATTTTTTAATTCAAATATTGAAGGTTTATTTTTGGAGATAGGTTGTTTTGGATTTATGAATGTTTATGAAGGACTTTGTTTTGTTTCCAAGGTTATTTATGATGAGCTTCCACGCAATGAATTATGTATGCATGGGTGACGTCATTAATTAGGTTTAGAAAATTTGGGGCGTTACAAAATACATCAATCATAGTAAATTAGCTAGCATGTTCAAAAGCGTTAAAACTCAATGAGTTTGAATACTAACCTTTTGTAGTTCAAATTCTTTTTCCTCACGAACCAGTTTCGAACCACCACTAGTGATATGTGGAAATCACTACAAAAGGAGTAAGATTCGGATTACCTTTTCGATCGAATATCTCAAGCAAGAACATTGTTTGAGATTCGAATCACTCCATAAGCATGATCGATCATTTCTAGCTTGAATGATTCTTGTTGATCAAATATCTCAAGGCAAGAACACTTGTTTGAGATTCAAATCACTCCACAATCAAGATTGATCATGTCGAGCTTGAATGATTCTACATGCAACCTAAACTACATAAAATTGCAAAGAAACTTAACTATTGGCTAAAGAGAGCACAAATGCTCATTTTACTATATTTTCCAATTCTCCTTACAAATACAACATACATAGCTTTATATAGCCTCAAAATGAAACTATTAAAGGCATTCCAAGAGTTTAACATTCATACTTAATAGCCATAATTAACCATTATGTAATTGTAACCTAAAGTAAATAAAAAGTCTTAAAATATATTAATGAAATACAATAACTCTAAATTGTAATCCACCCAAAATTTATAACATGAAACTTCATTCTTCCTCAATGTGGCATGAATTGAAATATCTTTTGATAATTTCAACAATATTTTCTTCACATCTTCATTGAAGTATATTGTATGATGGATGTCTCTTGGTCCATATCAACTAGTGTCTTCCCTACTATTCTCCGGCCTTATAATGGGATTGTGGAATCGGGTGAGTGACTAAACTTGATAGGAATTTAGTATAGGTAAGGAGAGAGTTTTGAGAGATTTTCTCAAAGTTGTTTCAAGAAGAATTTTCACTTACTTATCAGTCTATTTATAAAGTCATATTTGCATGTTCATGAAAATTGGAGATTACCACTCAAAATTTGACTCAAATTTGAAAGTTTGGTTAAACCATGTATTGACACTCAATATTCCACTAACATGAACATGGATTTTTCCATAAGTGAAGTGAACATTTTGACTTTCTTTATTTTAATTCAACAATTAATTTAAATAATTAATTTCACATCAAAATAATATTAAAGGATTAATTAAATAATTTAATTAATATTTAACATTAAATCAAATTTCAATCCCAATCAATTTCGGCACATTTTTCAACATATCCCTATTCATAATTAAAATATTTAAATATCTCCAATTCTCTCTTCTTGTTTAATTCATAATTAAAACAAAATGCGGTTAAATATATCGTATATATTTAGCGTATATTCCCTAATTTAAATTCGAACACTTCAAACTCACTCGTCACGCTGTTCTAAGGTTTAGTCCGATATGAGCTAGTACGGGGACCTAATGGACCTACAGATCATGGGCTCCAACGATCCGAGATTAACCGGCTAAACTCATTAACCTTGTTAACCAACATTCGTTAACTACTAGAAGACTCCACTATAGCCTACTAGTTGCACTCCCCTCATTATAGATATATTTCTATCCATTTGATATAACCATGATTAGTAAGTCGATCCTTCACAGGTTGTTCTTAATTAGAGCTGGGTCAATTTACCGTTTTACCCCAAAGTTACTTCTTGTTCCTTAAGTCCCACTGATCCTCTAATGAACAATTGGTTTGTGGTCTAACCACCAAATCGAATCCCTCTTGGGCCAATGAGAGGGTGGGGCCCCTTGTTCAAGACCTGGAGTCAGTACTTAAGGGAACAGCCTCTCTACTATCCCTAAAAGCGGGTAGGAGTGAATTCCATCTTACACCCTATGTCCCCAGCTATTCACCCAGTCTTACCCCTGAAATGGGAGGCTTATTGAGTCGGCGAACTCGGGCCACTCTCACCCATGCAAATCTAAGGATAATTTCGAATAAACAGGAGTTATAGTTAGCTCAAGATTAATATCGAGTTACTTAGGTCATCAAATAAAAGAATCAGTCTCAATAGTAAACGACATTATAAAGTGAGAGTGATTTTCTTCATGGTCCGATCTTATGCAATACACATTGCATAGGATGCCCCCACTCACATGTCTCCACATGTACAATTTAGTGATCATATACAAAAGTGGGCCGCATCCATAGTGTCCCCAGAATAAGGTACTCAGCCTTATCCGTGTATTATAGATCATTTTGACAATATACTTGAACTTGATCCACTCTTATGTCTCTACATATAGTTCAAGTAATCATACTATAGCTAGAATGTTCTTAGTTTATTGGATTTAGATTAATGATTGTACAATTCACTTTATTCAATAACAGTGTTTACTGAATAAACATCAATAATAACTTTATTGAAAACAAAATATGTTTTTGTTTACAACTATGAGTTTTAGGACATAAACCCAACAAGAATTATGTATAATATGAGAACTGAAGAACAAGAAACGATATGATATGAATGATGAATTATATGTGAAATGATATAAAAAAATGATACGATATGTACAGAACGCTAGCGGGGTTGTATTAAATGATAATGAAAACGGAAAAATATTGGGACCTTATGCATTATGTGTGCTCATGCATTAGGGGATACCCGTATTTCATCACTAGGATAAGGACGCATACATCCACTAGTTTGGCGAAGTATCATTATATTTTACATAATGTTGTCGTGACGGTTAGTAATTATAATGGGTGTCAACGGAAGGAGAGCTACCAAAAAAGGCTTGTCCGACAAGACAAGGGGCCCAACGGTGCGTGAACTGTCTCATACCTGAACATATGGGCTTTGTGTAGAGTATATGGTACACATCCAAGTTGCCCATTAGAATAGTGTCGTAGGAAAAATAGACTGATATGATAGGTCCCATCATTGCATTCGCATGTTCTTGCTTTAACCCTCAATAATGGGGTCACTTAAAAAGTATTTCTTAAAATACTCAAGCCACGTGCTACCTCTATTTCAGGTTAAGGCAAGACATTCCTGTACGGCTGACAACGATATCGCAACTTGAGACCATGACACATGCATAAGGTAGTCATATTATTTTCTTAGACTTAGGCAAGAATAAGATGTTTTTTATTTAAACGTTTATTTATTTTATTTAGTCTTTTGTTGTGTCATTTTTCAAAACATTCAAAACATGTAAGTCCATGACAGTGTTTTAAGCTGAAGGTTATGTTTTATGTAAGTTTAAATGAAGTATTTCTTCATTCAAGTTTATGGTATGTATACCGTAGAGACCTTAAATTAAATGTAATAGCCCAATATATATATATATATATATATATATATATATATATATATATAATATAATATAATATAATATAAACAAATAAAAAATTATAAAAAAATATACGTCAAAATAATAGTTGTAATAATAATTCATAAATAAATAGTAAAAAAAGATTACTTAAAAATAATAAAATAAAACTTACCCACCTCTCTCTCCACTAACCTCTCATCCCAATCCCATCCTCCTCTTCAACCCACTCACAATATCACAGTTGTCCAAAAATAAACAGAAAAAATGTAGATGGGAGAAAAAAAGTAAAATAGCTTTCAACGGAAGGAGATTGCAGATCTAGAGTTATAGTTATGGTTATGGGTTGGGAGAAAAAAGTAAAATCGATTCAAATTGACCAATAATATCTGTTTAGAAAATAAATATTGAGTAGAGGAATGTCATTTGAGAGAATGAAAAATCTATTGTACAATTAGAAGTGAGGAGGGAAGATTGAGGAAAGATTTGGTGAACAAAATTTAAAAATAAAATGGGAAGTACAAGAGGACAAGAAACTCCATTAAATTTTATCTAGTAACAATATATATATATATATATATATATATATATATATATATATATATATATATAACA
>NW_019268522.1:6528087-6562894 GCF_002738365.1 Cucurbita moschata | reverse complement strand
ATATATATATATATATATATATATATATATATATATATATATATATATATAACATCTCAAGACTTGTAACAATGGACCAAGGTAGATTAGAGATAATGTTATAGAGTTTAAACTTGAAATTGATGTCATTGGCTCACATAGGTTGACTCTGATTTCAAAAGGACGGAATCAAACTTTCATTAAAGATATATTCGTGACAACGACTTAAGCTAGCTAGGTAAGTGGCCTTACTATCGGCATGATTATATTTGATGTTGACACGTGTCTGTGGTTCTACACGTGTCATATATACTAATATGTGTGAACTATTTGTTAATCGGTACGCTTATATTATTTTTATGTTATGTTATAATATGTGGATTGTATGATAATAATTATGGTACGATGTGTTTAAGTATATGTTTGAGATAGGATACGAGAATGATGCACAAAACGAAATGTAACGATAGGAGTAAGATATGTTCATGAAACGTTAAGGTTAGATTACATACCGGAGTGGTATGGATAGGGGAAATTGATGAAAGAATATGGTTAGGATATGGGTAGAAAAGGATAGGTTAGTGATAGATTGATAGAATGATAGCGTTAGGATACGTTCCTGTGATGAAATGACTAAGGTACGTTCACGTAACGATATGACTATAATAGGTATAAGAACGTTAAGGCTATGATAAGTTAGGGAACGATATGACCATGAAGTGCTTATGATATGACATGTTTATGATACGACATATTGTGATGTGATATGTTATTTTTAGATTGTTTT
This sequence comes from Cucurbita moschata, assembly GCF_002738365.1. Lineage (NCBI taxonomy): Eukaryota > Viridiplantae > Streptophyta > Magnoliopsida > Cucurbitales > Cucurbitaceae > Cucurbita > Cucurbita moschata. The sequence goes on along the minus strand of NW_019268522.1, from coordinate 6,562,128 downwards.
GTATGATCATTGAGGTAATTGTTCTATGAATTGCACGTTATGAAACGACATGTTAAAAACATGGAGCATTATGTTATGTTTTCTAAATTGTATGTATACAGCATGTTATGAATGACATGATATCACGATAAATGAAATGAAATGTAACCCCGTTAGGATTATGTATGATACGTAGACTAAAAAATGAGAAATGACATGTTAAGCATGAAAGATGATAGCGGGGTTATATTCATTAATGATAAAAGTAGAAATGTAGGGGACCTCGTGCATTATGTGTGCTCATGAATTTTGGGGGATTTTCCTATTCCATCACGAGGGTACGAACGCGTACATCCAATGGCAGGACAACGATCGTTATGTTTTGCATAGCGCTGCCATGACGGTTACTAGTTCTAATGGGTGTCCGGCCTAGGGAGCGTCCTAGTGTATGCTCGCCCGACAAGTAAGGTGGCCCAGCGGTGTGCGAACTGACTGGTGAGCCCATACCCGCACGTAGGGGCTATGTGTAGAGTATATGGTATACGTCCAAATTACCCGTTAGGACAGTAACGTAGGAAAATAGATTGAAAGGATAGGTCCCGTCATTGCATTCATATGTTCTTGCATTTAACCCCCAATAGTGGGGTCACTTACTGAGTATTTCTCCATGTGCTACTACATTTTTAAGGCATTCTGGTACGGCTGACGACGGCATCGCAACTCGAGACCATGGAACATGCATAGGATAGTGTTATTTATTTTCTTAAACTTAGGCTAGAATATGATGTTTTTAACTTAAACACTTATTTATTTTATTTAGTCTTTTGTTGTGTCGTTTTAAAATATTTTTGAAACACGTAAGTCCATGGCAGTGTTTCAAGATAAAGGTTATGTTTTATGGAATTTAAATGGAGTATTCTGCATTTAATGTTTATGGTACGTATACAGTAGCGACCTTAAATTAAGTAGAAAATTTCGAGTCGTTACATTAACTAGAAAATTTTGGGTCGTTACATTAAGTAGAAAATTTTGGGTCGTTACAATAACCAGTCACATAATCCATACATCATATAGTCCTATCACATTAACTATGGTGCATATAGGGGCCACTGGGCACGCACCATCATACAACACGTGATATGCTAACTCCAACAGTAAGGTCATTTACCTCGATGACCTTAGCCGAAGTCACTAACAAGCTAATTCCAAGGGTTAATTACTTCCTATAATAACCACATAAAAATTCAGGAACCTTACATTACATACCCTAGCTAAATCTCATGCTATTTACTGAAATAAACTCCCAACACAATCTGTCTTTGACGGTTAGGGACCATACTGACCGCAAACGGTAAAAATAAGGGCGAAAATGGCTTTGGAAGGGCCAAAAACCTATGAATCGATATATCATAGAGATACCGATCCTATAAGACGAGCCACTGAGCCGACCAACTAAGCCACCCAGTCGAGTTGCGGGAATTGACGGAGCCGAGTCGATGAAAATTGTAACAACCCGTACAAAAAAAGAATAATAATAATTATATTATTATTAAATAATTAAAATAATAATTTTGCCTGCACTATTCCTCCACTGGCCCTCCTTCCTCTCCCAACTATCTCTCCTCAACCAACTCATCCATCAAAATCCCAAATCAGAATAATAGGTGGTTCCTACAATGAAAAAAAGAAAAAGAAAAAAAAATACCAACAACTAGATTTACAAGAGCTGTAGATTTAATTATTAGTTTGTGATTTAATTATTGGAGGGAGAGATCTTGCTTTGTTAGTACGGTGAGTCATATATTTCAAATCTCTTTTTCATTTATCCTATCAAAATCAGCTTTCCTTTTTTTTTTTGTCTAATTATTGAATCAGATCTCTTGTTTTCTGCCCATTTATTAGATTTTTGTTATCAGTTCTATAACTGAGGCTAATATGGGTCAATAGAATTTGCTTATATGTATCAATAGAATAAAAAAAAAATACAGTTACGAGGCTAATATGGGTCAATAGAATTTAAAAAAAAAAAATATAGAACAGAGATAAAAATGGAAGATAAGAAGTAAATACAGAACCGAGATAAAAATGGAAGATAAGAAGTAAATACAAAACAAAAAAAAAAATTGGTTTAAAAAAAATTAACAAGTAAATAAGAAAGAGAAAATTTAGGAAGAAGAATTTGTGAATTTAAATCATAACAAAATACAAGAAAAATACAAATAGAAACCAAAGAGGCACAAAAGAAAAGAAAAAATATACTTATATATTGATAGGAGGACATATAAAGGAAATCAAAGAAAAGAAGAAAGGTAGACAAAAGAAAAAATAAATAAATAAAGAGAGCACGAAAGAACTAAAAGAGAAAATACAGACATACAAAGGAAAAAAAATAAAGAGTAGAAGAGAAAATACAAAGAAGACCAAAATACAAAATCAAAAGGAAAAAAAAAAAAACAAAGAAAGAAAAAAATAAAAGGGAAGAGTTGGGAGTAAGAATCAATAATATGATTGAGTAAGAATCGATTAAAAATTGATCAAGAATATGTCTTGAATAAAAATTGAGAGAAAAATCAGAGTACAGAAAGAATATCAGAAGACAAGAAAGTAGTCACTCAAAATAAACAATAGAAAATGAAATATTAATATAAATACAATATATATATATCATATGTATATATATTTATATCTATATTATAACGTTCCAAGACTTTATTCATGCAAAGTCTTTAATGCTCGCATGAAGTTTAGCATATGAACCATTGTAAGAGTTAGAGAATTAAATATGAAATTGATGCCATGGATTCATATAAGTTGGCTTGGATACAAAGGGAAAAATCAAACTTTCATTAAGGATAAATTGGTGACACCCGTATAAGCTAATCAGGTAAGTGGCTTTCTATAAGATAGGCTAAAAATTGTATGAGTTATGATGATGTATGAACATGTATGAACTATGTCGTACGATGCGGTATATGAGTTATGATGATGTGTGGGTTACGATACTTGATGATGTGTGCAGTATATATATATTTTGATGAATGACTATATTAGTAGGTGTTATAGACCCAAGAGGAAAAGAAAAGACCCTTAAAAACATGCCAATAGTAAAGGAGTTCCTGGATGTATTTCCGAATGACCTACCTAGAATACCCCCTTCCCAAGCAGTTGACTTCGTCCTCACAGTTCCTGCAAAATCAAACCGAAATGAAAAAGATCAGATTTGAGAAAACAGAAATGCCTCACATCAAATTTATAGGAGATGGGTTTATAGAGATGATCATTTACATGGGGAGAGATTAGAGATTTCTCGTTAAGTTATATCTTAGATCTCCTTTACTTTCATCCAATTATTTAGTTTTATTTAACAATTCTTACGTCGTCATGATTAGCAGAAACAAAATAGAATCGATTAAATTGGCCAAAAGTAATTGCTAACCTAATTGAAAAGTAACAAACAAGAAAGGATTAAACAAATTTAACCTATCAGAATTTGTTCTCCCAAAAAACAAACAAAAAAAAAAAAGTTCAGATTTAGTTTTACTAATAAGAGATATTTTGGTAGGAAGAGAGAGGGACAATTAAAAGAAGGGAAACACAACAAGAGACAGGGAAAGATTGTGAATATAATTGAAGGGATAATTAAAAGAAAGGAAACACATTAAGAGACCGGGAGGGAAGATTGTGAATATAATTGAAATTATCTGGAAAATATTAAAGGGTATTAAACACCGTAAGAGAAAATAGAATATCTCCAAAATTTTAATGGGTATTAAATGGTTTGTATGAAAATAATACTCTAACAAAATAAATATTTCAAGACCTAACTCAGGCATAGACTTTAGGGTTCGCATGAAGTATAACACATGGATCAACATAAATTAGAGAAACAATTTTGTAGAAATTCAAATTTGAAACTGATGTCATGGGCTCACATAGGTTGACTTAGAGTTCAATGGACTTTCATTAAGGATAACGACGGAACTTCAGCCTAAGCTAACCAGGTAAGTGACCTTACTATCGGCATGATTATATTTGATGTTCACACGTGCCCTGTGGTTCTGTATGTGTCATATATATTGATATGTGTGAATTGTCTGTGGATCGATATGCTTCCTATATGTTATGTATATGTTATAATATGTGAATATCTTATAATATGTGAATTGTATGATAATAATTATGGTACGATGTGCTCAAGGGTATGTTTGAGATAGGATACAAGAAGGATGCGCAAAATGAAATGTAACGATAGGAGTAAAATATGTTCATGAAACGTTAAGGTTAGGTTACATATTGGAGTGATATGGATAAGAGACATTGATGGAAGAATACGGTTAGGTTATAGGTAGAAAGGGATAGGTTTGTGATAGATTGATAGAACGATAGTGTTAGGATTGATAGAACGATAGCGTTATGTTAAGTTCTTGAGATGATATGACTAAGGTACGTTCACGTAATGATATGTCAGTGATACGTATAAGAACGTTAAGGCTATGATAAGTTAGAGAACGATATGACTACGAAGTGTTTACGTTATAACTTGTTTATGATATGATACATTGTGATGCAATATGTCATGGTATGATGTGTATATGATGAAATGTTATGTTAAAAGCATGGAACGTTATGTTAGGTCTCTTAAATTGTGTGTATACAACATGATATGAATGACATGAAATTACGATAAATGGCATGAAATATAACCCTGTTAGAATTACGTATGATTTGAGAACTAAAGAATGAGAAACTATATGTTATGAATGATGAACGATATCTGAAACGATATGAAAAATGATATGATATGTACATAATTCTAGCGGGATTGTATTAAAGGATAACGAAAAAGGAAAAATTTGGGACCTCATGCATTATGTGTGCTAATGCATTTGGGGGGATAACCCTAACCCATCACGAGGGTATGGATGTGTACATCCAATGGTAGGACAACGATCGTTATGCTTTGCATAGTGCTGCCGTGACGGTTACTAGTTCTAACGGGTTCCAGCATAAGGGGCTCCCAGAGTATACCCACTGGATAAGGAAAGTGGCCCAGCGGTGTGCGAACTAGCTGGTCAGCCCATACTCGCACGTATGGGCTATGTGTAGAGTATATGGTACACATCCAAAGCTTACCCGTTAGGATAGCACCGTCGGAAAAACGAAACGAAATGAAAGATAGGTCCCATCATTTCATTGCATGTGATTGTTGCATTTAATTCCAATAGTGGGGTCACTTACTGAGTATTTCTTTAAATACTCAAACCATGTGCTACTACATTTTTCAGGTTAAAGCAAGGCATTCCTGTACGGCTGACGACGGCATCGCAACTCGAGATCATGGCACATGCATAGAATAGTGGTATTTATTTTCTTAGACTTAGGCTAGAATATGATGTTTCAAACTTAAACGCTTATTTATTTTATTCCGGGTCTTTTGTTGTATCGTTTTAAGGATGTTTTCGAAAACACGTAAGTCCATGGCTGTGTTTTAAGATAAAGGTTATGTCTTATGGAATTTAAATGAAGTCTTCCGCATTCAATGTTTATGGTACATATACAGTAGCGACCTTAAATTAAGTAGAAAATTTTGGGTCGTTACAAAAATACAGAGAAGGCATATAGAGAAAAAAAAATAATAAAGAGAGTAGGAAAGAAATAATAAAGAGAGCAGGAATGAACTAAAACAGAAAATACAGAGAAGGTCACTATACAAACTCAAAAGAAAAAAAAAATAAAGAGAAAGAGAAAAATAAAAGGAAGAGTTAGGAGTAAGAATCGGTTGGAATTGACCATAATTAAAAATTGGTCAAGAATATGTCTTACAAAAATTGAGAGGAAAAACAGAGTATACAAAGAATATCACAAGACAAGAAAGTAGTCACTCGAAATAAAAAATAGAAAATGAAATCTTAATATAAATGGAATATATATATATATATATATATATATATATATATGTATCATATGTATATATATTTAGATGTATATTATAACGTTCCAAGACTTTATCCATGCAAAGTCTTTAATGCTCGCATGAAGTTTAGCACATGAACCATTGTAAAGTTAGAGAATTGAACATGAAATTGATGTCATGGATTCATATAGGTTGGCTTGAATACAAAGGGAAAAATCAAACTTTCATTAAGGATAAATTGGTGACACCCGTATAAGCTAACCAGGTAAGTGGTCTTACTATAGGATAGGCTAAGAATTGGTTGAGTTATGGTGATGTATGAACTATGTCGTACGATGCGGTATATGAGTTATGATGATGTATGAGTTATAATGATGTGTGGGTTACGATACTTGATGATGTGTGCAGTATATATATTTTGATGAATGACGTACTTGATATGTTTGATGCACTTTGTGGCAATATGATGAGTATGATGATTGCATGACGTTTACCTTAATATGATGATGTTTTCCATATTGAGCATGCTATATGATGATGAGTACCATATTGCATTATGTCGTTAGATAGACATAGGACACAACCCTAAGAGTGTGAAAATGATATTAATATAAATATCCACGAGTATGTGTTTCCTAGAGTAACAAAGAGATGAGACTAGAGGGTTGTGTCAGAAGAGACATTATGATGGATTTAGAGGGACCTCATGCATATTTTATGTTCATAAGCATAGGGCTACTTCCCCTAGAGATGATGAGTGCGGACCCGCACCGTCTGATGAGCGCGAATGCGCATAGGTGCGAATGCACACAGATGAGGGTGTTCATGAGGCACATGACACTATGGAGTTTTGCTGATCTCCGGACGTCGCTAGAGATTAGCTTGACCAGAGGGTCCAGGGGGTGTGTGAGCGCCCTGGAGATTCACACTCGCACGTGTGAGTCGTGTGTAGGGAAGTACTACACATCCAATTTGTCCGAGACTGGAGACCACCCCTAAGATGATTAGAGATAGGTCCCTAATCATGATTGCATGTGTTTGCATTTGCATGGCCCCTATAGTGGGGCCACTTACTAAGTATTCTTTGAAATAATCAGGCCGTGTGCCACATCATTTTTCAGGTAAAGGCAAGGAGCACTTGTACGGAGGACAGCGGCATCGCGAGCAAAGACTATAGCACGTGCATAGGGTAGACTCATTTAAATTCTTAGTTTTAAGTTAGAATAGGTTGTTTTTCATTCCATTGTTTTAAATTATTTTGTATTTGTTTTTATTTTCTCTAAATTTTAATATTTTGTATTTAAATACGTAAGACCATTGCAATGTTTTTTAGAGAAGAAGTTGTTTTAAACGTTTTTCAAAGTTTACGTTATAAATGATGTTCATGTAAGAGTTATATTTCCGCATTTTAGATGCATGAGACGTTAGTAACGACTCCGAGTATGTGGAAATTTAGGGTCGTTACAGTTGGTATCAGAGTTCTAGGTTTTAGATTTTGTAGACTAGCCTACGATGTAGGCTTGGCACGTTCCATGGACCCAACGTTGATGCCCCATCACTGTCGTTCAGTACGCCTTGCACAAGATAAGAAAAGAGAAACGTTTTTGAACTCGCATGCATTATTATGTTAATATTACTGAAATTGTTGTGATATTTCACGTATTTATTTAAGAGTATGATGTGATGTGATGTGTTGCATGCTGAATGATTTTGTTTGCAATATGATGTGAACTTAGTATATGTGATGTATAGCATAAGTTCATAACTAATGAGCCTTAGACTTAAGAGATGCTATCTTGGTTTCTAGAACCATGCTGCCGAGATCATCCGAAAGAGTAAGACAAGAAAGGGGACGACCTCCTATTAGAGGTAGAGAATGAGATGAGGCTGAAGAGAGTCCTCCTTGAGAAGGATTAGACACAGAGTTTGAATTAGAACCCTTATTGCATGTATGGTCAGAAAGCAGCCCTGCAAGGGTAGACCTAGTAATTAAGGATAGAGTAAAGAATGGCCAAGTAATAGCAGCCGGCCAAACTCTAAGCGTAGACCTAATAGTAGTAAAGATGACCAACTTCGATGTAATACTAGACATGGATTGACTAGCTGCAAGACGTGCTAGTATAGACTGTCGCACAAAAAAAAATGATATTCTCACAACCGGTGAGACCTAGCTTTAAATTTAAATGCACAAGTACCGAGACTACCCTAAAGGTAGTCTTGTTGATGAAAGCAAAGAGATTAGTCCAACAAGGCGGTTGGACTATATTAGCAGGTGTCGTAGACGCAAGAGGAAAAGAAAAGACCGTTAAAAACATGCCAATAGTAAATGAGTTCCCGGGTGTATTTCCGAACGACCAACCTAGAATACCCCCTTCCCAAGAAGTCGACTTCGTCATCGAAATCGAACCAGAAACTGGACCGATTTCCAAAGCACCCTACGTATGGTGCCGATAAAGTTGAAAGAACTCAAGGCGTAATTACAAGACTTACTGGATAAAGGGTTCGTTCGACCTAGCGTATTCCCCTAGGGTGTGCAAGTTTTGGTTGTTTAGAAGAATTACAGATTTATGCATCTATACATCAATTAGAGAGTGCTAAATAAGAGAATCATAAACAACAAATACTCTATGCCTAGAAATTACTGTTCCTGTATTTATTTTCGTTCTCTAAACAATTATTATTAGCCAATTTTGTTAATGGATTCTAACTTCCAAAATTTTCCCTTTTTCTTTCTATCCCTCTATACTTCCACTGTATTTCTTTTTTTATTTTTTTATTTTATATTATTTTTAATCCATTGTTTGGCTAGAATCTTTCAAATATATAGAATTGTAACTTGATTCTAACCTTATTTACTATAATTTAAAGTGCTAACAAAAAAATCTATCCTTTGAAATATATAGAATTGTAACTTGATTCTAACCTTATTTCCTATAATTTAAAGTGTTAATAAAAAAATCTAATTGGATATAAGAGAATGAGATTTGATTGTTAGTGAATATTGGATAAAGGAATGTATAAAGGAAAGAATATCTGACAATAAATATAAGGAAAAAGAATCTGAGATAGCATTTACACCAAAATCTGAAAATCTCTCTAAAAGCAAATCTGAAATGGAAATGACTACAAAGCTTGATAAATTCGGTCAATATCTTATAAAATGTTATAGATATTAAAGCTAGTAGGGTCAAACGAAAATTTTATAACTATGAACTATGTAAATATGAAATCAAAGTATAGGTATAAAAAAATAATAATAATAATTTGGACTTACCACTTCAAATTTTTTTATTTATTTTTATTTTGAGTTAAAGACCATAAAGTTTAAAACCTTGTGTACTTAAATTGATTAGTGAATGACATAAGTGTCTTTAATGGAAGCTGAGATTTGGGAGTAGTGAGACGTAGAAAACCTTCCCGCCTTAATATGGATTGAAAATTTTAAAAAATACAACCACATGTATGAAAGTTAGGAAGTGATTTAAAAGTATCGAGCCATAGTTTGGATGGGACATTACGATCATGGTCAAAATTTTCAAGGTATATGGAGAGGGACTTCAGTATGAGATTGTCAAGATAACTTAAATTTAAGAAACTATGATTTAAGATGGACTTGGGGGATACACGAGGATTACAGAGGTGGGACATTGTCTCTAAATCAACTCGAAGTTTTGTGGTAATCCTCCTTATGGTACACGAATGCGCTCCAGGAAGCACAACATAAACAAATTGTTGTAGAAAATTATCGATGAATTTTTCCTAGCAATGTCAACGTGGTTAAAAGGTATTACCATAGTTAAGGTTTCAAAACTGTCATTTTAAGTTTGGTTTTTAAGTATCCCATTAAGTTTGGTTTTTAAGTATCCCAAGTTTATGGCATCTGAGGATATCCACCATGCTTGTGTAATACCAATTTTTAAAAGAGAATTTTGTTAAGCCCCTTTTTAATATTATAAAGGTGGTGAAAAAAGAAAAAAAAAAGCTGTGGTGCCTTTCCGTTATGGTTATAGGAACTTTAGTTTTGTGTTGTACTAGATAATGTATACCAAGAAAAAAACCTATTTAACAATGTTTACAATGGAAGTTACTAAGATCTCAAACTCTAGCATGACCCCAAATCAAATACAGGAAGTTGTTCGTAGATCCATGTGATTTACTAGTGCATTCGATTTGCATTGGGTTAGGTTGGAGTTTTTAACGGGTTTCATGTCATGATTTTGACTCCAAACATTTACTAGAATTGGGGTAGGTAGCCTAAAGAGAAGAAGTATTACAAATTTTTTGATTTTGTATGGTATCATAGGCAAATTTGCATATGTAATTTATCTAGAAAGATGAGACAATAATGATGAACCAAATTAAGTGGACAGTTACAAATAATACAAATACAAACAAATTAAGTGGAAGTTGTTCGTAGATCCATGTGATTTACTAGTGCATTCGATTTGCATTGGGTTAGGTTGGAGTTTTTAACGGGTTTCATGTCATGATTTTGACTCCAAACATTTACTAGAATTGGGGTAGGTAGCCTAAAGAGAAGAAGTATTACAAATTTTTTGATTTTGTATGGTATCATAGGCAAATTTGCATATGTAATTTATCTAGAAAGATGAGACATTAATGATGAACCAAATTAAGTGGACAGTTACAAATAATACAAATACAAACAATAATGAGGAAAGGAAAACAATTCTTTTTTTAATGACAAAATATAGAGAACAAACCATTTTTATTTGAAACATTCCTCTAATGAATTCCCTACGAACTTCTATAGTAAATGGACTATACGGAATTGTGATCAGTCAAATATTGCAAGGCCCCGGTATCTATTACTAGTGAGAAATTGACCATAACGGGATTTCTGTCTATACCGACACCATAATATCTGATTGACGAGGATTATTAGAATTAGAGATTGATCGAAAAGCAAAGATATGGGCTTATGTGAGTAGGAAACAGAAAATATCTATCATAGTTCTATCATCAGCTGAGTTCAAATCTAAGAGAAATTCTCGAGAATGTTTGCTACCCTGAATTTTTTTTTGTCTTTGATAAGGAGAAAAAAAAAGGATCAAAAGAAAATGTCATTTTGGAGTTTTAGCAACAATTTTTTTGTGTAGGGAGAGATCCAATATTTGAAAATAAGATTTAGAGAACAATGTAATGGAGAAAACTAGTAAAACTATTGATCCAGTAATCATCATGAAAAAGGAAAAAAAGTGAGAATCTTGGGAGGCAAGTTTGCCAAATGCTCAATATGACATGATAATGTTATGTATGAAATTTGGTGACCTGGTTATGATAACGGGCTAAACCAAGTATAGGTGTAAAATGACTAAAATGCCCTTGTAATTATGTACCACTAGCTTATGAACAAAGTGACCTTTTAAGTGACATGAAATTTGATGGGGAGTATGTCATGGTGTAAAATAATTGCACAAAGTTAGAAGGCCATTGGAATATATTGAAGAATTAAACCGAGATTTTGGTGGTAAATGACAAAAAAAAAAAATAAATAAATAAATAAATAAAAATAAAATCTTGTGGAAATTCTATGATGTTTTCAAGATTCCAAAAGACTCAACAGACTCAAAATACCATAAGAAAATTATATGAGACTCATTTATGATATTAAGGGTAAGTATGCAAACATTTTAAGGAGATTTGGACAACTTTAGAATGTGAATGGGGAGAAAAAGTATGAAACTACACTTCAAAACTGTTTATAAAAGATCAATGTTTATGAATACCTTGTGATATATACATGCAAAGAAATATTTATGATTCACTACAAGAAAATGTCTTTTTAATAGTTTTTGAGGGTTGCTTTTTATATTATAACGACCCAAAATTTTTTACTTAATTTAAAGTCGCTACTGTATAGGTACCATAAACATTGAATGCGGAAGACTTCATTTAAATTCCATAAAACATAACCTTTAACTTAAAATACAACCATGGACTTGCATGTTTCGAAAACATCTTTAAAACAACACAATAAAAGACCCGAAATAAAATAAATAAGCGTTTAAGTTTAAAACATCCTATTATATCCTAAATCTAAGAAAATAAATACCAGTATCCTATGCATGTGCCATGATCTCGAGTTGCGATGCCGTCGTCAGTCGTACAGGAATGTCTTGCCTTAACCTGAAAAATGTAGTAGCACATGGCTTGAGTATTTAAAGAAATACTCAGTAAGTGACCCCACTATTGGGGTTAAATGCAACAATCACATGCAACGAAATGATAGAACCTATCTTTCGTTTCGTTTCATTTTCCTTACGGTGCTATCCTAACGGGTAATCGTGGACGTGTACCATATATTTTACACACAGCCCATACGTGCGAGTATGGGCTGACCAGCTAGTTCGCACACTGCTGGGCCACTGTTCTTATCCGATGGGCATACTCTGGGAGCCCCTTATGCCGGGACCTGTTAAAACTAGAACCGTCACGGCAGCACTATGCAATGCATAATGATCGTTGTCCTGCCATTGGATGTACGCGTCCGTACCCTCGTGATGGGATGGGAGTATCCCCCAGATGCATAAACACACATAATGCATGAGGTCCCCCTATTTCTACATTTATCTTTAATGACCATAACCCCTATCACATTTCAGGCTTCATGTCATTCTCATTTTCATTTCACATTTACCTGGTTATCTTAAGTTGTTGTTACGAATATATTCTTAATGAAAGTTGGATTCTGTCCTTTGAAATCCAAGTCAACCTATGTGAGTCCATGTCATCAGTTTCAAATTTGAACTCTATAAAATTATCTCTAATTTACATTGGTCCGTTGCTAAAAGTCTTGAAATGTTATATATCTACAATTATATTTTTATTAAATATCTTATTCTCCATGGTTACTGTTGTATTAAAAAAGGTAGATAGAATTATTCTAAGTTATTCTGCTCTTATACTTACTTTTCTCTCTATATTTAGTTTATGGTTTTTAATTCTTGAATCTTTTTTTTTAATCTGTATTTACTTTGTTCCTTCTTAATTTTGTTTTCATGTATTCCAAATTTCTAGTGGATCCTTGCTTCCAAATGTTTCTCATCTCAATGTTTCCTTTTGTTCACAAATTTTTTCATTTGGTTACTGATATAAATTTAACCTAATATTACTAATCTTATGATTTATTAGAATTCGTATAAATGATTGACATTTAGTTTCTAGCTCAAAGCTAAAATATTGTAATAATTGAATGAAGATCTTGTTGAGATATGATTGAAAGTATTCAAGATATGATTTAGAGTAGTTGAGATATGAACATATTCAAACTAACAAGATTTGAGGAGATTGGTAGATGAATTTATATAGATTTTCATAATTTACTTTTCTGGTTAGTATAAGCCTATAAATATTGGAATCGTGTAACCAATATTGAGTCAGAAAAAAATAATAAAGAACTGCAGCTTTCATCTCTTCCTATTTCTTTCAATATCCCTTTCCCCAACAAATTTGGTATCAGAAATTTCCAGTCAACACGAGTGTGAGTAATTATTTTTTTTTTCACAAAATGAAAATGGCCATAGCTGGGTTTTTTTTTCTTCGCACCGCTCTTGCCAATTTTTTACGGTGAGAAATATGAGTGTTCGAGCATCAAGATGAAGACCTTGCTTAGATCGTAGGAGTTTCATGGTCAATTCTACAGAAAATTTCATGGTCAATTCTACAGATCAATTCTACCGAAGGAGTTTTAGGGTCAATTCTACAAAAGGAGTTTTAGGGAGATTTAAAGGTTATAACAGTGAAATTGCAATCTTTAAGACATGATTTTGAAACTCTACTCATGACAAATGGTGAATCGATTGCTGACTTTTTGTCAAGAGTAATGGCAATAGTCAGTCAGATGCGTACTTATGCAGAGAAAATTTCATATGAAACAATTGTTGCAAAGATGTTGAGAAACTTAACTCCAAAGTTTGACCATACGGTGGCTGCCATAGAAGAAGCTAAGGATCTATCAATACTCTACGTTGATGAACTGATGGGTTCGCTTCAAGCTCATGAGTCAAGAATCAATAGATCACTAGAAAAGTATGAAGAAAAGGCACTAGAAGTGGAGATAGCCAATAACGAACGCAACGAAAGAGAAAATATTCATTTAGCAGGTAGAAGTCATGGAAGAGGAGGATTTCGCAGCTTCCATGGTGATCGCGGTAACAGGGATAGATGGAGAAATGATGGACAACGACAGTTCAATGAACAAAAGAATGTTATACAATGTTACAATTGCAGAAGGTATGCATACAAAAGCTGATTGTTGGTATAAAAATCTACGAATGAATTTTGCAGCAGAAAATGAAGAAGAAGAAACCAGTCATGGTATGATAAAATGTTTTTTCTATTTTGTTCTTGCAGTCTGTTACTTTATGCCATAAGGACAGCTTGAGGAGAGATTGGGAAAATGTTTTTTTTTTTCATTATTTATGATTTTATTTTGTATTTTTATTTTTATTTAGGCTATTACATCTAATGACTCCATAAAAATTAGACATTTCTTCACTCACTAGAGCCCATACACATTAGGCCAATTTCAATAATTGTATCAAATGGGAGCATAAAAAAAATGCCAAAAACCATAAATAGCCACCTTAGCAACCACAAAATTTCATTCCTGAAATGGTATGCTCAAATTAATGTAAATAAAGTTCGTAAAATTTGCTCTGATACCAATTGATAGTGTTACTATAACACGTGTGGAAGCAATTTGGATCTTAGGCACTCTAAGTACATTAATTATAGTAAATTAGCTAGTATGTTCAAAAGCATTAAAACTCAATGAGTTTGAATACTAACATTTTGTAGTTCAAATTCATTTTTCCCCACGAACTGGTTTCAAACCACCACTAGTATCTTCCCTACTATTCTCCGGCCTTAGAACAGGATTGTGGAATCCGGTCAGTGACTAAATTTGATAGGAATTTAGTATATGTAAAAAGAGAGTTTTGAGAGATTTTCTCAAAGTTTTTCAAGCTAACTTTTCATGCATGCAAATTTGAGATTACCAAATTTTGCACTCAAAATTCCAAAAATTTGTGGGATTATGGAGCAAGCATGCAAGTTTGAGTTAACAAAATTTTAACACTCAAATTTGTGGGGTTTATTTGGCAAACATGCAAGTTTGGTTAAACTATATATTGACACCGAACATTTCACTAACTCAAGCATGAATTTTTCCATTAGTCAACCTTTTGACTTTATTTATTTTAATTCAACAATTAATTTAAATAATTAATTTCAAATCAAAATAATATATATGATTAATTGAACAATTTAATTAATATTTAACATTAAATAAGATGTTAATCCCAATCAATTCCGGTACATATTGATTATGAATCCCTATTCATAATTAAAATATTAAAATCTTATTTAAATACCTCCAATTCTCTCTTTTTGTTTAATTCATAATTAAAACAAAATATGGTTAAATATATCGTATATATTTAGCGTGTATTTCCTACTTTGAATTCGAACACTTCGAACTCACTCGTCACACTGTTCTAAGGTTTAGTCTGATATGAGCTAGTAGAGGGACCTAATGTACCTACAAATCATGGACTCCAACGATCTGAGATTAACCGGCTAAACTCATTAACCTTGTTAATCAACATTCGTTAACTACTAGGACACTCCACTATAGCCTAGTATAGCCTAGTAGTTGCACTCCCCTCACTATAGATATATTTCTGTCCCTTTGATATAACCATGATTAGTAAGTCGATCCTTCACAGATTGTTCGTAACTAGAGCTGGGTCAATTTACCATTTTATCCCTAAAGTTACTTCTTATTCCTTAAGTCCTACTGATCCTCTAATGAATATTTGGTTTGTGGTCCAACCACCAAACCGAATCCCTCTCGGGCCAATGAGAGGGTGGGGCCCCTTGTTCAAGACTTGGAGTCAGTACTTAAGGGAACAACCTCTCTACTATCCCTAAAAACGGGTAGGAGTGAGTTCCATCTTACACCCTATGTTCCCAGCTATTCACCCAGTCTTACTCCTGAAATGGGAGACTTATTGAGTCATGACCCGACTTTCAAGGCTTCGAAAGACCGAATTGTGACTAAAAGGACGAAATCGAAGACAAATAAAAATAAAAAAAAAATAAAATAAAAGGTAAAAATCCGGCAAAATTTAAAACAAGAAAAGAAAATCAAGGACACCAAAATTAAATATAAAATCAAAGTCAAATGTTACAAATAGGAATTACAAATATAAAATGAAATACAAAAGACTCTAAATATGAAAACGGACAAAGGACTCTAAAAAACCGACAAGGGATTGACGCTCCGGAACGACACCCCTCTGTGATAGTGCAGCTCTCGGACACCTCCCCACCTCGATCGATACCTGAAAAAAAAAATGGAGAAAGGGGTGAGTATAAAAATATACTCAGTAAGCAACCTACTTGTAGGCTCTTTTCGTATCCTTATCTTGGTAGGTATCCACGGTCTTTCATGGGTTTCTAAGGAGAGTGATCTAAGCTGCAACTCTCTTTTCTGTATCTTAGGAGGCTTGCCCATCTTAAGCAGTGAAATGATCAGTGTCCTGAGGTGAGGCGTGACCTCATAAGTAAATCTGAGGGGATCGTATGGCTGGATCTGAATACGTGACTCTCTCTGAACATCATCCGTGGAGGTTAGCTGACGACCCTCACACGGGACCATACATCCACTAAATTCGGAGTGCGACTCCCTGTGTGCTGGTCAGCTACTGAGTCATCCTATGTGGCTCCACATCCCCCGCTCAGAGACGGGTTTCTAGATGTAACAGCCCAAAAATAAATAAATAAACAAATAAAAATTATTATTATGTATAAATAATAATAATAATAATAATAAATTAATAAAAAAGTAAATAAAAAAAAACCATTATTCCCTCTTTTATCTCCCATAAGTCATTTCCCCAATCATCTCTCCTCAACACACCTCACAATCCTGACAAATGAAACAGAAATGAAAAATCTAAGATTTGAGAAAACAGACATGCCTCACATTAAATTTATAGGAGATGGGTTGACAAAGATGATCAAGATTTACATGGGAGAGGGGAGAGAGATTTGAGATTTCTCAGTAAGTTATATTTCAGATCTCCTTCCCTTTTATCCAATTATTTAGTTTTATTTAGCAATTTAATTAGAAAGATACGTCATGATCAATAATTGATTAAATTGGCCAGAAGTAATTGCCAACCTAATTGAAAAAGTAACAAACAAAAATAAAAAGAAAGGATTAAACAGATTTAACTAATCAGAATTTCTTGTGCAAAAATAAGTAGAAAGAGATATTTCTCTAGAAAGAGATAATGCATTTGGAGAGGTGAGTAGTTTTTTTTTTATTTTATTTAATGATACTAAAAGTCATTCTCAAACAGAGAGATAATTAAAAGGAAGGAAACACAGTAAGAGACAGAGAGGGAAGACTGTGAATATAATTGAAAATTATCTGGAAAATGTTAAAAGGGTATTAAACACCATCAGAGAAAATAGAATATCTAGGAAATTTTTATGAGTATTAAATGGTTTGTATGAAAATAATACTATAACAAACATATATAAATATTTCAACGCCTAACTCAAGCAAAGACTCTAACGTTCAAGACTCTAACGTTCGCATGAAGTATAACACATGGGTCAACATAAATTAGAGAAATAATTTTATAGAGTTCAAACTTGAAACTGATGTCATGGGCTCACATAGGTTGACTTGGAGTTCAATGGACTTCATCAAGGATAACGACGGAATCGAACTTTCATTAAGGTTATATTCGTGACAACGACTTAAGCTAACCAGGTAAGTGACCTTACTATCGACATGGTTATATTTGATGTTGACACGTGCCCTGTGGTTCTGTACGTGTCATATATATTGATATGTGTCAATTATCTGTGGATCGATATGCTTCCTATATGTTATGTTATGTTATAATATGTGGTTTGTATGATAATAATTATGGTACGATGTGCTCAATGATATGTTTGAGATAGGGTACAAGGAGGATGCACAAAACGAAATGTAACGACAGGAGTAAGATGCGTTCATGAAACGTTAGAGTTAGGTTACATACCGGAGTGCTATGGATAGGAGAGATTGATGAAAGAATACGGTTCGATTATGAGTAGAAAGGGATAGGCTTGTGATAGATTGATAGAACAATAGCGTTAGGGTACGTTCTTGTGACGATATAACTAAGGTACGTTCACGTAACGATATGACTGTGATAGGTATAAGAACGTTAAGGCTATGATAAGTTAGGGAAGGATATGACCATGAAGTGTTTACGATACTCAATGTTTTTTATACGATATATTGTGATGTGATGTATCATGTTTAGATTGTTTTGTGTGACCATTGAGGTAATTGTTGTATGAATTGCTCGTTATGAAATAACATGTTAAAAGTATGGAGCGTTATGTTATGTTTTCTAAATTGTTTGTATACAACATGTTATGAATGACATGATATCACGACAAATGAAATGAAGTGTAACCCCATTTTTTTTCTAAATTGTAGTAGATGGAATTATGTTGTCTAAGGTTTGTGGCTCTAGCACTTCATTGAAATAAATGTTCATGTATACAATAAGGTTGGAAAACTTACATAGTTCCTCATTTTTTTTTATACTATAATTCCATCTACTAGATCAATAGTTTTACTAGTTTCTGCTTTACATTGTTCTCCAAATCCAATTTTCTACCCTTGGCTAAAGGTTCACTAATTTATTTGTTTGTCCATGCGTTCTCAAAATCTCATTTTTAAATATCCAAAATGGCATTTTCTTTGGATCCAAATTTTTTTTTTCTCTCTCCCTATCATTAAAGAAATACAAAGAAAAATTTCGGGTTAGAAACATTCTCGAGAATTTCTCTTAAGATTTGAACCCATAGCTAATGGTAGAACTAGGATAGATATTTTCTGTTTCCTACTCACCCACGTTCATATCTTTGCTTCTCGATTTATCTCTAATTTTAATCTTCCTCCCCAATAAGATATTACGGTGCTAGTGTAGACCGAAATTTCATTATAGTCCAATACTTACCGGTAATAGATACCGGGGCTTTGCAATATTTGACTGATCAGAATTCTGTATAGTCTATTTACTATAGGAGTTCCCCAGAAATTCATTAGAGGAATGTTTCCAATTAAAATTGTTCGTTCTCTATATTTTTAATAATTAAAAATAAAGAAATAATTGTTTTCCTTTCCTCATTATTGTTGGTGTCCATTTGATTTGGTTCATCATTAATGTCTCATCTTTGTAGATGAATTCCATATACAAATTTGCCTATTTTCCCATACAAAATCAAGAAATTGGTAATACTTCTTCTCTCTTGGCTACCTACCCCAATTCTAGTAAATTTTTTGAGTCAAAATCATGACATGAAACTAGTTAAGAACTCCACCCTGTTCCAATGCAAATAGAATGCACTAGTAAATCACATGGATCTAGGAACGACTTCCTGTATTTGATTTGTGGTCAAGCTAGAGTTTGAGGATTTGGTAACTTTCATAGGAAACATTGTCAAATAGGCTTTTCTCTTGGTATACCTTATCTACTACAGTCCAAAACTAATGTTCCTATAACCATAATGGAAAGACATCACAACCCTTTCAATGCCTTTGTAATACCAAGAATGGGCTTAACAAAATTCTCTTATAAAAATTGGTATTGTATAAGCATGGTGGATATCCTCAGTTGCCATAAAACTTGGGATACTTGAAAATCAAACTTAAAATGATAGTCTTGAAACTTTAACTCTAGTAATACATTTTAACCGGGTCGACATTGCTAGGAAAAATTGTTTGGTAATTTCCTACAACAATTTGTTTATGTTGAGCTTCCTGAGTGCATTCGTGTACCCTAAGAAAAACTTCTAGTTGATTTAGAGACAATGTCCCACTCTAATCCTCTTGTATCCCCCACCCATGTTCATCTTAAATCATGGTTTCTTAAATTTAAGGTATCTTGACAATCTCATATCTCCTACCGTAGCCCCTCTCCATATACCTCTAAAATTTTGACCATGATCACCTCCAAAAATAAGTCTGGACCTTCAACCTCTAAAAGTGTTTTGATGAAGAAGAAGGGAAAAGGGAAAAATAAGATTCCTACTAACCGCAAGAACAAGGTTCAAAAAGCAGATAAAGGAAGATGCTTCCATTGCAACGAAAACGGGCATTGGAAGAGAAACTGCCCAAAATACCTTGCAGAGAAAAAAGCCGAAAAGACACAACAAGGTAAATATGATTTACTCGTTGTAGAAATGTGTTTAGTAGAGTATGACAACTCAACTTGGATACTAGATTCAGGGGCGATTAATCATATTTGTTCTTTTTACCAGGAAACTAGCTCCTGAAGAATGCTTGCGGACGGCGAGATAACACTCAGGGTTGGAACAGGAGAGGTTGTCTCAGCAAGATCAGTAGAAAATTTAAAGTTGTTTTTTGGAGATAGACTCATTATATTAGATAATGTACTTTTTGTTCCTGGAATGAAAAGAAATCTAATATCCATCTCTTGTTTATTAGAACAGTTGTATAAAGTATCTTTTGAAATCAATGAAGTGTTCATTTGCAAAAGAGGTATTCATATTTGTTCTACAAAACTAGAAAACAACTTATATATGTTAAAACCGAGCAAAACAAAAGCTATTTTAAATACTGAGATGTTTAAAACAGCTGAAACTCAAAATAAACGACAAAAGATTTCTCCTAATACCTATCTTTGGCACTTAAGACTAGGCCACATTAATCTCAATAGGATTGAGAGATTGGTTAAGAGAGGACTTCTAAATAAGTTAGAAGACAATTCTTTACCTCCATGTGAGTCTTGTCTTGAGGGTAAAATGACTAAACGATCATTTTGCGAAAAAGGTTATAGAGCCAAAGAAACCTTAGAACTCGTGCATACAGATCTGTGTAGTCCAATGAATGTCAAAGCACGAGGAGGGTATGAATATTTCATCAGTTTTATTGATGATTATTCAAGGTATGGCTATCTTTACCTAATGCATCACAAGTCCGAAGCTCTTGAAAAATTTAGAGAGTATAAGACTGAGGTTGAGAATCTATTAGGTAAAACTATTAAAACACTTCGATCAAATCGATGAGGAGAGTACATGGACTTAAGATTTCAGGACTATATGATAGAACATGGAATAAGGTCTCAACTCTCAGCCCCTGGTATGCCTCAACAAAATGGTGTATCAGAAAGGAGAAATAGAACTCTATTAGACATGGTTCGGTCTATGATGAGTTTCGCTGAATTACCCAATCCGTTTTGGGGATATGTAGTGGAGCTGCTACATACATTTTGAACATGGTTCCTACTAAGAGTGTTTCAGAAACACCTTATGAGTTATGGAAAGGGCATAACGGTAGTTTACGTCACTTCAGAATTTGGGGATGTCCAGCACATGTGTTGTTGCAAAATTCCAAGAAATTAGAACGTCGTTAAAAATTATGTCTATTCGTAGGATACCCCAAAGAGATGAAAGGTGGTTTGTTTTATGATCCTCAAGAATAGAGTGTTTGTATCAACGAACACTACATTCTTAGAGGAAGACCACGTAAGAAATCATCAACCTCGTAGCAAACTAGTATTAAGTGAGATTTCTAAAAAAGCTACTGATAAAACAACAAGAGTTATTGATCAAGCTGGTCCTTCAACCAGAGTTGTTGATGGAGCTGACACTTCTGGTCAATCACATCCTTCTCAAAAGTTGAGAATGCCTCGACGTAGTGGGAGGGTTATAACTCAACCCGATCGTTACTTGGGTTTGAAAGAAACTCAAGTCATCATACCTGATGATGGTGTTGAGGATCCATTGACCTATAAACAGGCAATGAATGATGAAGATAGAGATCAGTGGATTAAAGCCATGAATCTTGAAATGGAGTCAATGTACTTCAATTCAGTCTGGGAACTTGTAGATCAACCAGATGGGGTAAAACCTATTGGTTGCAAATAGATCTATAAGAGGAAACGAGACCAAACCGGTAAGGTACAGACCTTTAAAGCACGAATAGTAGCAAAGGGTTATACCCAAAAAGAGGGGGTGGACTATGAAGAAACCTTCTCTCCTGTTACTATGCTTAAATCAATTAGAATACTCTTGTCTATTGCCACATTTTATGATTATGAAATTTAGCAAATGGATGTTAAGACAGCTTTTCTAAATGGCAATCTTGAAGAGAGTATCTATATGGCTCAACCAGAGGGGTTCATTGAACAGGATCATGAGCAAAGGGTTTGCAAGCTTAAAAGATCCATTTATGGGTTGAAGCAAGCATCTCGATCCTGGAACATAAAGTTTGATACTGCGATCAAATCTTATGGCTTTAAACAGAATGTTGACGAACCTTGTGTTTATAAAAGGATAGTCAACTCTACAGTAGCTTTCCTGGTGTTGTACGTTGACGATATCCTACTCATTGGAAATGATGTGGGAATTCTGACTGACATTAAGCATTGGCTGGCGACACAATTCCAAATGAAAGATTTGGGAGAGGCTCAGTTTGTTCTTGGAATCCAAATTGTTCGGAATTGCAAGAACAAAACACTAGCATTGTCTCAAGCATCGTACACCGATAAAATGTTGATTCGATATAAGATGCAGGACTCCAAGAAAGGATTATTACCTTTCAGGCATGGAGTTCATTTGTCGAAGGAACAAAGTCCTAAGACACCTCAAGAAGTTGAGGATATGAAACACATTCCCTATGCATCAGCGGTCGGTAGTCTGATGTATGTCATGCTATGTACCCGACCTGACATATGCTATGCTGTGGGAATTGTCATCAGATATCAGTCCAATCCGGGACGTGCTCGTTGGACTGCCGTTAAGAATATCCTCAAGTATCTTAGGAGAACGAGGGACTATATGCTAATGTACGGTGCTAAGGATCTGATCCTTACAGGGTACACTGACTCAAATTTTTAGACTGATGTAGATTCGAGAAAATCGACATCAGGATCTGTCTTCACTCTGAACGGAGGAGCAATACTATGGAGAAGCATAAAGCAAGGTTGCATTGCTGATTCCATCATGGAGGCTGAGTATGTTGCTGCTTGTGAAGCAGCGAAAGAATCTGTATGGCTTAGGAAGTTCTTAACTGATTTGGAAGTCGTTCCAAATATGCATCTTCCCGTCACTCTTTATTGTGATAACAGTGGAGCAGTTGCAAATTCAAAAGAACCAAGAAGCCATAAGCGAGGAAAACATATTGAGCGCAAATATCATCTCATAAGGGAGATTGTGCAACGAGGAGATGTGATCGTCACACACATAGCTTCAGAACACAACATTGCTGATCCATTTACAAAGTCCCTCACGGCTAAAGTGTTTGAAGGGCACCTAGTGAGTCTAGGACTACAAGTTATGTAATCTAGGGCAAGTGGGAGAAAAGGCATGAGTATGTGATGCCCTAGTTTATTGTATTTCTCTCCACTCAACGTTATAAAACCCAACTAAAGTTTTAGTCCAAGTGGGAGGTTGTTGGGTTTTATGTCCTAACACTCATAGTTTGTAAACAAAGATATATTCTATTTTCAATAAAGTTATTATTGATGTTTATTCAGTAAAAATTGTTATTGAATAAAGTGAACTTTACGATCATTAATCTAAATCCAATAAACTAAGAACACTCTGGCTATAGTATGATTACTTGAACTATATGTAGAGACATAAGAGTGGATCAAGTTCAAGTATATAGTCAAAATGATCTATAGTATAAGGATAAGGCTGAGTACCTTATTCTGGGGACACTATGGATGCGGCCCACTTTTGTATATGATATAAACAATGTGATCACTAAATTGTACATGTGGAGACATGTGAGTGGGGGCGTCCTATGCAATGAGTATTGCATAAGATCGAACCATGAAGAAAACCACTCTCACTTTATAATGTCGTTTACTGTTGAGACTGATTTTCTTTTCATTTGATAACCTAGGTAATTCGGTTTTAATCCTGAGCTAATCATGAACTCCTGTTTATTTGGAATTATCCTTAGATTTGCATGGGTGAGAGTGGCTCTAGTTCGCCGACTCAACAGGCCTCCCATTTCAGGGGTAAGACTGGGTGAATGGCTGGGGACGTGGGGTGCAAGACGGAATTCGCTCCTACCCACTTTTAGGGATAGAAGAAAGGTAGTTCCCTTAAGCACTGACTCCAGGTATTGAACAAGGGGCCCCACCCTCTCATTGGCCTGAGAGGGATTCAGTTTACTGGTTGGACCACAAACCAATTGTTCATTAGAGGATCAGTGAGACATAAGGAACAAGAAGTAACTTCAGGGGTAAAACGGTAAATTGACCCAGCTCTAGTTACGAACAACCTGTGAAGGATCGACTTACTAATCATGGTTATATCAGATGGACAGAAATATATCTATAGTGAGGGGAGTGCAACTACTAGGCTATAGTGGAGTGTCCTAGTAGTTAACGAATGTTGGTTAACCAGGTTAATGAGTTTAATCGGCTAATCTTAGATCGTTGGAGCCCATGATCTATAGGTCCATTAGGTCCCTCTGCTAGCTCATATCGGACTAAACCATAGAACAGTGTGACGAGTGAGTTCGAAGTGTTCGAATTCAAAATAGGGAATATGCGTTACATATATACGATATATTTAACCGCAATTTTGTTTTATTTACGAATTAAACAAAAAGAGAGAATCTGAGATATTTAAATAAGATTTAAATATCTTAATCAATTATGTGTCGGAATTGATTGGGATTGACATTTAATTAATATTAAATATTAATTAAATAGTTTAATTTATCATTTAATGTTACTTTAATTTGAAATTCATTATTCAAATTAATTGTTGAATTAAAATGAAGAAAGTCAAAATGTTGACTTTCATCTAATGGATAAATCCATAGTGGAATTTTGAGGTGTCAAAATTTGGTTTAACCAAACTTGCATGTTTGCCAAATAAACCCCACAAGTTTGAGTAGAATTTTAAGTGTCAAAATTTGGTTAACTCAAACATGCATGCTTGCCACATAATCCCAAACATTTGAGTGGAATTTTAAGTGTCAAAATTTGGTGATCTCAAGTTTGCATGAACATGCAAACCTTTACTCTTTAAATAGAGTGATCATGATACTTGGAAGGGATTCTTCATCTTGATGAAAAACCTTGAGAAAAACCTTTCACAAACACTCTTTCACATATACAAAATCCCTCCCAAGTTTAGTCACTCACCGGATTCCACAATCCCGTTCTAAGGCCGGAGGATAGTGGAGAAGACACTAGTGGTGGTTCGAAACCGGTTCGTGAGGCAAAAGGAGTTTGAACTACAAAAGATTAGTATTTAAACTCATTAAGTTTTATTACTTATGAACATGCTAGTTATTTATAATAATTGATGTTCTAAAAGTGCCTAAGATCCAAATTGCTTCCGCATGTGTTATATTAACACCATCAGACGCAACCCCCTCTGGAGCTTCAGCGACGCTTCCGGACGACGCAACCCCCTCTGGAGCTTCAGCGACGCTTCCAGACGACGCAACTCCCTCTGGAGCTTCAGCGACGCTGCCGAGCGACGCAACTCCCTCTAGAGCTTCAGTGACGCTTTCGGCCGACACAACCCCCTCTGGAGTTTCAGCGACGCTTCTGTCCGGACGACGCAACCCCTTCTGGAATTTCAGTGACGCTTCCGGCCGACGCAACCCCCTCTGGAGTTTCAGCGACGCTTCTGTCCGGATGACGCAACCCCCTCTGGAGTTTCAGCGACGCTTTTGTCCGGACGACGCAACCCCCTCTGGAGCTTCAGCGACGCTTCCGAACGGCGTAACCCCCTTTGGAACTTCAGCGACGCCTCCGGCCGACGCAACCCTCTCTGGAGTTTCAGCGACGCTTCCGGCCGATGCAAACCCCTCTGGAGCTTCAGCGACGCTTCCGGCAGACGCAACCTCCTCTAAAGTTTCAGCGACGCTTCCAGTCAACGCAATCCTCTCTAGAGTTTCAGCCAGCGACGCTGCCGACCGACGCAACCCCCTCTGGAGCTTCAACGACACTTTCGAACGACGCAACCCCCTCTGGAGCTTCAGCGATACTTCTGGCCGACGCAACTCCCCTCTAGAGTTTCAGCGATGCTTCTGGTCGACGCAACCCCCCTCTGGAGTTTCAACGACGCTTCCGGTACTTTTCTTCAATTCTCTAACAGTCTTTGTGAAGCTAACTCGTTTATGTTTGCTCATAACACAGTTCTCACAAGGACTTATAACAATCTCCACATCAAATACACCTTGTTCATAGCCGACGGTTTTTCGTACATATTCGACAGCGTCTTCAACAGACCTGACGTTGTCTTCTCCTTGATAATGTTGAACGCCACGTTTATGGATAGCGTCAACTAGATCAGCCCCAAGGCTTGTTGATCCTTGAGCTTCCACTGTTCTGTGGTCATGGTATCCGGCTTCACCCCCAACAGAGGTTCGTGAAGATCTTTCTCGTACAGATAATCTTCAATCTGCATCTTCTAGAAACCGAAATCGGATCCATCGAACTTCTCAATTCCAATCTTTGAACTTTCCATCTTCACAGATCATGGTGAATTTCGCCTAGCTCTATCTTCCGCTTGACTCTGACTTTCGCCTGGCTATGATACTGCCTGGCTCTGACTTCCGCCTGGCTCTGACACCGTCTGGCTCTGACTTCCGCCTGGCTCTGACACCGTCTGGCTCTGACTTCCGCCTGGCTCTGACTTCTGCCTGGCTCTGACTTCCGTCTGGCTCTAACTTCTGCCTGGCTTTGATACCAATTGTTAGGATCGATATCAGTCGTTAGCTCTGATACCAGTTGTTAGGATCGCACAACAACGCACACGCTCGATCTAGATGAACACAAAGAAAAGGATAGAGAAAATTGCAATGAGAACTCTGGCTAAAGGGATTTTTTTATTGATGACTTCAGGTATGTACAACAAGAGAGAGTACAGAGAATAGAAAGTACATTTTCAAAGCTCTACCGGACCAGATATATATATATGGCATAGTTTACTATATATAGCTTTACCAGATTTAGCCATCTACTATATATAGCTATTTACCATATATAGCTTTACCGGATATAGCTTTACCATATATAGCTTTACTATATATAGTTTTACCAAATATAGCTTTACCGGATATAACCGTTGACCAAGCTATAAATAAGTATCAGGCTCCATAGCCTAACAGTCCCACTAGTCCTATAGTCATCATTTAATGAACATAACCCCGTGTCACGTTTTCATGCTTACATGTCATTCTCATTCTCATTTTGTTACATATCATATATATTCCTAGCGGGGTTATGTATCATGCAATTTACCGTATTTCATGTCATACAATTCATTCAGTTGCATTTCAATACTCATACAACAAGCCAAAATCGTACAAGGGCCACACATCGTCACATGCATTCATATCACATCAACTAAGCAGCATAAATAACATAACATATAGGAAGCATATCGATTCACAGACAATTCACACATATCAATATATATGACACGTGCCGAACCACAGGGCACGTGTCAACATCAAATATAACCATGTCGATAGTAAGGTCACTTACCTGGTTAGCTTAAGTCGTTGTCACGAATATATCCTTAATGAAAGTTCGATTTCGTCGTTATCCTTAATGAAAGTCCATTGAACTCCAAGTCAACCTATGTGAGCCCATGACATTAGTTCCGAGTTTGAATTTCTACCAAATTGTTTCTCTAATTTATATTGATCCATGTGTTATATTTCATGTGAACGTTAAAGTCTTTGCCTGAGTTAGGTCTTGAAATGTTTATAGACGTTTGTTATAGTATTATTTTCATATAAACCATTTAATACCCATTTAAAATTTTACAGATATTATATTTTCTCTTACAGTGTTTAACACTCTTTAACATTTTCCAGATAATTTCAATTATATTCACAATCTTCCCTCCCTGTCTCTTACTGTATTTCCCTTCTTTTAATTATCCCCTGTGTTCGTGTTCGAGGATGACTTTTAATATAATTAAATAATATAAAAGGAAAACTACAGCAAAATTCTTTTAATATCATTAAATAAAATAAAATAAAAGGAAAACTATTTACCTCTTCAAATGCAAAAATCTTTTTCTAGCAAAATATCTCTCACTGCCAAAACTAAATCTGAACCCTCTTTTTTTGTGTTTGTTTTTGCCGAGAGAAGAAATTCTGATACGTTAAACCTGTTTAACCCTTCTTTAGTTTTGTTTGCTACCTTTTCAATTAGATTGGCCAATTTAATCGATTTTTTTGTCCTGCTATTGATCCTGACCATCTTTCTAATGAGGTAAATTGCTAAATAAAACTAAATAATTGGATAAAAAAAAGAGATCTGAGATATAACTTACAGATAAATCTCAAATCTCTCTCCCATGTAAATCTTGATCATCTCTGCAAACCCATCTCCTTTAAATTTGACGCACCTATTTTTGTTTTCTCAAATCTGACATTTTTCATTTCTGTTTCATTTTTGCAAGAACTATGAGGTGGTTTCATTTCTGTCTCATTTTTGCAGGAACTGTGAGGTGGGTTGAGGAGAGATTGTTGGGGAAGTGACTAGGAGAGATGAGGGAATAATTATTTTTATTTACTTATTTATTAATTTATTATTATTATTATTATTATTTTTACATAATAATAATTTTTTTTGTTCTTTATAATAATTTTTATTTATTTATTATTATTTTTGTTTTTTTTGCCCGTAACATAACAAAATTTTGATTTATACCGGCACCATAATATCTGATTGGGGAGGAAGATTAGAATTAGAGATTGATCAAGAAACAAAGATATGAGTGCGTGTGAGTAGGAAACAAAAAATATATAATTTAGTTCTATCATCAGCTATGGGTTCGAACCTTAAGAGAAATTCTCGAGAAGGTTTCTACCTGAAATTTTTCTCTGTCTTTCTTTAATGATAAGGAGAGAAAAAAAATTTTAGATCAAAAGAAAGTGCCATTTTGGAGTTTTATCAACAATTTTCTTGTGTAGGCAGAGATCCCGTATTTTAAAATGAGATTTTGAGGATGTATGGACAAACAAGTCAATTAGTGAACCTTTAGCTAAGTGTAGAGAATCTGATTTGGAGAACAATGCAAATTAGAAACTAGTAAAACTATTGATCCAGTAGATGGAATCATAGTAAGAAAAAAAATGAGGAACTATGTAAGTTTTCCAATCTTATTATACACATGAACATTTATTTCAATGAAATGCCTGAGCCACAAACCTTAGATGAATTATGTTGTCCATGAAACTTTAGAAGAAGACTCAATATGGCATGATAAGGTTATGTACGAAATTTGGTGACCATTAGGTTATGATAACGGGCTAAACCAAGTGTAGGTGTAAAATGACTAAAATGCCCCTATAATTACATACCACTAGTTTATGACCAAAGTGACTTCTAAATGACATGAAATTAGATGAGGAGCCTTATGTCATGGTGTAAAGGGATTACACAAAGTTACGAGGCCATTGGAATATGTTGAAGAATTAAACCAAGATTTGGGGGTAAATGACCAAAAGACCCTTTCGGAGTATGAATTAAGATTTAAAATACCTAAATTATCTGACAAGACACCTTATAAGGAATCAAAGATTTTATGAATACAAAGTGATAGCCTTATGAAAGTTTTATGCATACAAATAAATGTTTATGACTCATACGGATTAGGGTATACTTGTTAACAATTTTTACTTAGTGGTACTTGAAGACTTGACAAAGAATTCTTAGAATAAGGACCAGAGTTATTCCAAGATTAAAACACTCTTCGGGACGAAAGTTTCTTTTAGAGGTATATAATGTAATAGCCCAAAAATAAATAAAGAAATAAACAAATAAAAAAATTATAAAAAAAATAGTTAAAATAATAATAATAATAAATTAATTAAAATTAAAATTATTAAAAAAAAAAAAAAAAAAAAAAAAACCTTTCCCCCCTCCTTTCTACTAACCTCCCATCCCTTCCCACAATTATCTCTCCTCAACCCATTCTTACGCACAAAAAGTAACAGTGACTGCAAAAATAAACAAAGAAACAATAATTGTCAAATTTAAGAAAAAAAAATGAGAATGGCC
Organism: Cucurbita moschata; assembly: GCF_002738365.1. Taxonomy (NCBI): domain Eukaryota; kingdom Viridiplantae; phylum Streptophyta; class Magnoliopsida; order Cucurbitales; family Cucurbitaceae; genus Cucurbita; species Cucurbita moschata. The sequence goes on along the minus strand of NW_019268522.1, from coordinate 6,532,113 downwards.
TTTAATTGAGATTGGGAGATTTAAGTGAAGATAGATTTGATCAAGAAGATATATATTAAATATTCATTCTCTTTTATCCTTTTTTTTTTTAGAAATCACAGTCAATTATAGTTAGATCTTGAATTATTACAGTGGTTTAGCTTTTAGTTAGATCTTCATTCAATTATTACAATGATTTAGTCTTGAGTTAGAAACTAAATGTCAATCGAATTCTAGCCAATCATGTGGATTAGTAATATTAGATTAAATTTATATCAGCCAAATGAATAGATTAAAAATAGAATGGCCAAGAAAATTTGTGAAAAGTAAACACTGAGACAAGAGAAAGATTTGGAAACAGAAGTCCACTCTGAAATTTGGAATACATCAGAACAGAAGTAAAAGACAACAGATAAAAAAAGAAAGTTTGGAATTAAAAACCACAAACTAAATATAGAGAGAAAGGTATTGAGTAGTAAAGTCCAGAATAACTTGAAATAGTTGTATCTACTTTTTTATATAACATTAACAATGGAAAATAAGATTTTTAATAAAAATATAATTATAGACCTATAACATTTCAAGACTTTTAACAATGGACCAATGTAAATTAGAGAAATAAGTTTGTAGGTTTCAAACTAGAAATTGATGTCCTGGGCTCACATAGGTTGACTCGGATTTCAAAGGACGGAATCGAACTTTCATGAGGGATATATTGGTGACAATGACTTAAGCTAGCCAGGTAAGTGGCCTTGCTATCGGCATGGTTATATTTGATGTTGACACGTGCCTGTGGTTTTGCATGTGTCATATATACTGATATGTGTGAATTATCTATGAATCGATATGCTTATATTATGTTTATGTTATGTTATAATATGTGAATTGTATGATAATAATTGTGGTATGATGTGTTCAAGGATATGTTTGAGATAGGATACGAGAAGAATTTACAAAACGAAATGTAACGATAGGAGTAAGATACGTTCATGAAACATTAAGGTTAAGTTACATACCGGAATGCTATGGATAAGAGAGATTGATGAAAGAATATGGTTAGGATATGGGTAGAAAGGGATAGGTTTGTGATAGATTGATAGAACGATAGCGTTAGGATACGTTCCTGTGATGATCTAACTAAGGTACGTTCACGTAACGATATGACTGTGATAGGTATAAGAACGTTAAGGCTATGATAAGTTAGGGAAGGATATGACCACGAAGTGTTTACGATACTCAATGTTTTTTATACGATATATTGTGATGTGATGTGTCATGTTTAGATTGTTTTGTGTGACCATTGAGGTAATTGTTGTATGAATTACTCGTTATGAAATAACATGTTAAAAGTATGGAGCGTTATGTTATGTTTTCTAAATTGTATGTATACAACATGTTATGAATGACATGATATCATGACAAATGAAATGAAGTGTAACCCCGTTAGGATTATGTATGATATGTAGACTGAAAATGAGAAATGACATGTTAAGCATGAAAGATGATAGCGAGGTTATATTCATTAATGATAAAAGTATAAATATTTGGGACTTCATGCATTATGTGTGCTCATGCATTTGAGGGATACCCCTATTCCATCACGGGGTATGGACGCGTACATCCAATGGCAGGACAACGATCGTTATTTTTGCATAGCGTTGCCGCGACGGTGACTAGTTCTAACGGGTGTCCGGCCTAAGGAGCTCCCAGAGTATGTTCGCCGGACAAGGAAAGTGGCCTAGCGGTGTGCGAACTGACTGGTGAGCCCATACTCGCATGTATGGGCTGTGTGTAGAGTATATGGTACACGTCCACGATTACCCGTTAGAACAGCACCGTAGGAAGACAGATTGAAAGATAGGACCCATCATCTCGTTTGCATGTGATTGTTGCATTTAACCCCAATAGGGGAGTCACTTACTGAGTATTTCTTTAAATACTCAAGCCATGTGCTACTACATTTTTCAGGTTAAGGCGAGGCATTCTTGTACGGCTGATGACGACATCGCAACTCGGAACCATGGCACATGCATAGGGTAGTGGTATTTATTTTCTTAGTCTTAGGCTAGAATAGGATGTTTTTAACTTAAACTCTTATTCATTTTATTTAGTCTTTTGTTGTGTCGTTTTAAAAATGTTTTTGAAACACGTAAGTCTATGGCTGTGTTTTAAGATAAAAGTTATGTTTTATGGAATTTTAATGAAGTCTTCCGCATTCAATGTTTATGGTACGTATACAGTAGCGATCTTAAATTAAGCAGAAAATTTCGGGTCGTTACAGTTGGAGAGCATTGTGATGTCCCACATTGGTTGGGGATGAGAAAAAACCACCATTTATAAGGATGTGGAAACCTTCCCCTAGCAGACGAGTTTTAAAACCTTGAGGGGAAGCCCGAAAGGGAAAGCCCAAAGAGGACTATATTTGCTAGCGGTGGATCTGGACCGTTACAAATGGTATTAGAGCCAGACATCGGACGATGTGCTAGCCTTCTCGTTGTTCCCCGAAGGGGGGTAGACATGAGACAGTGTGCCAGTAAGGACGCTGGGCCCCAAAGGGGGTTGGATTTAGGGGCGATCCCACATCGATTGGAGGAAGGAAAGAGTGCCAGCAAGGCTGGGCCCGAAGGGGGGTGGATTGTGATGTTCCACATTGGTTGGGGAGGAGAACAAACCACCATTTATAAGGGTGTGGAAACCTTCCCTTAGAAGACGTGTTTTAAAGTCTTGAGGCGAACCCCGAAAGGGAAAGCCCAAAGAGGACAATATCTACTAGCGGTGGATCTGGGCCGTTACATGAATCGTTGTAAGAGTTAAAGATATAGGTTGTCTTGGATACAAAGGACAAAATTGAACTTTCATTAAGGATAAAATAGTGACACTAGTATAAGCTAATCAGGTAAGTGTCCTTACTATCGACTCGGTCGAAAGACTTGTCTTATATATGACGACACGTGCCTAGTGGCCCTTGCACGTGTCATTTATGCATTATGTTATGTGATGATGTAATGACGTGATGACGTGATGACGTGATGATGTAAGATGATGATGTGTTGATGTTTTATGATGATGTGATGACGTTAGATAGTGATGCAATTGTTGGTGTTAATATAACACATGCGGAAGCAATTTGGATCTTAGGCACTTTTAGAACATCAATTATAATAAATAACTAGCATGTTCATAAGTATTAAAACTTAATGAGTTTAAATACTAACCTTTTGTAGTTTAAACTACTTTTTCCTCACGAACCGGTTTTGAACCACCACTAGTGTCTTCTTCACTATCCTCCAGCCTTAGAACGGGATTGTGGAATCCGGTGAGTGACTAAACTTGGGAGGGATTTTGTATATGTGAAGAGAGTGTTTGTGAGAGGTTTTTCTCCCAGAAGAAGAAGACCTTCCATGTACCATGATCACTCTATTTAAAGAGTCATGTTTGCATGTTCATAAAAATTTGAGATCACAAAATTTTGACACTTAAAATTCCACTCAAATATTTGGGATTATGTGGCAAGCATGCATGTTTGAGTTAACCAAATTTTGACACTCAAAATTCTACTCAAACTTGTGGGGTTTATTTGGCAAGCATGAATTTTTGACACCTTAAAATTCTACTAACATGAATTTTTCCATTAAATGAAGTCAACATTTTGACTTTCTTCATTTTAATTCAACAATTAATTTGAATAATGAATTTCAAATTAAAGTTACATTAAATGATTAATTAAACTATTTAATTAATATTTAATATTAATTCAAATGCCAATCCCAATCAATTCCGACACATGATTGATTAAGATATTTAAATATCTCAGATTCTCTCTTTTTGTTTAATTCGTAAATAAAACAAAAATGCGGTTAAATATATCGTATATATGTAACGCATATTCCCTAATTTGAATTCGAACACTTCGAACTCACTCGTCACACTGTTCTAAGGTTTAGTCCAATATGAGCTAGCAGAGGGACTGTAACGACCCGGGAAAGAAAGAAAGAAAAAGAAAATATTATACATACATACATATATATATATATATATATATATATA
>NW_019268522.1:6522129-6525443 GCF_002738365.1 Cucurbita moschata | reverse complement strand
AGATAAGAAAAGAAAAACGTTTTCAAACTCGCATGCATTTTTATGTTAATGTTACTGAAATTGTTGTTATATTTCACGTATTTATTTAAGAGCATGATGTGATGTGTTGCGTGCTTAGTGATTTTCTTTGCAATATGATGTGAACTTAGTAGATGTGATGCATAGCATAATTTCATAGGTAATGAGCCTTAGACTTAAGAGATGCTATCTTGGTTTCTAGAACCATGCTGCTTAGACCATGCGAAAGAGTAAGACGAGGAAGGGGACGACCTCCTATTAGAGATAGAGGATGAGGTGAGGCTGAAGAGAGCCCACCTCGAGAGGGATCAGAGACAGGGTTTGAATTAGAACCCTTGTTGCATGTATGGTCGGCAAGCAGCCCTAAGAGGGTAGACATAGTAACTAAGGATAGAGTAAAGAATGACCAAGCAATAGTAACCGACCAAACTCTAAGCGTAGTCTTAATAGTAGTAAAGATGACCGACTTCGACGTAATACTGGGCATGGATTGACTAGCTGCAAATCATGCTATTATAGAATGTCACAAAAAAAAAAAGTGATTATTCTCACCATCGGTGGGACCTAGCTTTAAATTTAAAGGCACAAATACCGAGGCAACCCCAAAGGTATTCTCGATGATGAAAGCAAAGAGATTAGTCCAACAATGCGGTTGGACTATATTAGCATGTGCCGTAGACGTAAGAGGAAAAGAAAAGACCTTAGAAAACGTGTCCATTGTAAATGAGTTCCCAAATGTGTATCTGGTTGACCTACCTAGAATACCCCCTTCTCGAGCGGTCGACTTAGTCATCGAACTCGAGCCGGGAACTGGGCCTATTCCTAAAGCACCCTATCGCATGGCGCTAGCAGAGTTGAAAGAACTCAAGGCGCAATTACAAGACCTACGGGATAAAAGGTTCATTCGACCTAGCATATTCCCCTAGGTTGCGTCAGTGTTGTTTGTTCAGAAGAAAGATGGATTGATGTTTTTGTGCATCGATTATAGAGAGTTAAATAAGAGAACCATAAAGAACAAATACCCTCTGCCTAGAATAGAAGAGTTATTCGATCAACTAAGAGAAGCAACGATATTTTCTAAGATAGATCTACGGTCAGGTTATCCTTGAATAAAGAGTAAAGAAAAAGACGCACCGAAGACAACATTCAGGACAAGGTATGATCGCTATAAGTTCGTGATATGTCATTTAGCCTCACCAATGCTCCAGCTGTGTTAACGGGGTTAATGAACCAAGTTTTCAAGGACTGTCTAGACACTTTTGTGATCATGCTCATTGATGACATCCTAGTGTACTCGAAAACAAACTTGGTACACTAGGAACACCTCTAAAATGTCCTAGCCACCCTAAGAGAGAACAAGTTGTATGTCAAGTTCTCAAAGTGTGAATTTTGGTTAGATAAGTCTCTTTCCTAGGATACGTGGCGACAAAGGGTGGAGTATCCGTAGATCCTACTAAGATCAAAGCGGTCACGAAGTAGGAACGCCCAACTTCGATAACATCAGTACAGAGTTTCTTGGGACTAGCGAGATACTATCGAAGGTTCGTATAGGACTTCGCTAGAATAGCCTCGCCTTTGACACAGCTAACGAGAAAAGGGGTACCATTTATATGAAATGATGCTTGTGAGGCAAGCTTCCAAAATCTAAAATAGAGGTTGGTAACCGTCCCGATATTCACGGTTCCCAAGATCTCAGAAGAGTACGTAATCTATAGCGATGCCTTCAAAGAATGGACTGTGATGTTAATGCAACACGTTAACGTTGTTGCATACGCGTCCCCGTCAACTAAAAGAATACGAAGATAATTACCCTACCCACGATCTGGAGTTGGCCGCTGTAGTGTTCGCGTTGAAAATTTGGTGACACTATCTGTATGAAGAGGGAATTCAAAATTTAACCGACCACAAGATTTTAAATATTTCTTCACCCAGAAAGAGTTAAATATGAGACAGAGAAGGTGGTTAGAATTGGTGAAGGACTACGATGTAGATATCCAGTACCACCCTGGAAAAGCAAATGTGGTCGCAGACGCTTTGAGTAGAAAGGTGGCCCACTCTTCGGCCCTCATTACGAGGGAAGTAAGGGTACAAAGAAAATTTGATGGAGCCATCATAGTTGTAGCGACCGAGAGAGTCATGGCACAACTGGCCCGACTTACAGTGCAACCTACACTTAGGCAAAGAATGGTTACCTCCCAACGAGAGGATTCAAACCTACAGAAAGTCTTAAGTCAGCTAGCTGAGAGTCTAGTAATGGATTCTCAAAGACCTCAGATGAAGGGCTATTGTATCAGGGATGCCTATATGTCTCGACAATAGAGGAGCTAAGGAAAGAAATACTAACGAAGGTCACAACTCGCCATTTGTCATGCACCTTTGAGATACAAAGATGAATTTAAAGCAACACTTTCGATGGAAGAGCATGAAGAGGGATGTGGCCGAGTTTGTGAGCAAGTGCTTAGTTTGTCAACAAGTGAAAGCTCCTAGACAAAAGGCAGCGGGGTTGTTGCAGCCCCTAAGCATACTAGAGTGGAAGTGGGAAAACATAGCAATGGACTTCATAGTAGGATTACCCAAAACGCTTAAAGGCTATACAATGATCGGGTAGTTGTCGATAGGTTGACCAAGTCAGCACACTTCCTACCTGGGAAAGCTACATATACAGTTGACAATTGGGAAAAGCTGTATGTGAAAGAAAGAGTAAGAATACATGGAGTCCCAGTATCTATAGTGTCGGATCGGGACCCACGCTTTATGTCAGCATTCTAGCTCAGACTTAAAAAAAGCGCTTGGTACCCGCCTCGACTTTAGTACTGCCTTTAACCCCCAAACAGATGGACAAATGGAGCGTTTAAACCAAATTCTAGAGGACATGCTACGCGCTTGCATACTAGATTTTAATGGAAGTTAGGATTCCAAACTCCACCGGATAGAATTCTCGTATAATAACAGCTTTCAAGCAACTATTGGAATGGCACCGTTTGAGGCCTGATACGAAAAGTGGTGTAGGTCCCCACTATGCAGGGACGAAGTAGGCGAGAGAGTTATTTGGACCCGAGCTGGTTTGACTCACCAATGAGGCAGTCCAGAAAATTCGAGCAAGGATGCGTATTGCTCAAAGTAGACAGAAAAGCTACGCCGATGTAAGGCGTAGAAGCCTTGAGTTTGGGATAGGGGACCCAGTATTCCTCAAGGTGGCACCTATGAAAGGTGTGTTAAGATTCGAACGTAAGGGCAAGTTAAGTCCTAAATTCATTGGACCATTCGAGATCCTAGAGCGAGTTGGTCCAGTAGCG
>NW_019268522.1:6490520-6519964 GCF_002738365.1 Cucurbita moschata | reverse complement strand
TGTTTGGCTCGGCTCACCTGTTTTCAGCCCGGTTTCCACTGTTTCGACCCTCCCGGATCTGTTTTCGGCCCCGATTAAGGTATCCGAGGCCGTTTTAGAGCCGTATTTCACATTTATTAAATTAGGTAAATTAATTGTGAAATACTAACGGAAAGTGGTGAACGGTGTGATAGGAAACAAACCCCAGCGAAGTAGGAAGCAGCTCTCACGGAACGGGAGCTTACGTTTAGCTATTTAGGGAGTACTTCGGCCGAGGCCAACCAAGTAAGTGGTCTTACTATAGGATAGGCTAAATAATTGTATGAGTTATGATGATGTGTGGATTATGATGCTTGATGATATGTGCAGTATATACATATTTTGTTGGGTGACGCTTGATATGTTTGACGCACGTTGTGGCATTATGATGAGCTTGATGATTGCATGATTTTTACCTTAATATGATGATGTTTTCCATATTGAGCATGCTAGATGATGATGAGTGCCATATTGCATCATGTCGTTAGATCGACGTAGGACACAACCCTAAGAGCATGAAAATGATATTTATATAAATATCCACGAGTATGCGTTACCTAGGGTAACAAAGAGATGAGACTAGAGGGTTGTGTCAGAAGAGACATTACGATGGATTTAGAGGGACCTCATGCATTTTGTATGTTCATAAGCATAGGGCTACTTCCCCTAGAGATGATGAGTGCGGACGCGCACCTTATGATGAGCGCGAATGCGCACAGGTGCGGAAGCACACAGATGAGGGTGTTCATGAGGCGCATGACACTATGGGGTTCCGCTGACCTCCGGACGTCGCTACAGATTAGCTTGACCAGAGGGTCCAGGGGGTGTGCGAGCGCCCTGGGGACTCACACTCGCACGTGTGAGTCGTGTGTAGGGAAGTACTACACATCCAATTTATCCGAGACTGGAGGCCACCCCTAAGATGATTAGAGATAGGTCCCTAAATCATGATTGCATGTGTTTGCATTTGCATGGCCTCCTATAGTGGGGCCACTTACTGAGTATTCTTTGAAATACTCAGGCCGTGTGCCACATCATTTTTCAGGTAAAGGCAAGGCGCACTTGTACGGAGGACGGCGACATCGCGAGCAGAGACTGTGGCACGTGCATAGGGTAGACTCATATTTAAATTTCTAGTCTTAAGTTAGAATAGGTTGTTTTGCATTTCATTGTTTTAAATTATTTTGTACTTGTTTTTGTTTCTCCAAATTTCAGTATTTCATATTTAAACACGTAAGACCATGGCAGTGTTTTTCAGAGGAGAAGTTGTTTTAAACGTTTTTTTTGAAAATTTTCATTATCAATTATGTTCATGTAAGAGTTATATTTCCGCATTATAGATGAGCATGAGACGTTAGTAGCGACTCTGAGTATGTGGAAATTTAGGGTCGTTACAGGGACCTAATGGACCTATAGATCATGGGCTCCAACGATCCAAGATTAACCGGCTAAACTCATTAACCTTGTTAACCAACATTCGTTAACTACTAGGACACTCCACTATAGCCTAGTAGTTGCACTCCCCTCACTATAGATATATTTCTGTCCATTTAATATAACCATGATTAGTAAGTCGATCCTTCACAGGTTGTTCGTAACTAGAGCTGGGTCAATTTACCATTTTACCCCTAAAGTTACTTCTTGTTCCTTATGTCTTACTGATCCTCTAATGAACAATTGGTTTGTGGTCCAACCAATAAACCGAATCCCTCTCAGGCTAATGAGAGGGTGGGGCCCCTTGTTCAAGACTTAGAGTCAGTGCTTAAGGGAACTACCTCTCTTCTATCCCTAAAAGTGGGTAGGAGTGAATTCCATCTTGCACCTCACGTCCCCAGCCATTCACCCCAATTCCATCTAATTTGCCTATTGAGTCGGCAAACTAAAGCCACTCTCACCCATGCAAATCTAAGGATAATTCTGAATAAACAGGAGTTCATGGTTAGCTCAGGATTAAAACCGAATTACCTAGGTTATCCAATGAAAAGAAAATCAGTCTCAACAGTAAACGACATTATAAAGTGAAAGTGGTTTTCTTCCTGGTCCGATCTTATGCAATACTCATTGCATAGGACGCCCCCACTCACATGTCTCCACATGTATAATTTAGAGATCACATTGTTTAGATCATATACAAAAGTGGGCCGCATCCATAGTGTCCCCAGAATAAGGTACTCAGCCTTATCCTTATACTATAGATCATTTTGACTATATACTTGAACTTGATCCACTCTTATGTCTCTACATATAGTTCAAGTAATCAGACTATAGTCAGAGTGTTCTTAGTTTATTGGATTTAGATTAATGATCGTAAAGTTCACTTTATTCAATAACAATCTTTACTGAATAAACAACAATAATAACTTATTGAAAATAGAATATGTTTTTTGTTTACAAACTATAGTTTTAGGACATAAAACCCAACAACAATGATGTTATATGATAATGTGATGTTATATGATGATGTGTTGATGTTATGTGATAACGTGATGACGTTAAATGATGATGTGATGACGTTAGATGATGATGTGATGATGTTATATGATGGTGTGATAATGTTATGTGATGATGTGATGATGTTAGATGATGTTATGATGATGTTATATGATGACTTGATGACGTTAGATAATGATGTGATAATGTTATGTGATGATGTGATGATGTTAGATGATGATTGCATGACATTTACCTTAATATGATGATGTTTCCCATATTGAGCATGCTATATGATGATGAGTGTCATATTGTATCATGTCGTTAGATCGACATAGGACACACCCTAAGAGCATGAAAATGATATTAATATAAATATCAACGAGTATGTGTTACCTAGAGTAACAAAGAGATGAGACTAGAGGGTTGTGTCAAAAGAGACATTATGATGGATTTAGAGGGACCTCATGCATATTGTATGTTCATAACCATAGGCCTACTTCCCCTAGAGATGATGAGTGCGGACGAGCACAATATGATGATGAGTGCGAATGTGTACGAGCGTGAATGTACACAAGCGCGAATGCGCATAGATGAGGGTGTTCATGAGGCGCATGACATTATGGGGTTCTGCTAACCTCCGAACGTCGCTACAGATTAGCTTGACCAAAGAGTCCATGGGGTGTGCGAGCGTCCTGGGGATTAACACTCGCACGTATTAGTCGTGTGTAGGGAAGTACTGCACATCTAATTTGTCCGAGACTGGAGGCCACCCTTATGATGATTGGAGATAGGTCCCTAAATCATGATTGCATGTGTTTGTATTTGCATGGCCCCCTATAATGGGGCCACTTACTGAGTATTCTTTGAAATACTTAGGCCGTGTGCCACATCATTCTTCAGGTAAAGGCAAGGTGCATTTGTATGGAGGACGGCGGCATCGCGAGCAGAGACTGTGGCACGTGCATAGGGTAGACTCATATTTAGATTCCTAATCTTAAGTTAGAATAGTTTGTTTTGCATTTCATTGTTTTAAACTATTTTATATTTGTTTTTATTTTCTCTAAATTTCAGTATTTCGTATTTAAACACGTAAGACCATGACTGTGTTTTCCAGAGAAGAAGTTCTTTTAAGCGTTTTTTGAAGTTTAAGTTATAAATGATGTTCATGTAAGAGTTATATTTCCGCATTAGAGATGAGCATGAGACATTAGTAGCGACTCTGAGTATGTGGAAATTTAGGGTCGTTACAAGACAAGGGGGCGAATTGGTTAATAGACTTCAGACGGCATGACCCCCATCCATTTGTCGTTTCAAAGAAAGATTCCACAGCAGCTTAGATGTGGATCGCAACCATTGAAACGACCTTGAATCAATGAGGTGCCCTGATGACCACAAAGTGGCGTGCGTGACATATGTACTACAAAAGGACGCAGAAGTGTGGTGGGCAGATAACAAACAGAATATCAACCTGAGAGAGGGGATCACAATGTGGGAAGCCTTCTTGAAATACTACTATCCAAGGAAAACACGTACAAAAAAAAAAAAAAAAAAAAAAAAAAAAAAAAAAACCATCTGACCCAAGACGAAGCACTGTGGATCAATATGATCAGGAATTCATGAGATTAAAGAGGTTTGCACCATCACTAGCAGGCACTAAAGAAAAACAGACAGAGAAATTTGTGTTAGGGTTGAACCCGAAGGTCTGCCGCATGTTGGAGGCATTTAACTCAAAAACTTACGAAGAGGCACTAAGGATGGCCAAAGTCCTGGAGGAACCTCCAGAGGAGAAAAGCCCGGAGCCAGCGGCATCCGTAGGAAAGAAATGCTCCATTGAGGTCGGACCCACAGAATTCCAACTTCCACCCCTAAGACCTCAACATTAGGACAGGCAACTTGCTCCACCCCCAGTAACCCCATACCTAGTACCGGGACGCGAAAAATCCCTGTGTCGTGAATGTGGGAAACAGCATTGGGGCAGATGTATGGCACGCTCCAATGAATGTCATTGGTGTGGTTGTACAGGTCACACGGCCCAATTCTGTAGTGGAAAGGACGTGGGAAATCCAAGGGGACCCCCTAGAGGTTCGATTATTCGAAAACCCGTGCACAACCCAGGGCTTATGCAATAACCAGTAAAGAAGCAGGAACGTCTGGTACCGTGGTGACAAGTACGCTTCCTATACTAGGACACTTTACATTGACATTGTTTGATTCGGGTTCCACCCATTCGTTTGTTTCTTTACCATTTGTTAGTCAGCAGGGTGAACCATCCAAGTACACCTAAAAGTCCTATACTGGGACACTTTACATTGACATTGTTTGATTGGGTTCCACCCATTCGTTGTTTCTTTACCATTTGTTAGTGAGCAGGGTGAACCATCCAAGTAGACCTAAAAGGAGTAGATATGATGGATTTTGAGGAATGGACTGGCTAGTTGAAAGCTTTGCTAAGGGATGCATCAGTGTTGAAAACTTTGCTAGGAGATGATGAATTTTGAGGAATGGACTACTTTGCTAGGGGATGCATCAGTGTTGAAAACTTTGCTAGGGGATGATGAATTTTGAGGAATGGACTACTTTGCTAGGGGATGCATCAGTGTTGAAAACTTTGCTAGGGGATGATGAATTTTGAGGAATGGACTACTTTGCTAGGGGATGCATCAGTGTTGAAAACTTTGCTAGGGGATGATGAATTTTGAGGAATGGACTGGCTAGCTGAAAACTTTGCTAGGGGACGATGAATTTTGAGGAATGGACTGGCTAGCTGAAAACTTTGCTAGGGGATGATGAATTTTGAGGAATGGACTGGCTAGCTGAAAACTTTGCTAGGGGATGCTTGTTTGTTAAAAAGAGCGGTTTATCTCTTGGATACGAGAGATGCTTGTTTGTTAAAAAGAGTTTCATTGTTGAGACATGTAGTGTTGTTCCCAGTGGATCCCACAACGATTAGGCTTGAATACCGAGGTACAAACGACTCCGTTAAGGATCGAACCTAAAGTCTCTGATTTCGTAGACCAGCACCTTATCCATTGGGCCACAAAATCATCATTGAAAATTAAGTGATCAGAAATTTGAGTAGAACTTTGACAATTACTTGAAATTCTTGGTACCTCATTTGCGAAAAATGTATTTATAAATGAGGTCATATTCTTTTCGGTTGCGAAAAATGTATTTATAAATGAGGTCATATTCTTTTAGGTTGATAATCTTTACTCTAATTCGTAGTACAACCATAGAATGAAATGAGAAAATAGTCATAGCTGCTACTCCTCTTGATCGGACTTCTATAGTAATCCACTCTAAGCAAAATCAGAATGTCTATAGTGACAACCTGCACAAAACACCTCGAAACTCAAATCTCAATTATTGGATCTCTCTCAAATTTGGATATGATCTAGAAGACAGACAAATCATCACATCCAACGGCTAGTATTCAAAAGTAAAGTTGGCAATCCTCTGACCGGAGCGGATATTTCCGACGAATTATCCAGAACGTTCAAACCCCAAATCACGACGATTCTGGAGCTTTCAATGTCGGTTTAAGCTCCTTCTATAAAGTCTGAAGTAGGGGCAATAATATGAAACAAGAATCGATCAAGGTCAAACACCCATTCAGAGTTATGAGCATTTAGATTAAGGGTCTCCTACTCTCGGGTTTCTTTCAAATTCGAGAGCAATTCTCCATCATTTCTCCTCAAACTTATTCCTATAGTTTCTAAACAAGATTAACCACAAGTTCTATGAAGAAATAGAGTGCTGAAGGTGCCTAGAAACCATTACCCCAATTCAATCCCCCATTGAAGAACTTTAAGGAAAACTCAAAAATTTAATCTGAGGATACACGATGATTCGTCGAGCAAGAGCGATCCTAATAAGTTTCTGCAACTCCAAGGATTGTTTCCATAGAAGAACACGAAGAGAAATAACCTCAGGAGCATGCCCAATTGAAGGAAATCGATTTCGGGCTTAAGTTAGGGATAAGTGATGAATTCCTATCTACTGTCCTTTAATCTTCAAATTGAGAATTTCTTAAGCTTTAGAGGATCAATTTGAGTAACTTTGATGAAGAAATCGAGAGCTGAAACGTCATAGAAAAGAAAGAGTGTGGTACCCTAGCATATCAAGGATGCGATTAAGAACTTACTAGTAGCCTACTTATTGAGTCTTTGTACTCATTCCTTATTCTCCATTTTTTTTCAGGACATAAGGAGCTGGTCGAGATCAGGAGAGGACTTTGGAATAGGTGCCATAGACAAACCTCACGGTCGTCCTCAACCCTTTTTGTGTTGTTCCTTAATTTGTGTTTCAACTATTGTGTTATGTTTTAAGTACTTTGTATAAACTTTATTTTCATATAATATAGATATATTACGTTTTAAATTTGGTTTGCTTTATTTTGTGAAAAATTTACCCGTCTTTTAGAGTCATCAAGTCAGCCCGATCCTTATATTATTAATTTATTCCTAAAATTTATCCACATTTTTACTAAAATATTTAAAACTTTTTTTCTAAAATAATTAGATATATTTATTCCTAAAATACCTAAATTATTTTCCTAAAATAAATATATATTGGACTCATATAATTATTGGACTTGACCCAGTGATGATATTTTAATACTATGCCTCAGCACTAGCACTAGTACTAATTCGTTGCACCATGTTGAGCTGACAGCAAAAGCTCTCATGTTTGCAAGTATTCAGCCCTTTTGTAAACAAGTCTGTCACTTAGTCCTCTATCTTGATCCACTGCATCTTGATTACTTTCTTCAGGACTTTCTCTCTAATGAAATGGTAGTGTACCTCCACATGTTTTGTTCTAGCATGAAACACTAGATTTTTTGCTAGGCGAATCGCAGATTTGTTGTCGCAATGAAGTGGTATTGGATAGTCAATTTTCTGGTGCCAATCTTCCATCAAGAGTTTCAGCCATGTATTTCCTGAGCTGCTTCAACTGCTTCAGCTCTGTACTCTACTTCTCTAGTTGACAATGATATTGTTGGTTTTCTTTTGTTGCATCAAAAAATTGTTCTCGAATCGTGCTTGAACACATACCCAGTGATTGATCTTCGGGTATCGTGGTCTCCTGCATAATCAACATCATTGTATCCAGCTTGCTTGCAGTATTCGCTTCTTTTGTACAAACGATCATAATTGATTGTACCTTTGATATATCTCAAGGTCCATCGAGCTGCATCCAATGAGATTTCTTTGGACTTTGCATATACTAACTAATGTTTCCAACTTCATTTTCGAATTTCTTCGGTTGGTTCATGTAGAACTCTCTGTTTAACTCTCCGTTCAGGAAAGCATTCTTCATATCCATTTGCCATAATTTCCAATATTTATTTGCCACAAGTACTGGAGGAACCTATCGATAGTGATCTTCGCCACTAGACTAAACGTTTCATCATAGTCTAGTCCACATTCTTGAGAGAACTCTCGAGCTACATATTGAGTCTTGTATCCTTCGATTGTTCCATCCAAGAGACACATTATTTCCTAAGCCCATTTGCAAGAGATGGATTTGATATCTTCTAGTCTTGGTACTAGTTCCCAAGTTTGATTTTGCTCCAGAGCTATAATTTCTTCCTCCATCGCTTTCTGCCAAGCCGAGTTTTGTGATGCTTCTTCACATTTCTCTGGCTCATTAACTTCGTCTTCTACAATAGCTGCGTTAGCATACTCTGGATTTGAATTTTGGATTATTTCTGACTGTCTAAGTTGTTGAGTGTCATTTCCTTCTCACCAGGTTCGCTTGGTTGGGTCACTTCTTGGTCATCAACATCATTGTCACTCAAATCTCCAAGCACATAAGCATTTAAGCAAATGTGTACAGTTTGCTCCCCTATCTTATGTGGAAGAATTTCTTTTGTATTGTCCAAACTTGGTACTACTTCCTTCTCTAAGGGTCACCACTCTTTCATTACACCACTCTAATCATCAATCATGGGGTTTGAGCAACCTGAATCAATGATCCACACATCAGTAATAGCCCAAAAAAAAAATTAATTAATTAATTAATTAAAATAATTATAAAAAAATATATACATCAAAATAATAATAATAATAATAATAATTCATAAACAAATAACTAAAAAGGATTACTTAAAAATAAAAATAAAAATAAAAATAAAATTTACCCAGCCTCTCCACTAACCCTCTCATTCCAACCCATCCTTTTCCTCTACCCTACCATATCTTGGTCCAAAAATAAATAGAAAAAAGTCAGATTTGAGAAAAAGTAAAATGGCTTGTTTCAACAGAAGAAGATAGGAAGAAGATTTACCTAGAGAGATTTTGGTCTGTTATTGCGATAAAATCCTATCTTAGATTTCCTTTTTCCTTTATAGTTTTGGTTATAAGAAATTAATTTAGGATTAAATTTTTTCTCTATTTTACCAGAGATCATGTAATAATCAAATCCCAGGTTCCATTAATTAGATTTGTTTTTGTTAGCATTTGAAGTTATAGGAAATAAGGTTAAAATCAATAAAATTTTAGTTGGCAGATCTATAAATCTGTACTAGTAGCAAAACAATCTATTAAAATTGGCCAATAACATATGTTTACATAATGAAAATAAATATGGGGTTAGAGATGTTGTTTACCTAATTAAAAATGTTTATAGAATTGAAAATCAATTTACCCAAGAAAATGATTTCAAAGAGAGAGGAGGGAAGATTGAGAAAAGATGTGTAGAATAGAATTAAAAGGCAACATATAGAAAAAAATAAGATTAATGAATTAAAAACCACAAACTAAATAGGGAGAGAAAGGTAAATACAGAGAGTAGTAAAACCGAGAATAACATAAATAACTTTATCTACTTTTTTATAGAACAGTAACTATGGAAAATAAGATTTTTAATAAAAATATAACTACAGACATATAACATTCCAAGACTTTACCTGAGAAATAATTTGGTAGATTTCAAACTTGAAACTGATGTCATGGGCTCACATAGGTTGACTCGGATTTCAAAGGACGGAATCAAACTTTCATTAAAGATATATTTGTGACAACGACTTAGGCTAGCAAGGTAAGTGACCTTACTATCGGCATGGTTATATTTGATGTTGACACGTGTCCCGTGGTTCTACACGTGTCATATATATTGATATATGTGAATTGTCTGTGGATTGATATGCTTCTTATATGTTATGTATATGTTATAATATGTGAATTGTATGATAATAATTATGGTACGATGTGTTCAAGGATATGTTTGAGATAGGATACGAGAAGGATGCACAAAATGAAATATAACGATAGGAGTAAAATACGTTCATGAAACGTTAAGGTTAGATTACATACCGGAGTGATATGGATAAGAGAGATTGATGGAAGAATACGGTTAGGTTACGAGTAGAAAGGGATAGGTTTGTGATAGATTGATAGAACGATAGCGTTAGGATTGATAGAACGATAGCGATAGGATACATTCTTGTGACGATATGACTAAGGTACGTTCACCTAATGATATGTCTGTGATATGTATAAGAACGTTAAGGCTATGATAAGTTAGAGAACGATATGACTACGAAGTGTTTACGTTATGACTTGTTTATGATATGATATATTGTGATGCAATATGTCATGGTATGATGTGTATATGATGAAATGTTATGTTAAAAGCATAGAATGTTATGTTAGGTCTCTTAAATATATAATTGGCTCATACAATTATTGGGCCAGTGATGATATTTTTACATAGCATTCGGTGATGTGAATTGTATTGTGCCCGACCAAGTCAGGCCAGCAGGTATGTATATAAGCCAATTGGGTGGGCCCATGTGCGTGTACGTGGGCCGTGTGTGTGGAGAAGTACCATACATCCAACCTTGTCTAAAAAGAGCCCAACCTGTAAAGGTTATGAAAGATAGGTCTCACTATTGTTTTGCATGTGTTTGCATATCTAACCCAAACAATGGGGTGACTTACTGAGTATTTCATAAGATACTCAAGCCACATGCTACCATAATTTTTCAGGTAAAGGTAACACTCCTTGTACGTGTAATAGCCCAAAAATAAATAAAGAAATAAACAAATAAAAATAATTATAAGAAAGTAGTTAAAATAATAATAATAAATAAATAAACACAAAAAAACAACCTTCTCCCTTCTCTCCATTAACCTCTAATCCCTTCCCACGATTATCCCTTCTCAACCCATCCTTACCCCAGAGTAACAGTTGCTGCCCAAAGAACAGAAAAACAACTAGTCAGATTTTAGAAGTAAAATGGCTTTCAACATATGCAGATGTCAGATTTAGAGATTTTGGTTGGTTATTACAATAAAATCCTATCTCAGATTTTTCTATTCCTTTACAGTTATGGTTATAAGAAATTAATTTATGAATATATATATAATATATATTGATTTGATTTTGTTAAGTCATAGTAAATAAGGTTAGATTCAATAAAATTTTAGTTGAGAGATCAATAAACTTCAAGATAATAGTCAAACAATCGACTTAAAATTGGCCAGTAATATCTATTTACACAATTGAAAATAATTACAGGGAGGGGATTGAGGAAAGATTTGTTGAACAGAATTTAACAATAAAACAGAAAATATAAGAGGGCAATGAACTCCATTAAATTTTGTCTAACAGTAAATATGAGAATTTTACGATGACCAATCTAAATTAGAAAAATAATGTTGTAGAGTTCAAACCTGAAACTAATGTCATGGGCTCATATAGACTGACCCGAATTTCAAAGGATGGAATCGAATTTTCATTAAAGATATATTCGTGACAACGACTTAAGCTAGCCACGTAGGTGACCTTACTATCGGCATGGTTATATTTTGATGTTGACACGTGCCCTGTGGTTCTGCACGTGTCATATATATTGATATGTGTGAGTTGTCTGTGGATCGAAATGCTTCCTATATGTTATGTTATGTTATAATATGTGGACTGTATGATAATAATTATGGTACGATGTGCTCAAGGATATGTTTGAGATAGGATACAAGAAGGATGCACAAAATGAAATGTAACGATAGAAGTAAGATACGTTCATGAAAGGTTAATGTTAGGTTATATACCGGAGTGCTACATATAGGAGAGATTGATGAAAGAATACGGTTAGGTTATAGGTAGAAAGGGATAGGTTTGTAATAGATTGTAGAACGATAGCATTAGGATACGTTCTTTTGACCATATGACTAAGGTACGTTACGTAATGATATGTTTGTAATAGGTATAAGAACGTTAAAGCTATGGTAAGTTAGAGAACGATATGACTATGATGTGTTTATGTTACGACTTGTTTATGATAGGATACATTGTATGTTAGATTATTGTGCTTATGTATGTAGTTATGTGAACGTGAATGTATGTTATGTATGCTTTTAGTCTGATGTGATGTGTAATGCATGTAACAATATGTTGTTCTTCAATGGTTATGGCATGATTGTATGGAATGTTTGAATGTAGACAGCATGAATTGTATGACATGAAATACGGTAAACTGTCTGGAATCATAATCCCGATAGGAATATGTATGAAATGTAAATTGAAAATGAGAAGCACATGAAGCATGGAATGTGACAGAGGGTTATGTTCATTAATGATAAATGTAGAAGTAGTGGGGACCTCATGCATTATGTGTGTTCATGCATTTGGGGGATACCCCTATCCCATCACGAGGATACGAACGCGTACATCCAATGACAGGACAACGATCGTTATGCTTTGCATAGCGCTGCCGTGACGGTTACTAGTTTTAACGGGTCCTGGCATAAGGGGCTCCCAGAGTATGCCCACCGGATAAGGAAACTGGCCTAGCGGTGTGCGAGCTAGCTGGTGAGCCCATACTCGCACGTATGGGCTGTGTGTAGAGTATATAGTACACGTCCACGATGACCCATTAGGACAGCACCATAGGAAAAACGAAACGAAACGAAAGATAGGTCCCATCATTTCATTGCATGTGATTGTTGCATTTAACCCAAATAGTGGGGTCACTTACTGAGTATTTCTTTAAATACTCAAGCCATGTGCTACTACATTTTTCAGGTTAAGGCAAGGCATTCCTGTACGGCTGACGACGGCATCGCAACTCGAAACCATGGCACATGCATATGGTAGTGGTATTTATTTTCTTAGTCTTAGGCTAGAATAGGATGTTTTTAACTTAAACTCTTATTCATTTTATTTAGTCTTTTGTTGTGTCGTTTTAAAAATGTTTTCGAAACACATAAGTCTATGGCTGTGTTTTAAGATAAAAGTTATGTTTTATGAAATTTTAATGAAGTCTTCCGCATTCAATGTTTATGGTACGTATATAGTAGTGACCTTAAATTAAATGGAAAGTTTGTAATAGCCCAAAAATAAATAAAGAAATAAACAAATACAAATAATTATAAAAATAGTTAAAATGATAATAATAATAAATTAATTAAAATTTTTTTAAAAAAATATTCTTTCCCCACTTCTCTCCACTAACCTCTCATCTCTTCCCACAATTATCTCTCCTCAACCCATCTTTAAGCCAACTGGAAAAAAAAGGTTGTATTTGAGGAAAAGTAAAATGGGTCAACATAGTGCAGATTTAGAAATTTTTGTCGGTTATTAGGGTAATAAGAAATTAATTTAGGATCAAATCTTGTATGATATTTTAATGTACTGTAATAATTAGATACCATATCCAATTGATTAAATTTTTGTTAGCATTTTAATTATACGAAATAAGGTTATAAAGTTAGATTCAATAAAATTTTAGTTGGCCGATCTATAAACTAGAACATCTTAGCCAAACAATCAACTTACAATTGTACTTACAATTGGCTAGTAATATCTATTTACACAATTCAAAAACCTATTTACAAAAAGAAAATAATTAGAGAGAGAGAGGGGAGGGAGATTGAGGAAAGATTTGTTGAACATAATTTAACAATAAAATAGGAAATATCAGTGAGCTCCTAATTTTGTCTAACACTGAATATCAGAATTTTACTATGGCCAATGTAAATTAGAGAAATAATTTTATAGAGTACAAACTTAAAACTGATGTCATGAGCTCATATAGGTTGACTCGAATTTCAAAAGACAGAATCGAACTTTCATTAAAGATATATTTGTGACAACGACTTAAGCTAGCTAGGTAAGTGACATTACTATCGGCATGGTTATATTTGATATTGACACGTGCCCTGTGGTTCTGCACGTGTCATATATATTGATATGTGTGAATTGTTTGTGGATCGATATGCTTCCTATATGTTATGTTATGTTATAATATGTGGTTTGTATGATAATAATTATGGTATGATGTGCTCAAGGATATGTTTGAGATAGGATACGAGAAGGATGCACAAAACGAAATGTAACGATAGGAGTAAGATACGTTCATGAAACATTAAGGTTAGGTTACATACCGGAGTGCTATGGATAGGAGAGATTGATGAAAGAATACGGTTAGGTTATGGGTAGAAAGGGATAGGTTTGTGATAGAGTGATAGAACGATTACGTTAGGATACGTTCTTGTGACGATATGACTAAGGTACGTTACGTAATGATATGTCTATGATAGGTAAAAGAACGTTAAGGCTATGGTAAGTTAGAGAACGATATGACTGTGAAGTGTTTACGTTATGACTTGTTTATGATATGATACATTGTAAGCTAGATTATTGTGCTTAAGTACATAGTTATGTGAACGTGAATGTATGCTATATATGGTTTTAGTCTGATGTGATGTGTAATGCATGTAACGATATGAGATCCTTAAATGATTATGTCATGTTTTATGGAATATGTGAATGTGAACCACATGAATTGTATGACATGAAACAGGGTAAACTGTCTGGAACCATAACCCCGATAAAAATATGTATTAAATGTGAAATGAAAATGAGAATGACATGATGCCTGAAACTTGACAGGGGGTTATGGTCATTAAAGATAAATGTAGAAATAGGGGGACCTCATGCATTATGTGTGTTCATGTATCTGGAGGGATACCCCCATCCCATCACGAAGGTACGGATGCGTACATCTAATGGCAGGACAACGATCGTTATGCATTGCATAGCGCTGGCGTGACGATTCTAGTTTTAACGGGTCCCGGCATAAGGGCTCCCAGAGTATGCCCACCGGATAAGGATAGTGGCCCAGCGGTGTGCGAACTAGCTGGTGAGCCCATACTCGCACGTATGGGCTGTGTGTAGAGTATATGGTACACGTCCACGATTACCCGATAGGACAACACCATAGGGAAAATGAAACGAAACGAAACAAAAGATAGGTCCCATCATTTCATTGCATATGATTGTTGCATTTAACCCCAATAGTGGGGTCACTTACTGAGTATTTCTTTAAATACTCAAGCCATGTGCTACTACATTTTTCAAGTTAAGGCAAGGCATTCCTGTACGGCTGACGACGACATCGCAACTCGAGATCATGGCACATGTCTAGGCTGTTGTCATGAGGTGTTCGTTTTGAAACATGATTTACATTTAAAACTATGTTAATTTGAAGTTCAAGTTTTGAATTGATTAGGTAAGTCCACGACATTAATTTCAAAATGTTTATTATGAATTTTTGCGTTTATGATTTAAGCATGCATGAGTTTGCGTCTTTAATTAGATTACGAAAATTAGAGATGTTACATTAGATTAAGTAGAAAATTTCGAGTTATTCTAAGGATATTAAAAATTTAAGAAACAGTTTGATGAAATTGAAAATTCAGATAAAATTTAGAGTCGTATCAATTTTATTGTAAATATTTTTACATTTTATAAAATGAAAAAAAATTATGAGGCAATTAAAATGAAAATTTAGATAAAGTTGATATTTTTTCTAAATAATATAATCAAAACGAAAAGAACTTATTTAACTTAGTTCTTACAAAATATTTTTATTTATTATTATTATTATTTGAATTTCGTTAAGGTTTAAAAAAGAAAATAAGGAAGTGGCCGCGTAACAGCCTAATCTATCCGTATAAATTCAAATACAGTATTATAAAATCTAATTTTAGTAATTATAAAAACAAATTATAATTAACAAACATGTAGAATCTAATTTAATGATAAATTAATAAAAATACATTTTCCACTTCTTAAACTTTTAATAATTTTAATAATATTGTTAAATTTAAAAAAAAAAACAAAAAAATAAATCTCAAAAATACTCTTAAACTTTTTGGAAGAGTTAAAAAAATACTTTTAGGTCGACTGCTTCAACATTCATGTACATTTTAGGTTTTTTTTTTTTTTTTGAAATCTTTATTTTACTACATTTGGAATGATTCCAAAAGGAAAATAGATATATTTTAGATATATTTGAAATTGTTAGAGAAAAAATATACATTTGGAAGAGCAGGAACCTAGGTATATTTAAAATTGTTCCAAAGGAAAAAGTTCTAGATGTGGAATATTTTTACGAATCAAAAGATATATATGGAATAGTTTTAAAGATAATCCTAATTTTATTATCTTTGGAATAGTTCCAAAAAGTAACCCTAATTTTATTACATAGTTTCAAACTCTGGAAAGATCTTAAACTCTAATTTTATTAGATTTGGAATGGTTCAAACATTGAAAGATCTTAAAACCTAATTTTATTAAATTTGGAAATGAGGTTGAAAACAAGATATGTTGTAATGACCCGAAATTTTCTACTTAATTTAAGGTCGCTACTGTATACATATCATAAACATTGAATGCGGAAGACTTCATTTAAATTCCATAAAACATAACCTTTTGTTTAGAAAAAATCTTTAAAACGACACAACAAAAGACTCGAAATAAAATAAATAAGCGTTTAAGTTTAAAACATCCTATTCTATCCTAAGTCTAAGAATAAATACCACTATCCTATGCATGTGTCATGATCTCGAGTTGCGATGTCGTTGTCAGCCGTACAGGAATGTCTTGCCTTAACCTGAAAAATGTAGTAGCACATGGCTTGAGTATTTAAATCTCAGTAAGTGACCCCATTATTTGGGTTAAATGCAACAATCACATGCAATAAAATGATGGGACCTATCTTTCGTTTCGTTTTCATTTCGTTTCGTTTCGTTTCGTTTCCTTTTTCCTACGGTGTAATCGTGGACGTGTACCATATACTCTACACGCAGCCCATACGTGCGAGTATGGGCTCACCAGCTAGTTCGCACACCGCTGGGCCACTGTCCCTAGCTGGTGGGCATGCTCTGGGAGCCCACCGGGACCTGTTAAAACTAAAACCGTCACGGCAGCGCTATGCAAGGCATAACGATCGTTGTCCTGCCATTTGGATGTACGCATCCGTACCCTCGTGATGGGATAGGGGTATCCCCCCAAATGCATGATCACACAATATGCATGAGGTCCCACTAGTCCTACAGTCATCATTTAATGAACATAACCCCGTGTCACGTTTTCATGCTTACATGTCATTCTCATTCTCATTTCGTTACATATCATACATATTCCTAGCGGGGTTATGTATCATGCAATTTACCGTATTTCATGTCATACAATTCATTCAGTTACATTTCAATACTCATACAACAAGCCATAATCGTACAAGGCCACACATCGTCACATGCATTCATATCACATCAACTAAGCAGCATAAATAACATAACATATAGGAAGCATATTGATCCACAGACAATTCACACATATCAATATATATGACACGTGCCGAACCACAGGGCACGTGTCAACATCAAATATAACCATGTTGATAGTAAGGTCACTTACCTGGCTAGCTTAAGTTGTTGTCACAAATATATCCTTAATGAAAGTTGGATTCCGTCCTTTGAAATCCGGGTCAACCTATATGAGCCCATGACATTGTTGGATAAGAGATAGGATAGTGAAAGAGATAGGATATGATTTTATGAATACCAAATGATCCAAAAACCCTTATGAAAATTCTATGAAGTTTTCAAGATCCTAGAACACTAAGTATGAAAGATTTTAGGGAATTATAAAAATTTTGAAGTATGAATTAAGATTTAAAATAGGTAACTATCGGTCAAGACAGTTATAAGAAAACAAAGATTTTATGAATACCAAGTGATAGGTTTACAAAAGTTTTGTCCATGCAAATAAATGTTTATGACTCAGGTGAATTGGAGTATACTTGTTTAGAATTTTTCTTTAGTTCTACTTCAAGACTTAACAAAGAATCCTTGGAATACAGACTCAAGTTATTCTAAAGATTAAAACACCTTAGGAGACAAAAGTTTATTTGAGAGCTATATAATGTAATAGCAAAAAAAAAAAAAAAAAAAAAAAAAAAAAAAAAAAAAAAAAAATCATAAGTAATGAAATAAATAAAGAAGTAAACAAATAAAAATAATTATACAAAAATAATTAAATAATAATAATAAATTAATTAATTAATTAAAAAAAAAACAACTTTCCCCTTCTCTCCATTAAGCTCTCATCTTTCCTACAATTATTTCTCCTCCAACCATAGAAAGTAAAAAAAGAAACAAAAAAACAAAATGGTCTAAAAAAAGAAACAACTTTTCCCCATTCTTCCCTCCACTAAGCTCTCATTTTTCCCACAATTATCTCTCCTCCTCAACCCATAGAAAGTAAAAAAAGAAACAGAAAAACGTCAGATTTACTTGAGAGAAAAAAAAAAGAATGACCTTTGTAGTTGAGATTCACATATTTAAATACATCTAATCAATAACATACATATATAGTAAATCTTCCTTTTCTTTTATCATATTTTAGAAATCACGGTCAATTACAGTTAGATGTTACCAATTGAGATTCACCTGAGATTCACCTGAGATTTAAGTGAAAATAGATCTGATCAATAAGATATATATTAAATCTTCATTTTCTTTGATCTATTTTCCTTAGAAATCACCGTCAATTACAGTTAGATGTTCATTGAATTATTACAATGGTTTAGCTTTGAGTTAGAAACTAAATGTCAAGCATTTATAGAAATGCTAGTAAATCACATCATATCAGTAATATTAGATTAAATTTATATCATTAGCCAAATTAAAAGATTAAAAATAGAATGGCTAACAAAATTTGTGAACAGGAAACACTGATATAAGAAAAAATTTGGAAACAGAGATCCACTAGAAATTTTGAATTAATGAGAACAGAATTAAAAGGCAACGGATACAAAAAGAAAAAGGAAGATTAAGGAATTAAAAACCACAACTAAATATAGAGAGAAAAGTAAATACAAAAGATAAATTAGAGAGTAGTAAAACCTAGAATAACTTGAAATAGTTGTATCTACCTTTTTATACAACAGTAACCATGGAAGATAAGATTTTTAATAAAAATATAATTATAGATATATAACATTTCAAGACTTTTAACAATGGACCAATATAAATGAGAGAAATAATTTTGTAGAGTTCAAACTTGAAACTGATATCATGGGCTCACATAGGTTGACTCGGATTTCAAAGGACAGAATCGAACTTTCATTAAGATATATTCGTGACAACGACTTAAGCTAACCAGGTAAGTGACCTTACTATCGGCATGGTTATATTTGATGTTGACACGTGCCCTGTGGTTTTGCACGTGTCATATATATTGATATGTGTGAATTGTCTGCGGATCGATATGTTTCCTATATGTTATGTATATGTTATAATATGTGAATTGTATGATAATAATTACGGTACGATGTGTTCAAGGATATGTTTGAGATAGGATACGAGAAGGATGCACAAAATGAAATGTAACGATAGGAGTAAAAAATGTTCATGAAACGTTAAGGTTAGGTTACATACCGGAGTGATATGGATAAGATAGATTGATGGAAGAATACGGTTAGATTACAGGTAGAAAGGAATAGGTTTGTGATAGATTGATAGAACGATAGCGTTAGGATTGATAGAACGATAGCGTTAGGTTAAGTTCTTGTGATGATATGACTAAGGTACGTTCATGTAATGATATGTCTGTGATAGGTATAAGAACGTTACGGCTATGATAAGTTAGAGAACGATATGACTACGAAGTGTTTACGTATGACTTGTTTATGATATGATACATTGTGATGCAATATGTCATGGTATGATGTGTATATGATGAAATGTTATGTTAAAAGCATAGAACGTTATGTTAGGTCTCTTAAATTGTGTGTATACAGCATGATATGAATGACATGAAATTACGATAAATGACATGAAATATAACCCCGTTAGAATTATGTATGATTTGAGAACTGAAGAATGAGAAACGATATGATATGAATGATGAATGATATCTGAAATGATATGAAAAATGATATGATATGTACATAATGCTAGTAGGGTTGTATTAAAGGATAATGAAAATGGAAAAGTTTTGGTACCTCATGCATTATGGGTGCTCATGCATTTGGGGGGATACCCCTATCTCATCACGAGGATACAGACGCGTACATCCAATGGCAGGACAACGATCGTTATGCTTTGCATAGCGTTGTCGTGACGGTTACTAGTTCTAGCGGGTGTCCGGCCTAAGGGGCTCCTAGAGTGTGCCCATTGGATAAGGAAACTGGCCCAGCGGTGTGCGAACTAGCTAGTGAGCCCATACTCGCACGTATGGGCTGTGTGTAGAGTGTATGGTACACGTCCAAAATTACCCGTTAGGACAACACCGTAGGGAAAACGGAATGAAAGATAGGTCCCATCATCTCATTGCATGTGATTGTTGCATTTAACCCCAATAGTGGGGTTACTTACTGAGTATTTCTTTAAATACTCAAGCCATGTGCTACTACCTTTTTCAGGTTAAGGCAAGGCACCCATGAAACATGGTAAACTGTCTGTCTGGAACCATAACCCTGATAGAAATGTGTATTAAATGTGAAATGAAAATGAGAATGACATGAAGCCTGAAACGTGACAGGGGGTTATGGTCATTAAAGATAAATATAGAAATAGGGGGACCTCATGCATTATGTGTGTTCATGCATCTGGGGGATACCCCCATCTCATCACGAGGGTACGGACGCGTACATCCAATGGCAGGACAACGATCATTATGCATTGCATAGCGCTGTCGTGACGGTTCTAGTTTTAACGGGTCCCGGCATAAGGGGCTCCCAAAGTATGCCCACCAGATAAGGAAAGGGGCCCAGTGGTGTGCGAACTAGTTGGTGAGCCTATACTCGCACGTATGGGCTGTGTGTAGAGTATATGGTACACGTCCACGATTACCCGATAGGACAGCACCGTAGGGAAAACGAAACGAAAAATAGGTCCCATTATTTCATTGCATGTGATTGTTGCATTTAACCCCAATAGTGGGGTCACTTACTGAGTATTTCTTTAAATACTCAAGCCATGTGCTACTACATTTTTCAGGTTAAGGCAAGGCACGCATGTGAGACCAACGACAGCATCGCACATCCTAGGACTGTGGCAAGGGATAGGTTTTTGATGAAAGAATATGGTTAGGATATTGGTAGAAAGGGATAGGTTTGCGATAGATTGATAGAACGATAGCGTTAGGATACATTCCTGTGATGATATGACTAAGGTACGTTCACGTAACGATATGATTGTGATAGGTATAAGAACGTTAAGGCTATGATAAGTTAGGGAATGATATGACCACGAAGTGTTTACAATATGACATGTTTATGATACGATATATTGTGATGTGATATGTTATATCTAGATTGTTTTGTGTGACCATTGGCGTAATTGTTGTATAAACTGCATGTTATGCAATGATATGTTAAAAGCATGGAGCGTTATGTTATGTTTTCTAAATTGTATGTATACAACATGTTACGAGTGACATTACATCACAATAAATGAAATGAAATGAAATGTAACCCCGTTAGGATTATGTATAATACATAGAAATGACATGTTAAACATGAAAGATGATAACGAAGTTATATTCATTAATGATAAAAGAAGAAATATTGGGGGACCTCATGCATTATGTGTGCTCATGCATTTGGGGGGATACCCCTATTTCATCACGAGGGTACAGACGCGTACATCCAATGGCAGGGGTACGTGCGTTATGTTTTGCATAACACTGTGGTCACGGTTACTAGTTCTAACGGGTGTCAGTCTTAAGGAGCTCCCAGAGTATGCTCACCTGACAAGGAAAGTGGCCCAGCAGTGTGCGAACTGACTGGTGAGCCCATACTCGCACGTATGGGTTGTGTGTAGAGTATATGATACACGTCCAAATTACCGGTTATGACGGTACCGTAGGAAAATAGATTGAAAGGATAGGTCCCATTATTCATTTGCATGTGTCTTGCATTTAACCCCCAATAGTGGGTCACTTATTGAGTATTTCTTTAAATACTCAAGTCATGTGCTACTACATTTTTCAGGTTAAGGCAAAGGCAAGGCGTTCCTGTACAGCTAACGACGACATCGCAACTCGAGACCATGACACATGCATAAGATAGTGGTAGTTATTTTCTTAGACTTAGGCTAGAATATGATGTTTTTAAGCTAAATGCTTATTTATTTTATATAGTCTTTTGTTATGTCGTTTTAAAGATATTTTCAAAACACGTAAGTCCATAGTTGTGTTTTAAGATAAAGGTTATGTTTTATGGAATTTAAATGAAGTTTTATGCATTCAATGTTTATGGTACGTATACCTTAGTAGAAAATTTTGACCTTAATATTTTGAAAACCTAATTTCTGTGTGAAAATCCAAAACTCTAACATAAAAATCCTAAATAATTTCAAAAGTTACCCCATGGAATTAAGGATCCAAGGTGGAAAAACAATAATAGAGTAATTTATAAAAACGGTTAATGAAAGGGGAGGAATTAGTAAACGATAAAATAAAAATATAGAAACTAGTGGTCATGAAGTTTCAAACTTATCACGTTTGAGTCCATGTTCTATACGAGACTTATTGGTGCCAAAGAAAGATGAAACTTGGCACATATGCATGGATAATAGAGTCATCAACAAAATCACGGTAAAGTATCGACATCCTATTCTTAGGCTAGACGATATGCTTGATTTATTGCATGATTCGTGTCTATTTATAAAGATTATTTTGAAATCTGGATATCATCAAATTAGAATGCATGTAGGAGATGAATGGAAAACAACTTTCGAAATTAAGTTTGGATTGTAGGAATGGCTTGTTATGCCTTTTGGGTAAACTAATGCTCCTAGTGCACCTATGTGCTTAATACATAATGTTTTGGGAAAACCTATGCACTTAATATATAATGTGTTGTGAAAATATCTGAAAAAGCATGTTGTTTATATTGATGATATTATAATTTATTTGAAGATTTTGCTTGAACATGTGGAGCATGTTAAGTTAGTTTTGATTACACTTAGAAAAGAGAAATTTAATTTCAATAAGTGTAGCTTTTGCAAAGAAAAAGTTCTTAGCTTTATAGTTGGTAAAAACAGAGTAGAAGGAGATAGAAAGAAAGTTAAAGTCATTAGAGATTTGCTAACACCAAAAAGTACAAGTAAAATCAGAAGTTTTTATGGGTTAGCTAGCTTCTATAAAAGATTTATAAACGATTTTAGTACCATAGCAAGAGAATGCATCCAAGTTTCTTAGGAAGAAATTAAACAAACCATTATTTGTTTTGGCTAGCTTTGATAAAACTATTGAAATTTAATGTGATGTATGTGGTTTGGGCATAAGTATTGTTTTAATTCAAGATGGAGAGCACTTAATATATTTTCGTGAAAAACTATGATAAGCGCCAACAATGCTAGATTTTTGCAAAGCTAGAGGTCCTTCTAGAATCATTGCAAACGTTCACAAAGAAAGCTAACTTAACAAATTGATTCCAACCAAGAGTTGGTTAGAAGATGAATGACTATAAGATCGAATTTGGAATCTATGATGGTCACTCTTAGATTCCCAGACGACTCACTCAGAATTACCTTGATCTAAACTAATTCAATGAATCGGTTTAAACATCAAACCTAAAGCAAGGCTTGAAAAAGAATAACACCAAAGGTATCAAAGAAAACACAAAGGTTTTGTTTGTATTCAACAATTCATCTCCAAACATGAATAGTACATGCCTTTAAATAGGCCCAAAAGATAACCCTAACATAATAAAGTTCAACTACCAACTACAAACTACTAATAAATGCTATTAAATACAAATTGAAGAAAATAATGCATTCATACATTGTCTTAATTGGTATTCAACTACCAATGACAAGTCTTCTAATCCCTTTCCAATGTTAGCCACTCCATTATTTTCTTGATTTACTTGAATTTTCTTCGTATTGGTTCTTGTAATTGCTCGTTCAGGTACATGGAAGTGATCAGCGGTTGGATTCTCATATCATCGCCTCTTTCTTTAAAAGGATTTGTTCTCAAATCAAATTCTTCGTTCTTTCCGGACAAGAACTGAATATTGTTTTTTCTTTCTTTCTTGGTTTTCACTCATCCTTTACCCCTCACTTTTCTCTTTTTTTCACTCTATCTCTCTCTCTCTTTTCTCTTTTTTTTTTCACTCTATCTCTCTCTTTTACCTTAGTTTCTTCTCTCCAAGGTTGTTCTTCAGACTCTTTTCTTTTCTTCTCTAATTTCAATTGGTCACAATGTATTACATATGGAGACAACGGAAGTAAAGTAAATTTCTCCCCACAAAAGTAAAAGTATACCTGTTCGTCAAACCATCAAATATTACCTTTCTATCATATTGCCAAGGTCGGCCAAACAAGATGTCCCCCGCATGCATTGGTACGACATCACAAAGGACTTCATCTTCATATCTTCCAAGAGTAGAAGAAATAAGAGCTTGGGAGTTCACCTTAATTTCTTCTTCGTTTGTCAACCATTGAACTTGTCTTTCTTGTACTACTATACTTTCATCTTCTTGTAATGTTCGTTCTTGTCTTTGTTGTTGTGCCCTTCTTTCTTGTCTATCTTCCATCATCATTTCCATCATACCTTGAATTTCTTGAAGAATGGTTGTATTAAAGATCTAGTGCTGGTGGTACTCCTTCTCCTTATGTGACATTTTGTTTATCAAGGGACCTCTCCACACTTCTCACAAAAATTTCACTCAGGAACACTCGTGTTTAACACTCAAAGGTAGGCTTTTGGTACTAGGTCAAGAATGTAAACGCTGACTTTTTTTTTTTTTTTTGGTGCAATCTTGCTTTAAGCTTGATTGTAACCAATTCAACGATCAACTCTAATAAGCTAAGACTAGTATTTCAAGGATCAAGAGCTTGAAAATAAATGATAAGAACTAAATGTATATATTTTTTTCTCAAAACTGATTTTGTTTTTTTTACTACCGATTTTTTTTTCTTTTTTTTTTCTACTAATTCTTCTTTTTTTTTCTTTTTTTTTCCTCGATAATCTGAGAGAGAAAAAAAAAATAATAAAGATATTTCACCTCTAGAGCGGCCAAAGAACGTCGACCAAATGCTCTGATACCAAATAATAAGCGTCTACAATGCTGGACTTTGCAAAGCTAGAGGTCCTTCTAGAATCCTTGCAAAACGTTCACAGAGAAAGCTAACTTAACGGATTGATTCCAACCAAGAGCTGGTTAGAAGATGAATGACTCTTAGATCGAATTTGGAAGCTATGATGATCACTCTTAGATACCAAGACAATTCACTCCAGAATTAGGTTGATCAAAACTAATTCAATGAATTTGTTTAAACACCAAACCTAAAGCAAGGTTTGAGAAAGAATAACACCAAAAAGGTATCAAGAAAACATAAAGATTTTGTTTGTATTCAACAACTCATTCTAAAATTGAATATTACATGCCTTTAAATAGGCCCACAAGATAACCCTAACATAATAAAGTTCGACTACCAACTACAAATGTTATTAAATACAAATTGAAGAAAATAAGGCATTCATACAAACTATTAATAAATGCTATTAAATACAAATTGAAGAAAATAAGGCATTCATGTCTTAATTGGTAATTCAACTACCAATGGCGAGTCTTCTAATCACTTTCCAATGTCAGCCACTCCATTATTTTCTTGATTTGATACTTGAATCTTCTTTGTATTGCTTCTTGTAATTGCTCGTTCGGGATCATGGAAGTGATCAGTTGTTGGATTTATATCAAAAATTGTATACTCCTTTGAATCAGGCAGATTTAATCAGAGAGGTGATGATAAGAATCACGGTGTTCCAAATTGACATATTGCCAAGAAGATTCAAAAAATGTCAATTAAAAAATATCAACAACAGAATTCGAACCTACGCGCACAAAGCTCCATTTAAAAAGAATTATTTTTAATTTCATTAATTATATAAAAGTCAAATGGTCAATTTGACTTATTCTTTTGTGGAGATTAAAGAGGATCGGGAATAATGTAACTCAGATCTCAAATTGAGACATTTCCTTTAGAAATCCGAGCATCATATTTGTCATTTCTAAGTTTCAAACAATTCTTGTGGTAGAATTGCACCCGAGCCATTCAATCAAGCCTTGATCAAGTTAGATTGTGGAGTGACTCAATTTAGAACAAGGAATCTTGCTCCTAAATCTTCGATCGTAAGAGGTAATCTAATTCAAGCCTTATCTCTTTGTTGATCCAAATTTCGTATAAGGAGGTGTTAATCTTCGATCGTAAGAGGTAGTTTAATTCTAGCCTTATCAATTGGTTGATCCAAATTTCGTATAAGGAGGATTTTCGATCGTAAGAGATAAAATAATTCTAGCCATATCTCTTGGTTGATCCAAATTTCGTATAAGGAGGATCTTTGATCGTAAGAGGTAATCTAATTCTAGACTTATCTCCTTGTTGATCCAAATTTCGTATAAGGAGGGCTGAGGATTAGGGTCTAATTCTAGACTTATCTCTGGGATCGTACAAGGAGGCTGAAGATTAGGGTCTAATTCTAGCCTTATCTCTTGGTTGATCCAAATTTCATATAAAGAGGATCTTCGATAGGTAATCTAATTCTAGCCTTATCTCTTGGTTGATCCAAATTTCGTATAAGGAGGGCTGAGGATTAGGGTCAAATTCTAGCCTCTAATTCCAGCCTTATCTCTTGGTTGATCCAAATAGGGTCTAATTCTAGCCTCCTCTAATTCCAGCCTTATCTCTTGGTTGATTCAAATAGGGTCTAATTTATCTCTTGGTTGATCCAAATAGGGTCTAATTCTAGCCTCCTCTAATTCCAGCCTTATCTCTTGGTTGATTCAAATAGGGTCTAATTCTAGCCTTATCTATTATCTCTTGGTTGATCAAAATTTCGTATAAGGAGGGCTGAGGATTAGGGTCTAATTCTAGCCTTATCTCTATTCTAGCCTTATCTCTTTGTTGATCCAAATAGGGTCTAATTCTAGCCTCCTCTAATTCCAGCCTTATCTCTTGGTTGATTCAAATAGGGTCTAATTCTAGCCTTATCTATTATCTCTTGGTTCCTCTAATTCCAGCCTTATCTCTTGGTTGATTCAAATAGGGTCTAATTCTAGCCTTATCTATTATCTCTTGGTTGATCAAAATTTCGTATAAGGAGGGCTGAGGATTAGGGTCTAATTCTAGCCTTATCTCTATTCTAGCCTTATCTCTTAATTTCGTACAAGGAGTGCTGTGGATTATCTCTTAATTGATCCAAATTTCGTATAAGGAGGGCTGAGGATTAGCGTTGTCTTATCACCCAGTGTCCTCGTTATCTCTTGGTTGATCCAAATTTCGTATAAGGAGGGCTGAAGAAAGATATAAGGTGTAACGACCAGATCCACCGCTAGCAGATTTTATCCTCTTTGGGCTTTCCCTTTCGGCTTCCCCTCAAGGCTTTAAAACGCGTTTGTTAAGGGAAGGTTTCCACACCCTTATAAATGGTGGTTTGTTCTTCTCCCCAACCAATGTGGGACATCACAATCCACCCCCCTTCGAGGCTTAGTGTCCTCGCTGGCACTCTTTCCTTTCTCCAATCGATGTGGGACCGCCCCCAAATCCACCCCCTTTTGGGCCCAGCGTCCTTACTGGCACACCACCTCAAGGCTTTAAAACGCGTCTGCTAGGCGAAGGTTTTCCCACCTTATAAATGGTGGTTTGTTCTCCTCCCAACTGGGATATCACAATCCGTAATAGCCCACAAATAAATAAAGAAATAAAAATAATTATAAAAAAAATAGTTAAAATGATAATAATAATAATAAATAAATAAATAAACAAAAAAGAAACCATCTTTCCCACTTCTCTCCATTGACCTTTCAACCCTTCCCACAATCATGTCTCCTCAACCCATACTTAAGGTATAAAGTAACAGAAAAAAAGAAAAAAAAAAAAAAGTAACAGCCAATTATACTTTGAATTATTATGTTTAGCTTTGAGTTAGAAACTAAATGTCAATCATTTATATGAATTTCTAGTAAATCAATTAGTAATATTAGATAAAATTTATATCAGTAGCCAAATGAATAGATTAAAAAAAGAATGACAAATAACAGGAAACACTGAGATAAGGAAAAATTTGAGAACAGAGATCCACTATAAATTTGGAATACATGAGAACAAAATTAAAATGCAATAGCTAAAAAAAAAAAGGAAGATTAAGGAATTAAAAACCACAAACTAAATATAGAGAGAAAGGTAAATACAATAAAACCCAAAATAACTTGAAATACTGTATCTACTTTTTATACAACAGTAACTATGAAAAATAAGATTTTTAATAAAAAATATAATTATATAGATATATAACATTTCAAAACTTTTAACAAATGACCAATGTAAATTAGAGATAATTTTGAATAGTACAAACTTAAAATTGATGTGATTGACTCACATAGGTTGACTAAAATTTCAAAGGACAGAATCAAACTTTTAATAAAGATATATTTGTGATAACGACTTAAGCTAGCCAGGTAAGTGGCATTACTATCGGCATAGTCATATTTGATGTTGGCACGTGTCTGTGGTTCTGCACGTGTCATATATACTGATATGTGTGAATTATCTGTGAGTCGGTATGCTTATATTATGTTTATGTTATATTATAATATGTGAATAGTATAATAATAATTATGGTACGATGTGTTCAAGGATATGTTTGAGATAGAATACAAGAAGAGTGCACAAAACGAAATCTAATGATAGGAGCAAGATGTGTTCATGAAACGTTAGGGTTAGGTTACATACCGTAGTGCTATGGATAGGGGAGATGAAAGAATATGGTTAGGATATGGGTAGAAAGGGATAGGTTTGTGATGGATTGATAAAACGAT
This sequence comes from Cucurbita moschata, assembly GCF_002738365.1. Classification (NCBI taxonomy): domain Eukaryota; kingdom Viridiplantae; phylum Streptophyta; class Magnoliopsida; order Cucurbitales; family Cucurbitaceae; genus Cucurbita; species Cucurbita moschata. The sequence goes on along the minus strand of NW_019268522.1, from coordinate 6,491,388 downwards.
AGCGTTAGGATACGTTCCGGTGATGATATGACTAAGGTACGTTCACGTAACGATATGACTGTGATAGGTATAAGAACGTTAAGGCTATGATAAGTTAGGGAACTGATATGATAAGGAATCAATATAAGGGGAATAAGATTCGGATTACCTTGTTGATCGAATATCTCAAGACAAGAACATTGTTTGAGATTCGAATCACTCCACAAGCAAGATTGATCATGTCTAGATTGAATAATTCTTGTTGATCAAATATCTCAAGGCAAGAACACTTGCTTGAGATTCGAATCACTCCACAAGCAAGATTGATCATGTCGAGCTTGAATGATTCTACATGCAACCTAAACTACATAGAATTGCAAACAAACTTAGCCATTGGCTAAAGAAGAGCACAAATGCTTCTTTTACTATGTAACGACCCGAGAAAGAAAGAAATATATATATATATTGTTAGGCTATGGAGCCTGATACTTATTTATAGCTTGGTCAACGGTTATATCCGGTAAAGCTATATTTGGTAAGCTATATATAGTAAAGCTATATATGGTAAAGCTATATCCGGTAAATCTATATATGGTAAATAGTTATATATAGTAGATGGCTAAATCTGGTAAAGCTATATATAGTAAACTATACCATATATATATCTGGTCCGGTAGAGCTTTGTAGAAGTACTTTTCTATTCTCTGTACTCTCTTGTTGTACATGCCTGAAGTCATCAATAAAAAATCCTTTTAGCCAGAGTTCTCCTTGCAACTTCTCTCTATCCTTCTCTTTGTGTTCATCTAGATCGAGCGTGTGCGTTGTTGTGCGATCCTAACAACTGGTATCGATCCTAACATATATATATATATATATATATATATATATA
>NW_019268522.1:6453008-6490510 GCF_002738365.1 Cucurbita moschata | reverse complement strand
AAATAAAGTAAAAAAAAAAAAAAACTCAGTCGCCGGAAAACCCGCGAGTTTTCCAGCGACCACCGAGTTTCACGGAACCCACGCAAAACGACGGCCACAGCACGCCCCGCCCTCAGCCCACGACACCCAGCATCTTCAGTACACCTACAAAGGGAGAAAAGAGAGAAAATTTCGAGAGAGAGAGAGAGAGATTTCGGACAAACGTCGGCGAGTGTCCAGTTCCTCCGACGAGCCCACAAATCACCCTGAAACCGACACCAAACGACCTATTACCACCATAGGAAGGATCCCTAACGAAAGCACAATAACTCAGGGTGCGTTTTGTGTTATTTTGTCAGCATCGTCGTCGGTAACCGAGGTCGGAAAATTAGGTTTCTTAATCGTTTCTCAGATCTGTGGCTTTTAGCAGCTTTTAGGCCGCAAATCTCCCAGAAAAGAAAGAAGGACGACAAACTAAGAGGAAAAGGGAAGGAAGAGGACTGAAATCGGCAACGGAAACGCCGCGGAAAGGAGAGAGAAAACTCGTTGGAAAATCGGCCGAAGTCAGGTAAGGAAGACGAGATCCACGGATCCGGGTCAACCCGAACCTAGAACCCGGGAGAGCCAGCTCGTTCCTCCCTTGGCCTCTGCCTTCGGCCCAGCCAACCTACAGCGGCCCAAACCTCAAACCGGCCCAGAAGCTACGGTTCAGTTGAACCAACCCAGACTAGACCCACGGTCCAATTGAGCCGGCCTGCAAACCAACCTCCTGTGGCCCAGCCCAGTAAGCCGAGGCCCAACGATTAGTCTTGGCCCAGTAGCCTTCCACAGCCCGCGACCCGAACCACGACCCGAACCGGACTGCGACCCGCGCTTCGACCCGACACTGGCGCCCGACGTGGCTTTCTCTGCTGCTGCCACGTGTCACACAGCGGTGCAGGAAGTCCCTCGGCTTGGCTCGGTGCAAACGGCTTGGGCTCCCTCTGGTGACGCTCCGGCAGCTCCTCCAGCGGCTGTTCGGCTCGGCTCACTTGTTTTCAGCCAGGTTTCCACTGTTCCGACCCTCCCAATCTGTTTTCGGCCCCGATTAAGGTAACTGAGGCCGTTTCAGAGCCGTATTTCACATTTATTAAATTATAGGTAAATTAATTGTGAAATACTAACGGAAAGTGGTGGACGGTGTGATAGGAAACAAACCCCTGGGACGTAGGGAGCAGCTCTCACGGAACGGGAGCTTACGTTTAGCGATTTAGGGAGTACTTCGGCCAAGGCCAACCAAGTAAGTGGCCTTACTATAGGATAGGCTAAATAAATCGTATGATGCTTGATGATATGTGCCAGTATATACATATTTTGTTGAGTGTCGCTTGATATGTTGGACGCACGTCGTGGCGTTATGATGAGCATGATGATTGCATGATTTCTACCTTAATATGATGATGTTTTCCATATTGAGCATGCTAGATGATGATGAGTGCCATATTGCATCATGTCGTTAGATCGACGTAGGACACAATCCTAAGAGCATGAAAATGATATTAATATAAATATCCACGAGTATTCGTTACCTAGAGTAACAAAGAGATGAGACTAGAGAGTTGTGTCAGAAGAGACATCACGATGGATTTAGAGGGACCTCATGCATTTTGTATGTTCATAAGCATAGGGCTACTTCCCCTAGAGACGATGAGTGCGGACGCGCACCTTACGATGAGCGCGAATGCGCACAGGTGCGAAAGCACACAGATGAGGGTGTTCATGAGGCGCATGACACTATGGGGTTCCGCTGACCTCCGGACGTCGCTACAGATTAGCTTGACCAGAGGGTCCAGGGGGTGTGCGAGCGCCCTGGGGACTCACACTCGCACGCGTGAGTCGTGTGTAGGGAAGTACTACACATCCAATTTGTCTGAGACTGGAGGCCACCCCTAAGATGATTAGAGATAGGTCCCTATTCATGATTGCATGTGTTTTCATTAGCATGGCCCCTATAGTGGGGTCACTTACTGAGTATTTCTTCGAAATACTCAGGCCGTGTGCCATATTATTTTTCAGGTAAAGGCAAGGCGCCCATGTACGGTTGACGGTGGCATCGTGATCAAAGACTATGGCGCGTGCATAGGGTAGTTGCATATTTAATTCCTAATCTTGGTTAGGATAGGGCGTTTGCATTTCATTCATTTATATTAATTAATTTGTAATCGTTTTATTTTATCTTTCTAAACTCCAGCACAATGTTTGAAACACGTAAGTCCGGCAGTGTTTTCCAATGTTTTAATGTATTCTGAAGTTTTAAATTTTTCCACTAATAAAAATGAACATGCTTAGATTTTTATTCTGCATTAGAGATGAGCATGAGATGTTAGTGGCGACTCTAGATATGTGGAAATTTAGGGTCGTTACATACTATATTTTCCAAGTCTACCTTACAAATACAACATACATGGCTTTATATAGCCTCAAAATGAAACTATTAAAGACATTCCAAAAGTTGTAACATTCATACTTAATGACCATAATTAGCCATTATGTAAATGTAACCTAAAGTAAATAAAATGTCTTAAAATACAATAACTCTAAATTACTCTAAATTGTAACCCACCCAAAATTTATAACAATCAAACTTCATTCTTCTTCAACGTGGGATGAATTGAAAAATCTTTTGATAATTTTGACAACCTTTTCTTCACATTTTCATTGATGTATATTGTATGATTGATGTCTTTTGGTTCATATCACATAACCTAACCGTATTCTTTCATCAATCTCTCCTATCCATAGCACTCTGGTATGTAACCTAACCTTAACGTTTCATGAACGTATCTTACTCCTATCGTTACATTTTGTTTTGTGCATCCTTCTCGTATCCTATCTCAAACATATCCTTGAGCACATAGTACCATAATTATTATCATACAAACCACATATTATAACATAACATAACATATAGGAAGCATATCGATCCACAGACAATTCACACATATCAATATATATGACACGTGCAGAACCACAGGGCACGTGTCAACATCAAATATAACCAAGCCGATAGTAAGGTCACTTACCTGGTTAGCTTAAGTCGTTGTCACGAATATATCCTTAATGAAAATTCGATTTTGTCATTATCCTTAATGAAAGTCCATTGAACTCCAAGTCAACCTATGTGAGCCCATGACACGTAGTCCATTGTTTCTCTAATTTATATTGATCCATGTGTTATACTTCATGTGAACGTTAGAGTCTTTGCCTGAGTTATGTCTTGAAATATTTATATATGTTTGTTATAGTATTATTTTCATACAAACCATTTAATATCCATTAAAATTTTCAAGATATTCTATTTTCTCTTACAATTCTCCCTCCCGGTCTCGTATTTCCCTTCTTTTAATTATCCCGTGTTTGAGGATGACTTTTAATATTACTAAATAAAATAAAAGGAAAACTACTGACCTTTTCAATTCAAAATCTCTTTCTAGCAAAATATCTCTTACTAGCAAAACTAAATCTGAACATTTTTTTGTGTTTGTTTTTGCAGGAGAGAAGAAATTTTGATATGTTAAATCTGTTTAACCCTTCCTTTTTATTTTTGTTTGTTACCTTTTCAATTAGGTTACCAACCTTTTTTGTGTTTGTTTTTTTTTTTTAATTTTTGTTTGTTATCTTTTCAATTAGGTTACCAACCTTTTTTTGTGTTTGTTTTTTAAGGAGAGAAGAAATTCTGATAGTTAAATCTGTTTGTTACCTTTTCTATTAGGTTGGCAATTATTTTGGTCAATTTAATAGATTCTATTTATTATTATTATTATTATTATTATTTTTTGCTATTGATCCTGAAATACAAGGTAAATTGCTAAATAAAACTAAATAATTAGATAAAGAAAAGAAGATCTGAGATATAACTTACAGAGAAATCTCAAATCTCTCCCATGTAAATCTTGATCACCAAACCCATCTCCTATAAATTTGATGCAGGCATTTATGTTTTCTCAAATCTGACATTTTTCATTTCTGTCTCATTTTTGCAGGAACAGGTGTGTTGGGGAGAGATTACTGGGTAAAGTGACAACAGTTACTCGAGAGATGAGGGAATAATTATTTTTATTCACTTATTTATTAATTAATTTTTTTTTACATAATAATAATTTTTTTTTGTTTATAATAATTTTTATTTATTTATTTATTTATGGGCTGGCAACCTACTCTCACCTTTTATTACCTCATGAAAGATAATTATTACGAGAAAAAAAAGGAACATTGTTGAAAATGAAGGGAAAATAACAAAACCAAATGAATGTTTTATTATACCCATGGTTTATTATGAAAAAAATATTTTCACCTATATTAACCGATACTAATGATGCAAACCGAATTTAGCCTAGACTACGAAATGGAAAAAAAAAAACAAACAACTATCCTATGCATATGCCACGGTCCCGAGGTGTACGATGCCACCGTCGTTGTCACATAGGTGCCTTGCCCTTATCTGCAAAAGTAAGGTAGCACGAGGCTTGAGTATTTCTAGAATACTCAGTAAGTAACCCCCTATCGGGGTTATGCAACAATCAAATGCAATGAAATGATGGGACCTATTGTTTCGTTCGTTTCATTTCATTTTTCCTACGGTACAATCCTAACGGGTAATCGTGGATGTGTATCATATACTCTACACACAGCCCATACGTGCGAGTATGGGCTCACCAGCTAGTTCGCACACCGCTGGGCCACTGTCCTTATTCGGTGGGCATGCTCTGGGAGCCCCTTATGCCGGGACCCGTTAAAATTAGAACCGTCACGGCAGCGCTATGTAAAGCATAACGATCGTTATCCTACCATTGGATGTACGCGTCTGTACCCTCGTGATGGGATAGGGGTATCCCCCAAATGCATGAACACACAATATACATGAGGTCCCCACTAGTCCTACAGTTATCATTAATGAACATAACCCCCTGTCACATTTTCATGCTTACATGTCATTCTCATTCTCATTTCTTTACATATCATATATATTCCTAATGGGGTTATGTTTCATGCAATTTACCGTATTTCATGTCATATAATTCATGCAGTTACATTCAAATATTCATACAAACAAGCCATAATCGTTCAAGGACCACACATCGTCACATGCATAACTTATCACATCAACTAAGCAGCATACATAACATACATTCACGTTCACACGATTTTGTACTTAAGCACATTAAACTAGCATACAATTTAATGACACGTGCATATCCACGGGCACGTGCCAATATACAGCAAATAACGTGTAACCTACGACGGGTGAGCCACTTACTTGGTAGGCCTTACCCGAAGTACTCCCTAGAATATAACGTAAGCTCCTAGCTCCTCGTGAACGTTGTACGCTTCCATTGGTGGTTGGTTCCTATTGGTTCATTCATCACTTTTGTTAGTATTTCAAAAATATAATAAACTCCCAACTGAAATTTGTGAAATATGACCTTAAAATATTCCATTTTACCTTAAACAGGGTCGAAACGAGGTCCAGGAGGGTCGGAACGGTGTCAAGCAGGCTAGAAACAGGTTTCCCGAGCCGAATAAGCCACCAGAGCCGAGGAGCCACTCGATTAAGCCACCAGAGCCGAGAGGAGCCGCGCTGCAGACGTGCCACATGGCACAATCAGAGAGCAACGCGTGTGCAGGGGTCTTGGGTCAAGGCGCTGGTTAATGGATCGCTAGCAAGTCTCGGGCCGAACATGGGTGACGGGCTGTTCACCGGTGACGGGCCGTGCGCGGTGATGGGCCGGTTCGCGGGTGAAGGGTCGGATTGTTTGGGCCATGGGAATCGTCAGGTTCTGGGCCGACCGAAGGGAATTGGATTCGGTTAGGGTTGCCGAATCCGGCTCTCGGGTCAGACTTTGTCCTCTTCGCCCGACTGCCTGTGTGATTTTCCGGCGACCTCTCTCTCTCCTCGACAACGTCGTCTCGACGTCCTTTTTCCCTCTTTTTTCCTCCGTTCCCGAGCTTATTCCTCACCCTAACCCCATTTTTGGTACAGATTTCGCTTGTAAGGACCTCACACTCCCGGATCTGGAGAAGCTCGAAAGTCCGACGTTCGGTCTTCCTTGTTGACGGTGTTCAGCGTAAGGGATTCGTCTAAAACCTACTCCTGATGTGTGTAGAGAGTTCTGGAATTACTTTTGTGGTGTAAAATGGAGGTTTTGACGTTGATTCGTATGGTTCGGCTTTGCCGGAGTTCCGTCGGGTTTTCTGTTCCTTCTCGTTTTTCACTGTTTTTGTTACTTTGCAGGTCATTTCAGGGTGGCTGAAGGTCAGGGACGAGATTTGTGGCATCCCAGCCCTCAGCCGCCCTTTTTGGGTCGTGTGCGAGCAAAAACTTTGGCGTTCGTCGGAGTTTTCGGCTCTGCCGACGACCCTCACCCTTTTTTTTTCGGTTTCGTTACATTCTACTGCATCAAAAAGGGACCTTTGAGCTCAGCTTTCTCATCTAGCTCGGGCTCTAAAGAAAAAGAGGTTACAACTAAGAAGAACCAAACCTGAGGGGGAGCCACATCAAAAGAGATTCTAAACTTAAATACTCAAGTCATGTGCTACTACATTTTTCAGGTTAAGGCAAGGCATTCCTATACAGCTGACGACGGCATCACAACTCGAGATCATGACACATGCATAGGATAGTGGTATTTATTTTCTTAGACTTAGGATAGAATAGGATGTTTTAAACTTGAACGCTTATTTATTTTATTTCGGTTCTTTTGTTGTGTCGTTTTAAAGATGTTTTCGAAACACAAGTCCATGACTTTGTTTTAAGTTAAAGGTTATGTTTTATGAAATTTAAATGAAGTCTTCCGCATTCAATGTTTATGGTATGTATACAGTAGCGACCTTAAATTAAGTAGAAAATTTTGGGTTGTTACAGTTGGTTAATGATAAAAGTAGAAATATTGGGGACCTCATGTATTATGTGTGTTCATGCATTGGGGAGATACCCCTATTCCATCACGAGGGTACGGACGCGTACATCCAATGGTAGGACAACGATCCAAAACCTATGCGATACATAACTCTATTCTTAATTCCAAAATCTGATGTCTAATCAAAGAAAAGAAGGCTTTATATAGCCTTTAGAACTTTAACCTATGCGATACATAGCTCCCAAATTAAATAGGCTAGTAAATGAGAAATGTCCATAACCTCCATATTAAAATGGCTAGTTAATGGTGGAATATGGTAACCTACGTGGGTTACAATATAACCTTACTTCTATATTTAAAACTAGCTTAAATATGACAAACATAGTTAAATTATAATTAAATAGTGCAATGAATAAAATATTCTTATTAGTCATCCTTTGACTAGTTTCATAAATTCAACAGAGTTCATCATTTAATTCATCTATTTCTTGAAGCTCAATTTTGCACAACATATAAGGGAGGTCTCCAACGTCTTGTAGAATTTTCTTTGATGAGATAACCATTGCTTGAATAGAACTGTATAAGGTTTGTTGTAACTTCTTGGCTTTCGTCCTTATAATTGGACCTTGAGGTATGAAAATTCCTTGGTCGTGGTTCATATCATTCTCCCCCTCTTGAGAAGGATTCGGAATCCAAACCAACACCTATGTCAAAAGGACTCAAATCAACAACATTAAAAGTTGCACTAACACCGTACTTACCTGGTAAATAAATTTTATAAGCATTGTCGTTGATACGCTCAAGAACTTGAAAAGGTCCATCTCCTCGAGGTAAAAGCTTAGATTTTCTTTCAGTAGGAAATCTTTCTTTTCGGAAATGCACCCAAACTCAATCTCCTGGCTTGAAGATGACAATCTTACGTCATTTTTAATTAGGGTGGCAACTGATAAAAATTACGGTGTTCCAAATGGACCTATTGCCAAGAAGATTCATGCTTGAATATAACTGTATAAGGTTTGTTGTAGCTTCTTGGCTCTCGTCCTTGTAATTGGACCTTGAGGTATGGAAATTCCTTGGTCGTGGTTCATATTATTCTCCCCCTCTTGAGAAGGATTCATCCTCGAATCCAAGCCATCACCTACGTAAAAAGGACTCAAATCAACAACATTAAAAGTTGCACTAACACTGTACTTACCTGGTAAATTTTATAAGCATTGTCGTTGATACGCTCAAGAACTTGAAAAGGTCAATCTCCTCGAGGTAAAAGCTTAGATTTTCTTTCAGTAGGAAATCTTTCTTTTCGGAAATGCACCCAAACCGCCAAGAAGATTAAAAAAATATGTCAACAACAGAATTTGAACCTACGCATGGAGAGCTCAATTGATTTCAAACCTGTCGCATTAGCTACTCAAGCACATCAACATTTATTAAAAAGAACTATGTTTAATTTCATAAATTATGTAAAAGTCAAATGCTCAATTTGACTTATTCTTTTGTGGAGATTAAAAGGGATCGGGAATAAATCCCGTCCATAAACGTCTCGAATAAATCCTGTCCACAAACGTCTTTTGTCGGGAGACTATAAATACCCACAATATGTTATGTAAAAGGGAGATTGGTGGATGAATGTAATTCAGTTCTCAAATTGAGACGTTTCCCTTAGAAATCCGAGCATCATATTTGCCATTTCTAAGTTTCAAGAAATTCTTGTGGTAGAATTGCACCCGAGCCTTCAATCAAGCCTTGATCAAGTTAGATTGTGGAGTGACTCAATTTAGAACAAGGTTCCAAATCTTGCTTCTAGATCTTCGATCATAAGAGGTAATCTAATTCTAGTCTTATCTCTTAGTTGATCCAAATTTCGTACAAGGAGGTGTTGATTACTTTGATTCAAGGGTTCTTGCTAAAAGATCGTTGGGCTGAGGATTAGGGTTGCCTTATCAGTAACCTTAGAATTTTATTTCTCAATTTGTTCTTTCACTTGCATGTGCAGTTTATGAACAAACTCAACCTTGACATCTGCATCAAAATTGACAAACTCTTTTGACAGTATGGGTAACAAGTAAATGGGGGTTAAAGGATTAAAGCCATAAACAATTTCAAAAGGTGTGCATTTAGTAGTGCTATGAACAACCCTATTATATGCAAATTCTATAAATGGCAAACAATCCTCCCCAGTCTTAATTCTTATCGATAATAGCCCTAAGCATAGCAGTCATGGTTCTGTTAACAACTTCAGTTTGTCCATCCGTTTGAGAATGACTAGTAGTTGAATATACTAGCTTAGTTCCTAACTTACCCCATAAAACACTCCAAAAGTGGCTTAAAAATTTTACATAACGATCACTAACGATGCTTTTAGGAATGCCATGCAATCGTACAACTTTCCTAAAGAACAAGTCAGCAATATGTTTTGCATCATCAGTTTTGTGACAAGGAATAAAATGAGCCATTTTACTAAATCGATCAACCACAACAAATATGCTATCATAACCTTTCCTAGTCCTAGGTAAACCTAAAACAAAATCCATTGATATATCAATCCAAGGACCATTAGGAACCGGTAATAGGGAGTATAAACCATGTGGTTGAAGCCTAGACTTAGCTTGTTTACATGCTATGCAACGAGCACAAACTTTATGAACATCATGTCTCATTTTAGGCCAAAAAAAAAAATGTTCAGAAAGCATATCATAAGTTTTAGAAACTCCATGGTGTGTAGTTTAGGTTGCATGTAGAATCATTCAAGCTCGACATGATCAATCTTGCTTGTGGAGTGATTTGAATCTCAATCAAGTGTTCTTACCTTGAGAAATTTGATCAACAAGAATCATTCAAGCGAGACATGATCGATCTTGCTTGTGGAGTGATTTGAATCTCAAACAGAGCCTTGAGATATTCAATCAACAAGGTAATCCGAATCTTACTCCTCTTGTAGTGATTCCTTATTTTATCAACCACAATACCAAGAAATATTTTTTTCGCATGCACGCGAAAAATCCTGGCTCATGGGGAGTCGACATTTTGGAACCGCCCCAGAACACGACTAAAAACGTGCCGTTGTCGCAAATTTGGTTCCAACCATCGAATTGGGGCATTCCCAACCACACTGCCAAGAAATATTTTTTTCGCATGCGCACGAAAAATCCACTCCCTGGAGCTGACATTTCAGAACCGCCAGAGAATAAGACCGAAAACGTGCTAGTGTCGCAAATTCAATTCCCAACCATCGAATTGGGGCATTCTCTACCACAATACCAATAAATATTTTTTTTGCACGCATGCAAAAAAACCGCTCCCAAGGAGTAGCATTTCGGAACCACACTAGATCGCAAGCCAAAACGCACCGGTCTTGCAAATTCTGTTACCAACCATCGAATTAGGGCATTCCTCACAACAATGCCAAGAAATATTCTTTTTGTATACGAGCGAAAAAACGAGCATTTTGAAACCGCAATAGAACGCAAGCGAAAACGCACCGGTGTCGCAAATTCGGTTCAAAACCATAAAATTGGGGCATTCCTCACCACAATGCCAAGAAATATTTTTTTTCACATGCGTGCGAAAAAACAGCAACCGAGTTGGGAACTTCCCACCCCCAAGGGCAAGAAATAATTTTTTCGCTACCGAACTAAAAAACCGCTCCGTTTCAAAACCACCCTAGAATGCAAGCGAAAACGCTCCCAACTATCATGATATGAATCCAACAACTGATCACTTCCATGTACTCGAAGGACCGATTACAAGAAGCAAGGTTAAAAGAAGATTCAAGAGGCCTATACATTGCATCTTCAAAAGCTAGCTAGTGTACCAGTTGAAACAAAGACTTTTGAGCCCAAAAATCTTTATAGCATTAGCATATCAAATCAAGAAGATAATGGAGTGGCTGATATTGGAAAGTAATTAGAAGACTTGCCTTTGGTAGTTGAATTACCAATTAAGGAAATTTATTAATGCCTTATTTGCTTCAATTTGTATTTAATAGCATTTATTAGTAATTTGTGGTTGGTGGCTGAACCATATTATGTTAGGATTACATTTCAGACCTATTTAAAGTCATGTAATACTCATGGGGATTTTGTTGAATACAGAAAAATCCTTTGTGTTTTCTTGATACCCTTTTGCTGTTATTCTTTTTCAAACCTTGCTTTAGGTTTGATGTTTAAACCGATTCATTGAATTAGTTTTGTTCAAGCTAATTCTGAAGTGAATTTTCTTGGTATCTAAGAGTGACAATCATAGATTCCAAGTTTGATCTAAGAGTCATTCATCTTCTAACAAGCTCTTGGTTGGAATCAATCCGTTAAGTTAGCTTTCTCTGTGAGCGTTTTGCAAGGATTCTAGAAGGACCTCTAGCTTTGCAAATTCCAGCATTGTAGGCGCTTATCATATCGAGTTGGGGCATTCCCCAACCCAAGGGCAACAAATAAATTTTTCGCTACAGAGCGAAAAAACTGCAACATTTTAAAACGCAAGATTGCCCTAGAACTCAAGCGTAAACGCACCCGTTCCACAAAATTCGGCTCCCAACCATCGCCCACCCGAAGGGCAAGAAATAATTTTTTCGCTACCGAGCGAAAAAACCACTCCATTTCAAAATGCAAGACCGCCCTAGAACGCAAGCGAAAACACGCCAGTTCCGCAAAATTCGGCTCCCAACCATCGAGTTGGGCATTTCCCAGCCCAAGGGCAAGAAATAATTTTTTCGCTACCGAGCGAAAAAACCGCTCCATTTCAAAACCGCCCAAAAACGCAACCGAAAACGTGTCAGTTCCCAAAATTTGGCTCCCATCCATCGAGTTGGGGCATTTCTCACCCCATGGAAAAGAAATAATTTTTACGCTACCGAGCAAAAAAACGCTCCATTTCAAAACTCAAAACCGCCCTAGAATGCAAGCGAAAACGCGATGGTTTTGCAAAATTTGGCTCCCAACCATCGAGTTGGGGCATTCCCCACCCCAAGTGAAAGGAATAATTTTTTCGTTACCGAGCGAAAAAACCGCTCAATTTCAAAACCGCCCTAGAACGCAAGCGAAAACGTGCCGGTTTCACAAAATTCGGCTCCCAACCATCGAGTTGGGGCATTCCCCACCCCAATAGCAATGTAACGACCCGAAGTTTTCTACTTAATTTAAGGTCGCTACTGTATACGTACCATAAACATTGAATGCGGAAGACTTCAATAAAATTTCATAAAACATAACCTTTATCTTAAAACACAGCCATGGACTTACGTGTTTCACAAACATCTTTAAAACGACACAACAAAAGACTAAATAAAATGAATAACAGTTTAGTTAAAAACATCATATTCTAGCCTAAGTCTAAGAAAATAAATACCACCAACCTATGCATGTGCCATGGTCTCAAGTTGCGATGTCGTCGTCAGCCGTATAGGAATGCCTTGCCTTAACCTGAAAAATGTAGTAGCACATGGCTTGAATCTTTAAAGAAATACTCAATAAGTGACCCCCTATCGAGGTTATGCAACAATCACATGCAATGAAATGATGGGACCTATCTTTCGTTTCGTTTCGTTTTCCCTATGGTGCTGTCCTAACGGGTAATCATGGACGTGTACCATATACTCTACACATAGCCCATACGTGCGAGTATGAGCTCACCAGCTAGTTTGCACACCGCTGGGCCCATTTCCTTATCCGGTGGGCATACTCTGGGAGCCCCTTATGCCGGGACCCATTAAAATTAGTAACCGTCACGGCACGCTATGCAAAGCATAACGATCGTTGTCCTGCCATTGGATGTACGCGTCCGTACCCTCGTGATGGGATAGGGGTATCCCCCAGATGCATGAACACACATAATGCATGAGGTCCCCCCTACTTCTAAATTTATCATTAATGAACATAACCCTTCTGTCACGTTCCATGCTTCATGTCATTCTCGTTTTTAATTTACATTTCTTACATATTTCTAGCGGGATTATGATTCCAGACAGTTTACCGTGTTTCATGTCATACAATTCATACTGTTTACATTCAAACATTCCATACAATCATGTCATAACCAATCAAGAATAACATATCGTCACATGCATTACATATCACATCAGACTAAACAGCATACAAGCATACATTCATATTCACATGACTACATACTTAAGCATAATAATCTAGCATACAATTTAATGACATGTGCAAATCCACGGGCACATGCCAACATACAACAAATAACGCGTAACCTACGATAGGTGAGCCACTTACCTGGCTAGCTTATGTCGTTGTCACGAATATATCTTTAATGAAAGTTCGATTCCGTCCTTTGAAATCTGGGTCAACCTATATGAGCCTATGGCATTAGTTTCGGGTTTGAACTCTACAACATTATTTCTCTAATTTACATTGGTCCATTGTTAAAAGTATTGAAATGTTATATATCTATAATTATATTTTTATTAACAATCTTATTTTTCATGGTTACTGTTGTATAAGAAAGTAGATACAGATATTTCAAGTTATTCTCCGCTTTACTACTCTCTTTATTTACCCTCTGTATTTACCTTTCACTCTATATTTAATTTGTAGTTTTTAATTCCCAATTTTTTTTTTATCTGTTGCCTTTTAAGTCTTGTTCTCATGTATTCCAAATTTCCAATGGATCTTTGTTTCCAAATCTTTCCTTATCTCAGTGTTTCCTATTTCCTTATCTCAGTGGTTACTATTCAGAAGTTTTCTTGGTCATTCTATCTTTAATATATTCATTTGGCTACGGATAAAAATTTAATCTAATATTACTAATCTGACGTGATTTACTAGAATCGTATAAATGATTGACATTTAGTTTCTAACTCAAAGCTGCAACATTGTAATAATTCAACTAAGATCTCACTCTAATTGGTTGTGATTTCTAAAAAAAAGTAGGATAAAAGAAAATGAAGATTTAATTTATACCTTAATCAGATCTATCTTAAATCTCTCGCCAATCTTAACTGGGTAAAGGCCCTTCTCTTTTTTTTTTTCAATCTGACGATTATTGTTTTTCTGTTTCTTTTTGGGATAGGTTGAGGAGAGATAATTGTGGGAAGGGATGAGAGGTTAGGGGAGAGAATTGGGAAAATGTTGTTTTTTTGTTTATTTATTTATTTATTATTATTATTTTAACTACTTTTTAAAATTATTTTTATTTGTTTATTTCTTTATTTATTTTTGGGCTAGCAAGAAAAAAAAATTTCACTACCGAGCAAAAAAACTGTTCCATTTCAAAACGCAAGACCACCCTAGAAAACAAGCGAAAACGCGCCAGTTCCACAAAATTTGACTCCCAACAATCGAGCCGGGGCATTCCCCACACCAAGGGAATGAAATAATTTTTTCGCTACTGAGCGAAAAACTGCTCGATTTCAAAACGCAAGACCGCCCTAGAACGCAAGTGTAAACGCGCCAGTTCCGCAAAATTCTTCTCCCAACCATCGAGTTGGCGCATACCCCACCCCAAGGGCAAGAAATAATTTTTTCGCTATCGAGCGAAAAACCGCTCCATTTCAAAATGCAAGCGAAAAAGCACCAATTCTGCAAAATTTGGCTCCCAATCATCGAGTTGGGGCATTCCCCAGCCCAAGGGCAAGAAATAATTTTTTCACTACCGAGCGTAAAAACCGCTCCATTTCAAAACGCAAAACCGACCTAGAACGTAAGCGAAAATGCGCCGATTCCGCAAAATTTAGCTTCCAACCATCGAGTTGGGGCATTCCCCACCCCCATGACAAGAAATAATTTTGTCGCTACCGAGCGAAAATACCGCTCCATTTCAAAATGCAAGACTGCCCTAGAACTTAAGCGAAAACGCGCCGGTTCCGCAAAATTCGGCTCCCAACCATTGAGTTGGGGCATTCCCCACCCCAAGGGCAAGAAATAATTTGTTCGCTACCGAGCGAGAAAACCGCTTCATTTCAAAATGCAAGAGCCCTAAAACGCATGCGAAAACGTGCCGATTCCACAAAATTCGACTCCCAACCATCGAGTTTGGGCATTCCCCATCCGAGGGCAAGAAATAAGTTTTCCCTACCGAGCGAAAAAACCGCTCCATTTCAAAACGCAATTCCGCCGTAAAACACAAGTGAAGAATTGGGGAATTTTCCCGCACAATGTACCGGTGTCGTAAATGCTGTTCCCAACCATCGAATTGGGGAATCCGCACAACACGAAGAATTAGTTTTTTCGCATGCACGCGAAAAATCCAAGCTCCCGGGCATCCGTTCTTTCGAAACCTCCCAGAACGCGACTGAAAACGCGCCGGTGTCACAAATTTGGTTCCCAACCATTGCATTGAGGCATTCCCACCCACAACGCCAAGAAATATTTTTTTGCATGCGCGCGAAAAATCCTAGCTCCCGAAAAGCGGGCATTTTGGAACTGCCCCAAAACGCGATCGAAAATGCGCAGGTGTCAGAAATTTTGTTCCCAACCATCGAATTGGGGTATTCCCCACCACAACGCCAAGAAATATTTTTTTCGCATGCACACACAAAATCCTAGCTTTCAGGGAGCTGGCATTTCAAAACCGCCCTAGAATGCGACGGAAAATGTGCGGGTGTCACAAATTCGATTCTCAACCATTAAATTGGGGCATTCCCCACCACAATGCCGAGGAATAGTTTTTTTCGCATGCGCGCAAAAAATCTCGGCTCCTAGGGAGTCGTCATTTCGGAATCGCTCTAGAACGCGAACGAAAACGCGCCAGTGTTGTTAATTCGATTCTCAACCATTGAATTGAGTCATTTCCCACCACAACCCCAAGAAATGTTTTTTTGCATGCGCACGAAAAATCATAGATCTTGGGCAGTCGGTATTTTGAAACTGCCTTAGAACAGGACCGAAAACGCACCGGTGTCGCAAATTCGGTTCCCAACCATCGAATTATGGCATTCCCCACGACAATGGAAAGAAATATTTTTTCGCATGCGAATGAAAAAAACTAGCTCCCGTAATGCCGAAATTTTGAAACCGCCCCAGAACACGACCGAAAACGCGCCAATATCGCAAATTCGATTCCCAATAATCGAATTGGGGCATTCCCTACCACAATACCAAGAAATATTTTTTTGGAATCTGCGCGAAAAATCCTATCTCCTGACGAGCCGACAATTTACCATCCCAGAGCACAACCGAAAACGTGCTGGTGTCGAAAATTCGGTTCTTAACCATGTTATTGGGGCATTCCCCACCAAAACGCCAAGAATTTTTTTTTTTGCATGCACGTGAAAATTCCCGGCTCCCAAGCAGCCGACATTTCAGAACCGGCCAGAATACGACCGAAAACACGCTGGTGTCTCAAATTCGGTTCCCAACCATGGAATTGGGGCATTCCCCACCATAACCCCAACAATTATTTTTTTCGCATGCGCGCAAAAAATCCCGTCTCCCGGGCCACCTGCATGTTGAAACCGCCCAAGAACTCGACATTAATCGCTCCGGTGTTGCAAATTCGGTTCCCAACCATCAAATTGGGGCATTCCCCACCACATTACCAAGAAACATTTTTTACGCATGCACGCGAAAAATCCTGTCTCCCTAGGAGCCGACATTTTAAAACAGGTCCAGAACGCGACCGAAAACACGCTGGTGTCACAATTTCGAATCCCAACCATCTAATTGTGATATTCCCCACTGCAATGCCAAGAAATATTTTATTCACATGTGCGCGAAACATCCCGGATCTCGGGATGCCAGCATTTTAGAACCACCCCAGAACGCGACCAAAAGCGTGTGATAGGTGGAAATCACTACAAGGGGAGTAAGATTCGGATTACCTTGTTGATCGAATATCTCAAAGCAAGAACATTGTTTGAGATTCGAATCACTCCACAAGAAAGATCGATCATGTCTAGCTTGAATGATTCTTGTTGATCAAATATCTCAACGCAAGAACACTTGTCTGAGATTCGAATCACTCCACAAGCAAGATTGATCATGTCAAGCTTGAATGATTCTGCATGTAACCTTAACTACATAGAATTGTAAAGAAACTTAGTCATTGGCTAAAGAAAGCACAAATGCCCCTTTTATTACATTTTCCAAGTCTACTTAAAAATACAACATACATGACTTTATAAAGCGAAAAAGATTGGTACATGACATACAAGATGTCCCCCGCATGCATTGGTACGTGATAAGAATCACTGTGTTCCAAATGTTCCAACTGGACCTATTACACGATCCAAGGTGAAGAAGATTCAACAAATATTATTTGTAGTGTGTTCCAAATGTTCCATTGACCTATTATACGATCCAAGGCGAAGAATCACTCTGTTCCAAATGTTTCAACTGGACCTATTACATGTTCCAACTGGAACTATTACATGTTCCAACTGGACCTATTACACGATCCAAGACGAAGAGAAGATTCAACAAACATTCATTTTTAGTGTGTTCCAAATGTTCCAACTGGACCTATAGATTCAAGAAACATTATTTGTACTGTGTTCTAAATGTTCCAACTGGACCTATAGATTCAAGAATGTTCATTTGTAGTGTGTTCCAAATGTTCCAACTGGACCTATTACACGATCCAAGATTCAACAAACATTCATTTGTAGTGTGTTCCAGATGTTCCATTGGCTCTATAGCTGGCCTATTAGGAATTACTGCCCCTGGAATGAAGTCTATTTTATGTTCAATACCTCTAATGGGAGGTAGTCCTTTAGGGACTTCATCTTGGAATACGTCATCAAATTCCTGTAAAATAGATTGAAACATACTAGGCAAAGACAAATTGTTATCGTTAGAGACCAAACATCCTTCCTTGTACACAAGTACAAAGATGGTTTTTTGTGAGAACATTGCCCTTCTAACCTCTCCGACTCTAGCCAAACAACTCACATTCTTTTCTTTTTTTTCAATTTCATTCTTTTTTTCACTATGTTTTTCTCTGACTTTTCTCTATTTTTTCACTCAACTTTTGTTTTTCTTTCAACTCTTTTTTCTTTAAACTCTTTCTTTTTTTCTTCCAACTTTAATTGATCAGCAAATACATTTGCAGAACTCAGAGGTACAAGAGTGGTTTTTCTACCATCTCTTACAAAAGAATACCAATTCAAATAGCCATCAAACATAACCCTCCTGTCAAATTGTCATGGTCGGCCAAGCAATATGTCTCCAGCATGCATTGGTAAAACATCACAAAGAACTTCATCATTATATTTTCCTAAAGTAAAATATATTAAAGCTTGAGAAGTTACCTTCATTGTTCCACTGTCATTGAGCCATTGAAGCTTGTAAGGTTTAGGATGGTGTTGGGTTGGAATTAGCAACCTTTTGATCAGCATTGTACTTACGACATTGGTGCATCTTCCACTATCAACTACAAGACTACAAGGAGTCCCCTTGACTAAACACCTTGTGTGAAATAGGTTGTCTCTTTGATCATCAACATCATTCTCTATAACTTGAGTTTTAAGAAGTAGGTAACAAGTACCAAATGACTCCCATCTTCCAGTTCCTCCTCATTCTACTAGATTTCTCTTTCAACTAGCTCATCATGGTCACTCTCCTCACTATCTGTGACAATTTGTCCATTCATGATGATCATGACTCTCTTGTTAGGACAATCACGACTAAGATGACCAATTCCTTGACATTTCCAACATTTGATGTCTCTATTTCTTTCTCGAATCTCCTTATATTCCTCCGCTTTCTCTTTACCCTTGGAGGTCTCAGCTTTGTTCTTTTTGTCAAGATCATACTTGCCTCCAACTTTGAAATCTATCTTTTCAATATTTGCATTCTTTTTCCAAGGGTTGAAAGTAGTAGACTTTGAAATACCATACCTCTTGGAGTTCTCCTTCTCCCAAGCTAGTTGCTCTTCGATTTTGACAGCAAGGTGTAACAATTCTTGCATATCAAAGTACGCTTGCCTATCCACTTGATGATCAAGTTGTCGGTTTAACCCACCAAGAAATCTAGCCATTGTATCTTCCTCATCTTCATCAATACATGCTCTATTCATAAGGGTCTCCATTTCTTTGTAATATTCTTCAACACTTTTGGATCCCTGTTGTAAAGTATAGAGTTTTTGCTTGAGTACTCGAGAATAATGCTTAGGAATGTAGCTTTTTCTCATAATGTCTTCGATTCCTCCCACGTTTCAATTGGTTTTTCATAATTTCTCCTCCACTCCGATTTCAAAGATGTCCACCATGTAATGGCGTAATCACAAAATTCAGCCACAACAAGCTTCAACTTTCTTTCTTCACTGAAATTGTTGCAATCGAAGACATGGTCAATTTTGCTCTCATATTGCAAATACTCCTCTGGATCAGATCTCCCATAGAAAGTTGGAATTTTTAGCTTTACTCCCCGACTCCATTTTCTTTTTCTCTCTCATCTGGTACTCCCTCTCAATTCTTTTTGGTGCTAAAATTTCTCTACCCCTTCTTCTGACTCTTCCTCACCCTCGACCGACATCTCTCCCTCCCCTAGGACTATGTCCCGCTAAAAGGGTGACATTGTCATCTTCTTCATTTTCAACTCCTTCATTCAAGAGTACTTCCCTCCGTTGAAGATTACCTAAGGATATTTCAATTCGCTCCATCCGGTTTGTCAATGTACTAATAACTTGATTCAAACGAGTAATTGTTCTGACCTTTGCTTCTCTCCACCTAGCTTCATTGATCTCCCCTCCATTTCCTTCGTCTTGGTTCATGATTGTACAAACAGTAGTGGAATATGTTTAGAACCTCACACACTCAACTCACTAATTTTACACTCAGGGACACTCGTGTTTATACACACAAAGGTAGGCTGTTTGGGAAAGTGACTAAATTATGATCAAGGTAGGCTAATATATCGGTAAAGCAATTCTGATAGTAGCAAGCTATTCAAGGCAATCAAGATAAGTTAATTATGAAATAACAACAAAATTAAACAAGACGTGAACAAACAAATAAGGGACACGAAGATATTTTTGGATATAATTGCCCCCTGAAAAAAAAAATTCCAAAAAGAAAGGACATGAAGATTTTAAGAACGATATAACTCTCCATATTACAAAATTCGGGAAATTTAGAAGTTATCTTCAAGCGTAGATTATGAGAAAAAAAAAAATCAAACACAATGGTTCTAGATTTAGATGGATTAAGAAAAAGATGTGAATCGAAGTTTATTTTGTCTTCAAATAAACATGCAAATGATATAAAAAAAATGATAAATATCGTTTATACTCACAATCGTAAGAAAAAATATGATAAGATTTTGTTTTTTTTTTCAATATCTCAATGTGATCTTTAGGGAGAAAATAAGAACAAAGTGAAAAGTTGATGAATAATGGCAGAAATGACAGCAAGAAAATAAATGGAAAAATTTAAAGAAAAAATAAACAATAGCAGAAATGAAAGATAAAATCAATTCTAGAGTCGGCCACAAAGATGTAAATCTGGCTCTGATACTATATTGATAAGGCAACCCTAATCCTCAACCCAACAATCCAAGCTTTTGTTGAAGCAAGAACCCTTGAATCAAAGTAATTAACACCTCCTTATACGAAATTTGGATCAACCAAGAGATAAGGCTAAAATTAGATTACCTCTATGATCGAAGATCTAAAAGCAAAATTTGGAAACCTTATTCTAAATTGAGTCACTCCAAAATCGAACTTGATCAAGGCTTGATTGAATAGCTCGGGTGCAATTCTACCACAAGAATTGCTTGAAACTTAGAAATGGCAAATATGATGCTCGGATTTCTAAGGGAAACATCTCAATTTGAGATCTGAATTACATTCATCCACCAATCTGATTTTTACATAACATATTGTGGGTATTTATAGTCTCCTGACAAAAGACGTTTGTGGCCTGGATTCAATCCTGATCCCCTTTAATCGCCACAAAAGACGAAGTCAATTTTGACCATTTGACCATTGCAAAATGAAAAAAAAAAAAAAAAAAAAAAAAAAAAACATTAAATTTTTTTAACAAATGTTGATATGCTTGAGTGGCTAAAAAAATAAACTTGAAATCTATTAGGCTTCACTATGTAGGTTCAAACCTTGTTGTTGACATTTTAAGTTTTCCAACTTTAACCATGCAAATATGCAAATATTCAATTGTCCTTCTTCGTCAATCGTATCACTGAGCCAATCCAATTTCATATATGAAGAATGAACATAGTGATTCTTATCACGTACCAATGCATGCGGGGGACATCTATCACGTACCAATGCATGCGGGGGACATCTTGTTTGTAGATGAAGAATGAACACAGTGATTCTTATTACGTACCAATGCATGCGAGGGACATCTTGTGTGGTCGACCTTGGCAATATGATAGAAAGAAAACAAGTGATTTTGAGGAAAAGAGAGAAAATGTGAGTTTGATTATAAAAAATAGATGGATGAACAAGTATACTTTTACTTTGTGTGGGAAGAAATTTACTTTACATCCATTGTCTCCATATGAAGTACATTGTGACCAATTAAAATTAGAGAAGAAAAGAAAAGAATATGAAGAACAGGGAAGAAATTTACTTTACATCCATTGTCTCCATATGAAGTACATTGTGACCAATTAAAATTAGAGAAGAAAAGAAAAGAATATGAAGAACAACAGTGGAGAGAAGAAACTAAGGTAAAGGTGAGAAAAAAAAAGTGGGAAAGAAAAAAACAATATTCAGTTCTTGTCTGGAAAGAACGAAGAATTTGATTTGAGGACAAATTGATATGAACCAAGAGACATCATTCATACAATATACTTCAATGAAGATGTGAAGAAAAGGTTGTCAAAATTATCAAAAGATGTTTCAATTCATGCTACATTGAAGAAGAATAAAGTTTGATTGTTGTAAATTTTGGGTGGGTTATAATTTAGAGTAATTTAGAGTTATTGTATTTTAAGACTTTTTATTTAATTTCGGTTACATTTACATAATGGATAATTATGGCCGTAAAGTGTGAATGTTACAACTTTTGGAATGCATTTAATAGTTTCATTTTTTGAGGCTTGTATGTTGTATAAAGCCTTGTGCATGTAGAATCATTCAAGCTCGACATGATCAATCTTGCTTGTGGAGTGATTCGAATCTCAATCAAGTGTTCTTGCGTTGAGATATTTGATCAACAAGAATCATTCAAGTTAGACATGATCGATCTTGCTTGTGGAGTGATTCGAATCTCAAACAATGTTCTTGCCTTGAGATATTCGATCAACAAGGTAATCCGAATCTTATTCCCCTTGTATTGATTCCTTACCATATCACAAATCCTTTTAAAGAAAGGGTGGATGATATGAATCCAACAACTGATCACATGCATTTATCCGAAGGACCGATTACAAGAAGCAAGGTTAAGAAGATTCAAGGAAGCTACTTACAAGAAGCAAGTTTGTATGGTTTTGGATGGGGATGGACAGAAAGTTGAAGTCTTTTTACAAGGAAGCTGCTTACCACATTTGTGCAACTTCCACTATCAATCACCAAGCTGCATGGGTTTCCTTTGATCAAACATCTTGTGTAGAACAAGTTTTCCCTTTGATCTTCAAATTTCTCTTCCTTGATTTGAACATTGAGTACCCTTCTTGTGATCAAAGATATGGAATTACCTTCTTCAACATACTCATCATCATCTGCTGCGATTTCTTCCACAAGCTGTGAATCATGATCCTCACATTCATCATCTTAATCAAGTATACCATTCCTTATCACCATAACCTTTTTATTAACACACTCTTTGCTCATGTGTTCAAACCCTTTGCACTTCCAACATTGAATAGAACTAGACTTCTCCTTTACGGTCTTTGAAACTTCATTCTTTTTACCATTGGAACTCTCAGACTCCACTCTTTTAGCAGTCACAAACTTTTCTTTTGGTGACATCGATTCATTTCTATTCACAAAACTATCCTTGTTCCAAGCTTTAGAATTGAATGCTCTTTTTCTTCCTTCAATTGGTCTTCAATTTTGAGAGCATAATGATACATGTCTTCCAAATATGGTGGTGGATTTCTATCAACAAAATGAGCAATTTCTCGATTCAAACCTCCAAGGAATCTAGACATGGTATCTTCTTCTTCTTCTCTAACATTTGCTCTTTCCATCATAATCTCCATCTCTTGATAATATTCTGCCACATTTTTTGTTCCTTGCCTCAAACCTTGCAATTTAGTTTTCAAATTTCTTTCATAATGTTTTGGAACATACCTTTTTCTCATGGCTTCTTTAAGTTCTTCACAAGTCTCTATTGGATCCTCCTCTTTTCTTCTTCTCTCGGATTTGAGATGTTGGTACCAATCACCAGCATGATTGGTAAATTCGGCCATAGCAAGTCTCATCTTCTTATTTTCACTATAGGTGTTGCAATCAAACACATGCTCTATCTTTCTTTCCAACTGCAAGTATGTCTTAGAATCTGCCGTTCCACAAAAGGGCGGGATTTTGAGTTCAACTCCCCCATCACTATCTTCATGTACTCTTTCCATCCTTCTAGGTTGCATAATAGTTGCATGGTTATTTCTTCCTCTCCATCTACCATCAACTTGTCTTTCTTGTACTACTATACCTTCATCTTCTTGTAATGTTCATTCTTGTCTTTGTTGTTGCGCCCTTCCTTCTTGTCTATCTTCCATCATCATTTCCATCATACCTTGAATTGCTTGGAGAACGGTTGTATTAAGATCTGGTACTGGTGGTACTACTTCTCCATTATGTGACATTTTATTATCAAGGGACCTCTCCACACTTCTCACAAAAATTTCACTCAGGGACACTCGTGTTTAACGCTCAAAGGTAGGCTTTTGGTACTAGGTCAAGAATGTAAAGGCTGGTTTTTTTTTTCTTTTTTTGGGTGCAATCTTGCTTTAACGTTGATTATAACCAATTCAACGATCAATTCTAACAAGCTAAGACTAGTATCTCAAGGATTAAGAGCTTGAAAATAAATGATAAGAACTGAATATATATTTTTTTCTCTCATTAACTGATTTTTTTTTCAATAATCTAAGAGGGAAAAAAAATTGATACAAAAAAAAAAATAATAATAAAAATATTTCACCTCTAGAGCGACCAAAGAACGTCGACCAAATGCTCTGATACCAAATGATAAGCGCCTACAATTCTGGAATTTGCAAAGCTAGAGGTCCTTCTAGAATCCTTGCAAAACGCTCACGGAGAAAGCTAACTTAACGGATTGATTCCAACCAAGAGCTGGTTAGAAGATGAATGACTCTTAGATCGAACTTGGAATCTATGATGGTCACTCTTAGATACCAAGACAATTCACTCCAGAATTAGCTTGATCAAAACTAATTCAATGAATCGGTTTAAACATCAAATCTAAAGCAAGGTTTGAAAAGAATAACACCAAAAGGATAGCAAGAAAACACAAAGGTTTTTTCTGTATTCAACGAAAATCCCCCAAACATGAGTATTACATGCCTTTAAATAAGTCTAAAAGATAACCCTAACATAATATAGTTCAGCCACAAACCACAAATTACTAATAAATGTTATTAAATACAAATTGAAGCAAATAAGGCATTAATAAATTTCCTTAATTGGTAATTCAACTACCAAAGGCAAGTCTTCTGATTACTTTCCATAAATTTCCTTAATTGGTAATTCAACTACTAAAGACAAGTCTTCTAATTACTTTCCAATATCAGCCACTATAATATTTTCTTGATTTGATTCTTGAATCTTCTTTGTATTGCTTCTTGTAATTGCTCGTTCGAGTGCATGGACGTGATCAGTTGTTGGATTCATATCAGGACCAATCCCACCAAGACTAAGGAGATTCCGAGACAAGTGGAAAAACTCATGGATAAAGGATATGTTAGAGAAAGCATGAGTCCTTGTTTGGTTCATGTGATTTTGGTACCCAAGAAAGATGGCACGTGGAAGATGTGTGTTGATTGTCAAGCCAATCAACAAGATAACGGTAAAGTATCGACATCCTATTTCTAGATTGGATGAATTGTTAGATGAATTATATGGTGCTAATCTGTTTTAAAAAATAGATCTTAAAAGTGGTTATCATCCAATTCAAATGAATGTGGGAGATGAGTGGAAAACAGCTTTCAAAACGAAGTTTGGGCTTTATGAGTGGCTCATTATGCCATTTGGCCTTACAAATGCACAAGTACTTTTATGAGGCTAATGAATCATGTTTTGAGAGACTATATTGGAAAATTTGTTGTTGTATACTTTGATGATATTCTTGTTTACTAAAAAAAAACCTGAATGATCATATTTTGCACGTTATGAAAATTTTGTTTAAACTTAGAGAAGAGAAGCTTTATGCCAACTTCAAGAAGTGTAGTTTTTGTCTAGACCCAGTCAACTTCCTAGGGTTCTTAGTTGGAAAGAATGGAGTACACGTTGATGAAGAAAAGCTAAAAGCTATTAGAGAATGACCAACACCCACAAATGCAACCGAGGTAAGATCTTTTCATGGTTTGGCTAGTTTCAATAGGAGATTCATTAAGGATTTCAGTAGCATAGCATCACCATTGAATGAACTTGTTAAAAAGCATGTGAAATTTGAATGGCAGGAAAAACAAGAGAATACATTCAATGAACTGAAAGATAAATTAACCAATGCACCTTGTCTTGCTTTACCTAACTTTGATAAATCTTTTGAAATTTAATGTGATGCAAGTGGGATAGGCATAGAAGCTGTTTTAATGCACGAAAAAAGGCCAATCATGTTCTTTAGTGAAAAGCGTAATGGAGTACAACGACAAAGAGTTATATGCACTTGTGAGGGCTTTGCAAGTTTGGCAACATTATTTTGGCCAAAAGAGTTTGTTATTCATATGAACCATGAAAGTTTTATGCACCTCAAAAGCCAAACAAAACTAAATATGAGACATGCTAAATGGGTGAAATTCATTGAGACATTTCCTTATGTAATCCATTACAAAAAGAGGAAGGATAATGTGGTCGCAGATGCATTATCAAAGGAGGTATGCTTTATTTTCTTCCCTTACTGCAAAAATTCTTGGTTTTAAACACATGATTGAATTGTACAAAGTTGAAAAATCTGAATTTTATGATGTGTATATGCAATGTTTAGAAGGGAAACATGTGCAAGATCATATTGTGTTCGATGATAAGCTTTTTAGGAAGGGTAAACTTTGTATCCCTAAATATTCTATTCGAGAGTTACTTGTGAAGGAGGCTCATGAGGGAGGACTTATGAGACATTTTGGAGACTTTAAAACATATAACATGTTGTGTGAACATTTTTATTGGTTGAAAATAAGGAAAGATGTGAACAAAGTATGCAAACAATGTTTTAAATGTAAGGAGGCTAAGTCTAAGACACAACCACATGGTTTTTACACACCTTTAGATGTTCCTAGTGAACCGTGGGTTGACATTAGTATGGATTTTGTTCTAGGATTACCAAAGACTAGAAGACACCATGATAGCATTTTTGTGGTGGTTGATAGATTTAGTAAGATGACACATTTCATTCCATGTAACAAAACAGATGATGCTACCAACACAGCTAATCTATTCTTTAAGGAAGTGGTTAGATTGCATGGTATTCTCAAAACCATTGTTAGTGAAAGGGATGTAAAATTTTTAAGTCATTTTTGGAAGGTTTTGTGGGGAAAGTTGGAACTAAGCTTGTATTTCTACAACATGTCACCCCCAAACCAATAGACAAACTGAGGTCCTTAATAGAACATTAGGAGCCTTATTTAGGTCACTAATTTCTAAAAATCTTAAGTCTTGGGAAGAGACTCTACCTTCTGTGGAATTTTCATACAATAGGGCAATACATAGCACCACTCAGTGTTCACCTTTTGAGGTTGTGTATGGATTTAATCCTTTAACTCCTCTAGATTTATCGCCTTTGCCACCTAATATGTTTGCTAATGATGCAGCTTCTTCAAGAGCCAAATACATAAAAAAAATTTACAAATACATAAAAGAAAGAATTGAAAATAAAAATAAAAAACTAGTCACGCGCAAGAACCAAGGAAGAAAGAAA
Source organism: Cucurbita moschata (assembly GCF_002738365.1). Classification (NCBI taxonomy): domain Eukaryota; kingdom Viridiplantae; phylum Streptophyta; class Magnoliopsida; order Cucurbitales; family Cucurbitaceae; genus Cucurbita; species Cucurbita moschata. The sequence goes on along the minus strand of NW_019268522.1, from coordinate 6,463,690 downwards.
TTGATTTTTAAACAAGGTGACTGGGTTTGGGTTCATCTATGAAAGGAAAGGTTTCACCAAGGAAGAAAGAAATTGATTTTTAAACAAGGTAACTGGGTTTGGGTTCATCTATGAAAGGAAAGGTTTCCAATTCAGAGAAAGTCTAAACTTCAACCAAGAGGAGATGATCCTTTTCAAATACTAGAGAGGATCAATGACAAGCACAAGCTAGATCTCAGAGGTGAGTACAATGTAAGTTCAACTTTTAATCTGGCTGATTTGACTCCATTTGATGTAGGGAATGAAGACCTTGATTTGAGGACAAATCCAATTGCTGACCCTTTGCATGTACCCAAAGGACCAATTACAAGAAGCAAGGTTAAGAAGATTCAAGAGGCCTATACATTGCATCTTCAAAGGCTAGCTAGTGTACAAGTTGAAACAAAGACTTTTGCCCAAAAATCTTTATAGCATTAGCATATCAAATCAAGAAGATATTGGAGTAGCTAACATTGGAAAGTGATTAAAAGACTTGTCTTTGGTAGTTTTACTACCAATTAAGACAATTTAATTTGCCTTATTTTCTTCATTTTGTATTTAATAGCATTTATTAGTAGTTTGTAGTTGGTGGTTGAACTTAATTATGTTAGGGTTATCTTTTTTGGCCTATTTAAAGGCATGTGATATTCATGTTTCGGAAACAATTGTTGAATACAAACAAAACCTTTGTGTTTTCTTGATACCCTTTTGGTGTTATTCTTTTTTCAAACCTTGCTTTAGGTTTGATATTTAAACCGATTCATTGAATTAGTTTTGATCAAGTTAATTCTGGAGTGAGTCGTCATGGAATCTAAGAGTGACCATCATAGATTCCAAGTTCGATCTAAGAGTCATCTTCTAATCAACTCTTGGTTGGAATCAATTCGTTAAGTTGGCTTTCTTTGTGAACGTTTGCAAGGATTCTAGAAGGACCTCTAACTTTGCAAAATCCAGCATTGTTGGTGCTTATCACTTAGCGTCTTTTCATGATGTAACCCAACTAAACCTTATGTCTAACTATCAAGGTAAGTTCTTATCATGATCTGTGTTTAATAATTAAAGAGTTATAATGACCTCCAATGGCTAAAAAAAGGGTGGAAACGACTCCAAAATGGTCAAAAACCTAAGAAACGGTATAGTATTTGTATACCAAATCGCTAAGTCAAGCCGTGGAATACAACAGAGCCAAGCCGATTAAGCCGAAGTGACGAGCCTGTAGTTGGTGTCCACCAGTGAGCCGTCCTGTAGTTGGTGTCCACCAAATCTGGGGTGAAGCATTTCAGCCTGTCAAACTCCCTAGCGTAAGCATTAACCGAACATCCCCTCTGACTCAGGTGGGTGAATTCTTGATTTTTATGGATCTGGATGTCCTCTGGGTAGTATGCCTTAGCAAAAGCCTTTTTAAATTTTGCCACGCGATTTCACCTCCCCAAGGTCTGATAATCTCCCGAGTGGATTGTCACCATACTTGAGCATCGTCACGCAGCATGAACGCTGCACACTCCACTTTTTTATCTTCAGGGCAATTTGTCAGCCTGAACACGATCTCCATAGAACTCAGCCACAATTGTACCACCGTCGGGTCATCGGAAGTTCCCTTGAAGGTTTGTGGGTTGCCCCTCTTGAAATCCCGCAAGCACCTAGCTTCCTTGGTAGAGGCTGAGTCATTAGCTTGCTGATTACCGGATAGGCTTCGTACGATGACTTGCAAAGCGTCCACCAACGCAGCTGTCGAGTCTTGAGCGGGCTGGGGTACCGCTGGTGGCAGGAACAACATAGCTACATCAGGCTCTTCCACAGAGCCCTCGCGGTCCGAACCTCATCCTCTTCCACCTCTTCCTCTACCCCTAAGTGAAGATCGTCCCCTAATACTCCCTCCTCGTGTTCTAGGCGGCATATCTAAACATAGCAATAACTACTAAGTCACTGATATGAACCAAGAGACATCAATCATACAATATGCTTCAATGAAGATGTGAAGAAAATATTGTTGAAATTATCAAAAGATATTTCAATTCATGCACATTGAAGAAGAATGAAGTTTCATGCTTTAAATTTTGGGTGGATTACAATTTAGAGTAATTTAGATTTATTGTATTTCATTAATGTATTTTAAGACTTTTAATTTACTTTAGGTTATAATTACATAATGGTTAATTATGACCATTAAGTATGAATGTTACAACTCTTGGAATGTCTTTCGTAGTTTCATTTTGAGGCTATATAAAGTCATGTATGTTGTATTTGTAAGGGGACTTGAAAATATATAGTAAAAGAAGCATTTGTGCTCTTCTTTAGCCAATGGCTAGGTTTCTTTTAATTCTATGTAGTTTAGGTTGCACGTAGAATCATTCAAGCTCGACATTATCAATCTTGCTTGTGGAGTGATTCGAATCTCAAACAAGTGCCGCAACACTACTTATGGTCTAGAGAATTTGTGATCCACCTTGATCATGAAAACTTGAAGTATGTGAAGGGTCAAAGCAAACTGAACCGTAGACATGCAAAGTGGGTGGAATTTATTGAAACATTTTCGTATGTCATCAAGTATAAGTAAGGTAAGGATAATACAGTAGCTCATGTGTTATCTAAAAGGTATGATCTCTTTACTTCTCTTACTGCAAAAATTCTTGGAGTTGAGCATATTATTGAATTGTATAGAGATGACCAAGACTTTAGAACTATTTATGCATCTTGTCTTGCAAAAAAAAGTGATGGATGATTATTATGTGTTTCATAAATTTTTAATTACTAAGAGTATGCTTTGTATTCCTAAATGCTCTATAAAAGATTTGTTTTTGAGAGAAGCATATAGTGGTGCCTTAATGAGACATCTTAGGATTCATAAAGTTTATAAGATGTTGCATAAACACTTCTGTTGGCCGAAGATGAAGCATGTGGCAGATAGATTTATGGATGATGCAAAGCATGGTGCTGACTTATTCTTTTAGAAAGTAGTTTATGGATTTAATATACTTCATTTGCTTCCTATTCCTACTAATTTCCTTCTAATATTTTTGTGAGTGAAGCATGCAGATTTGATAAAAACATTTCAAAAGGAGGTGATGATTTTTTTTTATTCGAGGACGAATCCTTCTGAAGAGGGGGAAGATGATAAGAATCACGGTGTTCCAAATGGACAAAAAATGTTATGAAAATTCAAAAAAATATGTCAACAACAGAATTCGAACCTACATCAACATTGGTTACAAAAAACTATGTTTTTCATAAATTATGTAAAAGTCAAATGGTCAATTTGACTTATTCTTTGTGGAGATTAAAGGGGATCGGGAATAAATCCCATCCACAAACATCTCGAATAAATTCCGTCCACAAACGTCTTTTGTTGGGAGACTATAAATACCCACAATATGTTATGCAAAATTCAGATTCATGGATGAATGTAATTCAGATCTCAAATTGAGACGTTTCCCTTAGAAATCCGAGCATCATATTTCCCATTTCTAAGTTTCAAGCAATTCTTGTAATAGAATTGCACCCGAGCCATTCAATCAAGCCTTGATCAAGTCCGATTATAGTGTGATTCAATTTAGAACAAGGTTTCCAAATATTGCTTCAAGATCTTCAATCTTAAGAGGTAATCTAATTCTAGCCTTATCTCTTGGTTGATCCAAATTTCGTATAAGGAGGTGTTAATTACTTTGATTCAAGGGTTCTTGCTTCAACAAAAGCTTGGATCGTTGGGCTGAGGATTAGGGTTGCCTTATCACTATGTTCAGCTCGCCATCCCGAGATTCGATAGTCACTATGATCATTGGGCGATGTTGATGGAAAACATATCAAAGGAGTTCTTTGATATGGTGGAGACGGGTTATGTAGAGCCAAATGAAGGCGAAGTACTCTCAGCTGTTCAACAGCAACGGTTGGCAGCATCAAAGTTGAAGGACCTGAATGTAACGACCCAAAATTTTCTACTTAATTTAAGGTCGCTACTGTATACATACCATAAACATTGAATGCGTAAGACTTCATTTAAATTTCATAAAACATAACCTTTAACTTAAAACACAGCCATAGACTTACGTTGTTTGAAAACATCTTTAAAACGACACAACAAAAGACCCGAAATAAAATAAATAAGCGTAACATCCTATTCTATTCTAAGTCTAAGAAAATAAATACCACTATCCTATGCATGTGTCATGATCTTGAGTTGCGATGCAGTCGTCAGCCGTACAGGAATGCCTTGCCTTAACTTGAAAAATATAGTAGCACATGGCTTGAGTATTTAAAGAAATACTCCGTAAGTGACCCCACTATTGGGGTTAAATGTAACAACCACATGCAATGAAATGATGGGAGCTATCTTTTGTTTCGTTTTCCCTACGGTGCTGTCCTAACGGGTAATCGTGGACGTGTACCATATACTCTACACACAGCCCATACGTGCGAGTATGGGTTCACCAGCTAGTTCGTACACTGCTGGGCCACTGTCTTTAGCCGGTGGGCATACTTTAGGAGCCCTTTATCTGGGACCCGTTAAAACTAGAACCATCACGGCAGCGTTATGCAATGCATAACGATCATTGTCCTGCCATTGGATGTATGAGTCCGTACCCTCGTGATGGGATGGGGGTATCCCCCCAGATGCATGAACACACATAATGCATGAGGTCCCCCTATTTCTACATTTATCTTTAATGATCATAACCCCCCTGTCACGTTCCAGGCTTATGTCATTCTCATTTTCATTTCACATTTCATAAACATTTCTATCGGGGTTATGGTTCCAGACAGTTTACCATGTTTCATGTCATACAATTCATGAGGTTCACATTCACATATTCCATACAAACATGTCATAATCATTCAAGGACCTCATATCGTTACATGCATTACACATCACATCAGACTAAAAGCATACATAGCATACATTCACGTTCACATAACTACGTACTTAAGCATAATAATCTAGCATACAATGTATCATATCATAAACAAGTCATAACGTAAACACATCATAGTCATATCGTTCTCTAACTTACCATAGCCTTAACGTTCTTATACCTATCACAGACATATCATTACGTAACGTACCTTAGTCATATCGTCACAAGAACGTACCCTAACGCTATCATTCTATCAATCTATCTGTAACGACCCAAAATTTCCACTTAATTTAAGGTCGTTACTGTATACATACCATAAACATTGAATGCGGAAGACTTCATTTAAATTCCATAAAACATAAACTTTAACTTAAAAACACAGCCATGGACTTACGTGTTTCGAAAACATCTTTAAAACGATACAACAAAAGACCCGAAATAAAATAAATAAGCGTTTAAGTTTAAAACATCCTATTCTATCCTAAGTCTAGGAAAACAAATACCACTAGCCTATGCATGTGTCATGATCTCGAGTTGTGATGCCGTCGTCAGCCGTACAGGAATGCCTTGCCTTAACCTGAAAAATGTAGTAGCACATGGCCTGAGTATTTAAAGAAATACTCAGTAAGTGACCCCACTATTGGGGTTAAATGCAACAATCACATGCAATGAAATGATGGGACCTATCTTTTGTTTCGTTTTGTTTCGTTCCGTTTCTTTTTCGTTTCGTTTCGTTTCGTTTCATTTCGTTTTCCCAACAGTGTAATCCTAACAGGTAATCGTGGACGTGTACCATATACTCTACACGCAGCCCATACGTGCGAGTATGGGCTCACCAATTAGTTCGCACACCGCTGGGCCACTGTCCCTAGCCGGTGGGCATGCTCTGGGGGCCCACCAGGACCCGTTAAAACTAAAACCGTCACGGCAGCGCTATGCAGGTCATAACGATCATTGTCCTGCCATTTGGATGTACGCGTCCGTACCCTCGTGATGGGATAGGGGTATCCCCCCAAATGCATGACCACACAATATGCATGAGGTCCCACTAGTCCTACAATCATCATTTAATGAACATAACCCCGTGTCACGTTTTCATGCTTACATGTCATTCTCATTCTCATTTCGTTACATCATACATATTCCTAGCGGGGTTATGTATCATGCAATTTACTGTATTTCATGTCATACAATTCATTCGGTTACATTTCAATACTCATACAACAAGCCATAATCGTACAAGGGCCACACATCGTCACATGCATTCATATCACATCAACTAAGCAGCATAAATAACATAACATATAGGAAGCATATCGATCCACAGACAATTCACACATATCAATATATATGACACGTGTCGAACCATAGGGCACGTGTCAACATCAAATATAACCATGCCGATAGTAAGGTCACTTACCTGGCTAGCTTAAGTCGTTGTCACGAATATATCCTTAATGAAAGTTGGATTCCGTCCTTTGAAATCCGGGTCAACCTATATAAGCCCATGACATTAGTTTCGGGTTTGAATTCTACAACATTATTTCTCTAATTTACTGGTTACTGTGGTATAAAAAGTAGATACAGCTAAGTTATTCTGAGATTTACTGTTATCTGTATTTACCTTCTGTATTTACTTTACCCTCCATATTTAGTTTATGTTTTTAATTCCCTAATCTCTTTTTTTTTACCCTCCATATGAGCTAAGTTATTCTAAGCTTTACTGTTTAATGATAGCCCGTTATCATAACCTAATGGACACCAAATTTCATACAAATATTATCATGTCATATTGAGCCTTCTCCTAAAATTTCTTGAGCAACATAATTTATTTAGTAAGTTTGTGGCTATAGCGCTTCATTGAAACCAATGTTCATGTGGACACTACGATAAAAAGGTAAACCACCATTTTGGAACTCCATGTTTTTGTTTTTCCTCTTCGATCCGTTTAGAGTTTTTTTTTCTTCTTTTAGGTTGTGTATGGACGGCATAAATTTCCCTCCTGTTGGAGAGGATTCGGCTTCAACAACAAGATCGACAAAATAAAAACAAAAGAATAGGAAAAAAGGTGACATAAAAGTTTCTAACTTTCTGAACTACGATGAAATGTTTTCGATATACCATGAATAGGCTCTTAGGTCAAAACCGTAAGTCACCCGCATACCAATGTCTTTAAGTCGAACCTTCTACTTGATGAGAAACTTCAGGCATGAACACCTCCTCTGTTTTTGCATAGCACTCTCTTTATTCGCCACTGAACATCCACCTTTCTTTCATCTGTAACGTGTATTTTTTGCTTGTTTGGATCCTCAAACGTCGAGTTAAAGCCAATGTGTTTTCCGAAGGGGGTTTTGGAAAAAAGGCCTACCCGAGGAGATGTTGAAGTTGCGTATGAAGTAGTCTCTATCTTCCGATCAGAGACAAGGGATGGATGTCGCTAGGCTAGGTCAACTCTATCATTGATTTCATTATCCCTATAACGATCACTAAATAAAGATATGTGCTACTAGATATCGATGCTGCGAAGCTAGGTGGTGCTACTATGGCAGGGGAAGGGTCGACTTCTGCTCCGAATGCTTTTGGTGGCAGGTCTTTCTAATACCGATATGGACCTCAGCGTAATAGCCCAAAAATAAATAAAGAAATAAACTAATAAAAATAATTATAAAAATAGTTAAAATAATAATAATAAAAAAATTAATTAATTAATAAAAAAAAAATCTTTCCCCACTCCTCTCCGCTCACCTCTCATCCCTTCTCACAATTATCTCTCCTCAACCCATCCTGACTCAAGAATACTGCAAACAGAAAAAGAAAAACAATAATTGTAAAAAAAGAAAGATGAGAATGACCTTTACCCAGTTGAGATTAGCTGAAGATTTACCTGAAGATAGATCTGATCAGGTATGTATTAAATCTTCATTTTCTTAAATTTTTTTTTAGAAATCACAACCAATTATAGTTAGATCTTTGTTGAATTATTACCATGGTCCATGTTAGAAATTAAATGTCAAATCATTTATACGATTCTAGTCAATCATGTCATATTAGTAATATTAGATTAAATTTTTTTAAAAAAATAATAATTAATTAATTAAAAAAAAAATCTTTCCCCACTTCTCTCCGCTAACCTCTCGTCCCTTCCCACAATTATCTCTCCTCAACCTACTGCAAACAGAAAAAGAAAAACAATAATTGTAAAAAAAAAAAGAAAGATGAGAATGACCTTTACCCAGTTGAGATTCGCTGAAGATTTACGCGAAGATAGATCTGATCAATAAGGTATGTATTAAATCTTCATTTTCTTTTATCCTATTTTTTTAGAAATCACAACGAATTATAGTTAGATCTTTGTTGAATTATTACCATGATCCATCTTTTAGTTAGAAATTAAATGTCAAATCATTTAGTACGATTCTAGTCAATCATGTCATATTAGTAATATTAGATTAAATTTTGATTAGTAGCCAAATGAATAGATTAAAGATAGAATGGCCAAGAAAACTTCTGAATAGGAAATTGAGATAAGGAAATAGGAAATACTGAGTTAAGGAAAGATTTGGAAACAGATATCCACTGTAAATTTGGAATACATGAGAACAGAATTAAAAGTGAAATACATGAGAACAGAATTAAAAGGCAACAGATAAAAAAAAAAGAGATTAAGAATTACTAAATATGGAGGGAAAGGTAAATATAGAGGGTAAATACAGATAACAAATTTGGAATAGATGAGAACAGAATTAGGAGGCAAGATAGAAAAAAAGAGATTAGGGAATTAAAAACAGAAACTAAATATGGAGGGTAAAGTAAATACAGAGGGTAAATACAGATAACAGTAAAGCTCAGAATAACTTAGCTGTATCTACTTTTTATACCACAGTAACCAGTAAATTAGAGAAATAATGTTGTAGAATTCAAACCCGAAACTAATGTCATGGGCTTATATAGGTTGACCCGGATTTCAAAGGACGGAATCCAACTTTCATTAAGGATATATTCGTGACAATGACTTAAGCTAGCTAGGTAAGTGACCTTACTATCGGCATGGTTATATTTGATGTTGACACGTGCCCTGTGGTTCGGCACGTGTCAAATATATTGATATGTGTGAATTGTCTGTGGATCGATATGCTTCCTATATGTTATGTTATTTATGCTGCTTAGTTGATGTGATATGAATGCATGTGACGATGTGTGGCCCTTGTACGATTTTGGCTTGTTGTATGAGTATTGAAGTGCAACTGAATGAATTGTGTGACATGAAATATGGTAAATTGCATGATACATAACCCCGCTAGGAATATGTATGATATGTAACGAAATGAGAATGAGAATGACACGTAAGCATGAAAACATGACACGGGGTTATGTTCATTAAATGATGACTGTAGGACTAGTGGGACCTCATGCATATTGTGTGATCATGCATTTGGGGGGATACCCCTATCCCATCACGAGGGTACGGACGCGTACATCTAAATGGCAGGACAACGATCGTTATGCCCTGCATAGCGCTGCCGTGACGGTTTTAGTTTTAACGGGTCCCGGTGGGCCCCCAAAGCATGCCCACCGGCTAGGGACAGTGGCCCAGCGGTGTGCGAACTAGCTGGTGAGCCCATACTCGCACGTATGGGCTACGTGTAGAGTATATGGTACACATCCACGATTACCTGTTAGGATTACACCGTAGGAAAACGAAACGAAACGAAAAAGAAACGAAACAAAACGAAACGAAAGATAGGTCCCATCATAGCATGTGATTGTTACATTTAACCCCAATAGTGGGGTCACTTACTGAGTATTTCTTTAAATACTCAAGCCATGTGCTACTACATTTTTTAGGTTAAGACAAGGCATTCCTGTACGGCTGACAACGGCATCGCAACTCGAGATCATGGCACATGCATAGGATAGTGGCATTTATTTTCTTAGACTTAGGATAGAATAAGATGTTTTAAACTTAAACGATTATTTATTTTATTTCGAGTCTTTTGTTGTGTAGTTTTAAAGATTTTTTCGAAACACGTAAGTTCATGGCTGTGTTTTAAGATAAAGGTTATGTTTTATGGAATTTAAATGAAGTCTTCCGCATTCAATGTTTATGGTATGTATACAATAGCGACCTTAAATTAAGTAGAAAATTTCGGGTCGTTACAGTTAGTATCAAAGCTCTAGGTTATAGATCTTGTAGACTAGCCTACGATGTAGGCTTGGCATGTTCCATGGTCCCACCGTTGATGCCCCGTCTCCGTCAGGTATGTCTTGCTTAAGATAAAAAAAATGAAATGTTGTTGATTGTGTATGTTGTTATTGCTTGGTCATTATAAAATATAACTCATAATTGGACATTTATACCATTGATTGTATTATAATTTACTGCATTGTTGTTGCCTTAATTCTATATTTATTAGAATGTAGAATATGTTATGTTTTACCTTGCATGGAATGTGAATGTAAATTGTTGTATTGATGATGTTTAGATTTACTGAGATTGTTGCTAGCTTTAATTTTAGTAAGCTACTAAATGTTAGTGTATGCATGAAAATAATTTTGCTAAGCAAGATCATATGTTTTAGTTAAATGTCTTAAACATAAATAAACTACATAGTCTTATGACCATAGAGATGGAGAGGACTGTACCAATGTATACGGAAGAGTAAGTAGTTTTAGTTGAACTTCTTAATAGATGTCAATATCTTATAGTATACCATAGATATTAAAAGTGGTAGTGTCTGAAAGAAAATTTTATAACTTTGAAGTATGTAAAGATGAAATAAAAAGTATCAGTAAAAAAAAAAAAAAAAAAATTTA
>NW_019268522.1:6444316-6452931 GCF_002738365.1 Cucurbita moschata | reverse complement strand
AAAAAAAAAAAAAAAAAAAAAAACTTTTGTGCCTTAATACGAGCTGAAAATTAAAATAAATCAATAATAATAATAATAATACAACCGATTAGGGAAGTTGTGACTTAAAAGTATCGAGCCACAGTTTGGACGAGGCATTACGATCATGGTCAAAATTTTAGAGGTATATGGAGAGGGACTACTGTATGAGATATGAGATTGTGAAGATACCTTAAATTTAAGAAACCATGATTTAAGATGAACTTGGGTGGGGGATACAAGAGGATTAGAGTGGGACACTGTCTCTAAATCAACTAGAAGTTTTGTGGTAATCCTCCTTAGAGTATACGAATGCACTCAGGAAGCTCAACATAAACAAATTGCTGTAGAAAATTACGGAACAATTTTTCCTAGCAATGTCAACCTGGTTAAAAGGTATTACCATAGTTAAAGTTTCAAGACTATCATTTTAAGTTTGATTTTCAAGTATCCCAAGTTTTATGGCATGTGAGGATATCCACCATGCTTATACAATACTAATTTTCAGAAGAGAATTTTGTTAAGCCCATTCTTGATATTAGAAAGGCATTGAAAGGGTTGTGATGTCTTTCCGTTATGGTAATAGGAACATCAGTTTTGGGCTGTACTAGATAAGGTATACCAAGAGAAAAGCCTATTTGACAATGTTTTCTATGAAATTACCAAATCCTCAAACTCTAGCCTGATCACAAATCAAATACAGGAAGTCGTTCCTAGATCCATGTGATTTACTAGTGCATTCTATTTGCATTGAGAGGTGGAGTTCTTAACTATTTCATGTCATGATTTTGACTCCAAAAAATTTACTAGAATTGGGGTAGGTAGCCAAAAGAGAAGAAGTATTACAAATTTCTTGATTTTGTATGGGAAAATAGGCAAATTTGTATATGGAATTCATCTACAAAGATGAGACATTAATGATGAACCAAATCAAGTGGACACAAACAATAATGAGGAAAGGAAAAAAAAAAATTTCTTTCTTTTTAATTATTAAAAATATAGAGAACGAACAATTTTAATTGAAACATTCCACTAATGAATTCCCTGGGAACTTCTATAGTAAATGGACTATATAGAATTGTGATCCGTCAAATATTGCAAAGCCCCTGTATCTATTACCTTTCAGAATTGAACTATAACGAAATTTCGATCTATACCGGCACCATAATATTTGATTGGGGAGGAAAATTAGAATTAGAGATTGATCGAGAAACAAAGGTATGAATGCGTGCGAGTAGGAAACAAAAAAATATCTATTCTAGTTCTATCATCAGCTATGGGTTCGAATCTTAAGAGAAATTCTCGAGAAGGTTTCCACCCCGAAATCTTTAGTTGTCTTTATTTAATGATAAGAAGAGGAAAAAAAATTGGATCAAAAGAAAATGCCATTTTGGATATTTAAAAATGAGATTTTGAGAATGTATGGACAAAAAGGTCAATGAGTGAACCTTTAGCTAAGTTTAGAGAAATTGATTTGGAGAACAATGTAAAGCAGAAACTAGTAAAACTATTGATCGAGTAGATTGAAAACAAAAGTGAGAAACGATTCAGATTGAGTAAGTTTGTCAACCTTATTGTACAAGCGAACATTTATTTCAATGAAGTGCCTGAGCCATAAACCTTAGATGAACTATGTTGTCCATGAAATTTTAGAAGAAGACTCAATATGGCATAATAAAGTTATGTACGAAATTTGGTGACCATTAGGTTATGATAACGGGCTAAACAAAATGTAGGTGTAAAATGACTGAAATACCCTATAATTACGTACCACTAGTTTATGACCAAAGTGACCTCTAAATGACATGAAATTTGATGAGGAGCCTTATATCATGTGGTAAAGGGATTACACAAAGTTACAAGGCCATTGGAATATGTTGAAGAATTAAACCAAGATTTGGGGGTAAATGACCAAAAGACCCTTTTGGAGTATGAATTAAGATTTAAAATACCTAACTATCTGACCAGACACCTTATAAGGATTCAAAGATTTTAGGAATACAAAGTGATAGGCTTATGAAAGTTTTACGCATGCAAATAAATGTTATGACTCATACGAATTAGGGTATACTTGTTAAGAATTTTTACTTAGTGGAAGTTGAAGACTTAACAAAGAACTCTTAAAATAAGGACCCGAGTTATTCCAAGATTAAAACACTTTCGAGGACGAAAGTTTCTTTTAGAGGGACATAATGTAATAGCCCAAAAATAAAAAAAGAAATAAACTAATAAAAATAATTATAAAAATAGTTAAAATAATAATAATAAAAAAAATAATAATTAATTAATTAAAAAAAAAAAACTTTCCCCACTTCTCTCGTCTAACCTCTCATCCCTTCTCACAATTATCTCTCCTCAACCCATCCTGACTCCAGTAACAGTTACTGCAAACAGAAAAGAAAAACAATAATTGTAAAAAAAGAAAGATGAGAATGATCTTTACCCAGTTGAGATTAGCTGAAGATTTACGTGAATATAGATCTGATCAATAAGGTATGTATTAAATCTTCATTTTCTTTTATCTTATAGTTAGATCTTTGTTGAATTATTACCATGATTCATCTTTTAGTTACAAATTAAATGTCAAATCATTTATACGATTCTAGTCAATCATGTCATATTAGTAATATTAGATTAAATTTTTATTAGTACCCAAATGAATAGATTAAAGATAGAATGACCAAGAAAACTTCTCAATAGGAAATTGAGATAAGGAAATAGGAAATAATGAGATAAGGAAAGATTTGGAAACAGATATCCACTATAAATTTGGAATACATGAGAACAGAATTAAAAGTGGAATACATGAGAACAGAATTAAAAGTGGAATACATGATAACAGAAGTAAAAGGCAACAGATAAAATAAAGAGAGATTAGGAATTACTAAATATGGAGGGAAAGGTAAATATAGAGGGTAAATATAGATAACAAATTTGGAATACATGATAACAGAATTAAAAGTCAACCGATAAAACAAAGAGAGATTAGGGAATTAAAAACAGAAACTAAATATGGAGAGAAAAGTAAATACAAGGTAAATAAAGATAACAATAAAGCTCAGAATAACGGAGACCATGAAAAATGAGATTTTTAATAAAAACATAATTATAGATATATAACATTTCAAGACTTCTAACAATGGACCAATGTAAATTAGAGAAATAATGTTGTAGAATTCAAACCTGAAACTAATGTCATGGGCTTATATAGGTTGACTCGGATTTCAAAGGACGGAATCCAACTTTCATTAAGGATATATTCGTGACAACGACTTAAGCTAGCCAGGTAAGTGACCTTACTATCGGCATGGTTATATTTGATGTTGACACGTTCCCTGTGGTTCGGCACGTGTCATATATATTGATATGTGTGAATTGTCTGTGGATCGATATGCTTCCTATATGTTATGTTATTTATGCTGCTTAGTTGATGTGATATGAATGCATGTGACGATTTGTGGCCCTTGTACGATTTTGGCTTGTTGTATGAGTATTGAAATGCAACTGAATGAATTGTATGACATGAAATACGGTAAATTACATGATACATAACCCCGCTAGGAATATGTATGATATGTAACGAAATGAGAAAGAGAATGACACGTAAGCATGAAAACGTGACACGGGGTTATATTCATTAAATGATGACTGTAGGACTAGTGGGACCTCATGCATATTGTGTGATCATGCATTCGGGGGATACCCCTATCCCATCACGAGGGTACGGATGCGTACATCCAAATGGCAGAACAACGATCGTTATGCCCTGCATAGCGCTGCCGTGACGGTTTTAGTTTTAACAGGTCCCGGTGGGCCCCCAGAGCATGCCCACCGGTTAGGGACAGTGGCCTGGCTGTGTGCGAACTAGCTGGTGAGCCCATACTCGCACGTATGGGCTACGTGTAGAGTATATGGTATACGTCCACGATTACTTGTTAGGATTACATCGTAGGGAAAACGAAACGAAACGAAAAAGAAACGAAACAAAATGAAACGAAACGAAATGAAACGAAACGAAAGATAGGTCCCATCATATTATTGCATGTGATTGTTGCATTTAACCCCAATAGTGGGGTCACTTACTGAGTATTTCTTTAAATACTCAAGCCATGTGCTACTACATTTTTCAGGTTAAGGCAATGCATTCCTGTACGGCTGACGACGGCATCGCAACTCGAGATCATGGCACATGCATAGGATAGTGGCATTTATTTTCTTAGAGTTAAGATAGAATAGGATGTTTTAAACTTAAACGTTTATTTATTTTATTTCGAGTCTTTTATTGTGTCATTTTAAAGATGTTTTCGAAACACGTAAGTCCATGGCTGTGTTTTAAGATAAAGGTTATGTTTTATGGAATTTAAATGAAGTCTTCCGCATTCAATGTTTATGGTATGTATACAGTAGCGAGCTTAAATTAAGTAGAAAATTATGGGTCGTTACAGTTAGTATCAGAGCTCTAGGTTATAGATCTTGTAGACTAGCCTACGATGTAGGCTGTGCATGTTCCATGGTCCCACCGTCGGTGCCCCGTCTCCGTCAGGTATGTCTTGCATAAGATAAGAAAATAAAATTTCGTTGATTGTGTATGTTGTTATTGTTTGGTCATTATAAAATATAACTCATAATTAGACTTTTACTTTATTGATTGTATTATAATTTACTCCATTCATGTTAGCTTAATTCTATATTTATTTTAATTTCGAATACTTTATGTTTTACCTTGCATGGAATGTGAATGTAAATTGTTGTATTGATGATGTTTGGATTTATTGAGATTGTTGCTAGCTTTAATTTTAGTAAGCTACTAAATGTTAGTGCATGCGTGAAAATGATTTTTCTAAGCAAGATCATATGTTTTAGTTAGACGTCTTGAACATAGATAAACTACATAGTCTTATGACCATAGGGATGGGGAGGATTGTACCAATGTATATGGAAAAGTAAGTAGTTTTAGATGAAATAAAATGACCTAAGAAGCTTGATAGATGTCAATATCCTATAGTATACTATAGATATTAAAATTGGTAATGTCTGATAGAAAATTTTATAACTTTATAACTTTAAAGTATGAAAAGATGAAATTAAAAGTATCAGTAAAAAAAAAAAAAAATTGAGTTAAGACCATAAAGTTTAAAACATGTATATTTAAATTGATTGGTGAATGACATAAGTGTCTTTAATGGAAGCTGAGCTTTGGAAGTACTGAGATGTAAAAAACTTTCCTGCCTTAATACGAGGTGAAAATTAAAAAAAAAAAAAGAATAAATAATAATAATACACCCAATTAGGGAAGTTGTGTGGTGATTTAAAAGTATCGAGCCACAGTTTGGACGAGGCATTATGATCATGGTCAAAATTTTAGAGGTATATGGAGAGGGGCTACGGTAGGAGATATGAGATTGTCAAGATACCTTAAATTTAAGAACCCATGATTTAAGATGAACTTGGGTGGGGGATACAAGAGGATTAGAGTGGGATATTGTCTCTAAATCAACTAGAAGTTTTGTGGTAATCCTCCTTAAGGTATACGAATGCACTCAAGAAGCTCAACATAAACAAATTGTTGTAGAAAATTACCAATCAATTTTTCCTAGCAATGTCAACCTGGTGAAAAGGTATTACTATAGTTAAAGTTTCAAAACTGTCATTTTAAGTTTGATTTTCAAGTATCCCATGTTTTATGGCATGTGAGGATATCCACCATGATTATATAATACCAATTTTTATAAGAGAATTTTGTTAAGCCCATTCTTCATAGTACAAGGCATTGAAAGGGTTGTGATGTCTTTCCGTTATGGTTATAGGAGCATTAGTTTTGGGTTGTACTAGATAAGGTATACCAAGAGAAAAGCCTATTTGACAATGTTTCCTGTGAAAGTTACCAAATCCTCAAACTCTAGCTTGACCACAAATCAAATACAGGAAGTCGTTCCTAAATCCATGTGATTTACTAGTGCATTCTATTTGCATTGGAACAGGGTGGAGTTCTTAACTAGTTTCATGTCATGATTTTGATTCCAAAAATTTACTAGAATTGGGGTAGGTAGAAAAGAGAGAAGAAGTATTACCAATTTCTTGATTTTGTATGGAAAAATAGGCAAATTTGTGTATGGAATTCATCTACAAAGATGAGACATTAGTGATGAACCAAATCAAATGGACACCAACAATAATGAGGAAAGGAAAACAATTCTTACTTTCTTTTTAATTATTAAAAATATGGAGAACGAACAATTTTAATTGGAAACATTCCTCTAATGAATTCCTGGGGAACTCCTTTAGTAAATGGACTATACAGAATTGTGATCAGTCAAATATTGCAAAGCCCCGGTATCTATTATCGGTGACTGTAACGAAATTTCGGTCTACACTAGCACCGTAATATCTTATTGGGGAGGAAGATTAAAATTAGAGATAGATCGAGAAGCAAAGATACGAGCGTGGGTGAGATTAGTGATATTTAATGATTTAATGATAGGGCTTGAAAAAAAAATTGGATCAAAAGAAAATGCCATTTTGGATATTTAAAAATGAGATTTTGAGAACGCATGGACAAATAGGTCAATTAGTGAACCTTTAACTAAGGGTAGAAAATTGGATTTGGAGAACAATGTAAAGTAGAAACTAGTAAAACTATTGATCTAGTAGATGGAATCATAGTAAAAAAAAAAAAAAGTGAGGAACTATGTAAGTTTTCCAACCTTATTGTATACATGAACATTTATTTCAATGAAGTGCCAAAGCCACAAACCTTAGATGCATTATATTGTCCATGAAATTTTAGAAGAAGACCCAATATGACATGATAAGGCTATGTACGAAATTTGGTGACCATTAGGTTATGATAACGGGCTAAACCAAGTGTAGGTGTAAAATGACTAAAATGCCCCTATAATTACGTACCACTAGTTTATGACCAAAGTGACCTCTAAATGACATAAAATTTGATGAGGAGCCTTATATCATGGTGTAAAGGGATTACACAAAGTTACAAGACCATTAGAATATGCTGAAGAATTAAACCAAGATTTGGGGGTAAATGACCAAAAGACCCTTTTGGGGTATGAATTAAGATTTAAAATACCTAACTATTTGACAAGACACCATATAAGGATTCAAAGATTTTATGAATACAAAGTGATAGGCTTATAAAAATTTTATGCATGCAAATAAATGTTATGACTCATACGAATTAAGGTATACTTGTTAAGAATTTTTGCTTAGTGGTACTTGAAGACTTAACAAAGAACTCTTAGAATAAGGAGCCGAGTTATTCCAAGATTAAAACACTTTCAAGGACGAAAGTTTTTTTTAGAGGGATATAATGTTACAGCCAAAAAATAATAATAATAATAATAATAAATAAATAAAAAGGTTATGTTTTATGGAATTTAAACGAAGTCTTCCGCATTCAATGTTTATGGTATGTATACAGTAGCGAGCTTAAATTAAGTAGAAAATTTTGGGTCGTTACATGTTCCTTGCCTCAAACCTTGCAATTTAGTTTTCAAATTTCTTTCATAATGTTTTGGAACATACCTTTTTCTCATGGCTTCTTTAAGTTCTTTCCTTGTCTCTATTGGATCCTCCTCTTTTCTTCTTCTCTCGGATTTGAGATGTTGGTATTAATCACCAGAAAGATTGGTAAATTCGGCAATAGCTAGTCTCATCTTCTTATTTTCACTATAGGTGTTGCAATCAAACACATGCTCTATCTTTCTTTCCCACTGCAAGTATGCCTCAGAATCTGCCGTTCCACAAAAGGGCGGGATTTTGAGTTTAACTCCCCCATCTCTACCGTCATGTACTCTTTCCATCCTTCTAGGTTGCATAATAGTTGCATGATTATTTCTTCCTCTCCATCTACCATCAACTTGTCTTTCTTGTACTACTATATCTTCATCTTCTTGTAGTGTTCGTTCTTGTCTTTGTTGTTGCGCCCTTCTTTCTTGTCTATCTTCCATCATCATTTTCATCATACCTTGAATTGCTTGAAGAATGGTTGTATTAAGATCTGGTACTGGTTCTCCTCCTCCATTATGTGACATTTTGTTATCAAGGGGCCTCTCCACACTTCTCAAACAAATTTCACTCAGGGACACTCAGTGTTTAACACTCAAAGGTGGGCTTTTGGTACTAGGTCAAGAATGTAAAGGCTGGCTTTTTTTTTTTTCGATAATCTGAGAGAGAAACAAAATTGATACAAAAAAATAACATAAAAGATATTTCACCTCTAGAGCGGCCAAAGAACGTCGACCAAATACTCTGATACCAAATGATAAGCGCCTACAATGTTGGAGTTTGCAAAGCTAGAGGTCCTTCTAGAATCCTTGCAAAACGCTCATAGAGAAAGCTAACTTAACGGATTGATTCCAACCAAGAGCTGGTTAGAAGATAAATGACTCTTAGATCGAACTTGGAATCTATGATGGTCACTCTTATATACCTAAGACAATTCACTCCAGAATTAGCTTGATCAAAACTAATTCAATTTATCGATTCAAACATCAGACCTAAAGCAAGGTTTGAAAAAGAATAACACCAAAAGGGTATCAAAAAAACACAAAGTTTTTTTTTTTTTTTTTTTTTTTTTT
>NW_019268522.1:6442741-6444306 GCF_002738365.1 Cucurbita moschata | reverse complement strand
AAATTTTTTTTTTTTTTTTTTTTTTTTTTTGTATTCCAAAAAAATCCTCCAAACATGAATATTACATGCCTTTAAATAGGCTCAAAAAGGTAACCCTAACAAAATAAAGTTCAGTCACTAACCACTAATAAATGCTAATAAATGCTATTAAATACAAATTGAAAAATGCAAGACAATTCATACAAACTATTAATAAAAGCTATTAAATATAAATTGAAGAAAATAAGGCATTAATAAATTTCCTTAATTGGTAATTCAACTACCAAAGGCAAGACTTCTAATTACTTTCCAATATCAGCCACTCCATTATCTTCTTGATTTGATATGCTAATGCTATAAAGATTTTTGGGCTCAAAAGTCTTTGTTTCAACCGGTACACTAGCTAGCTTTTGAAGATGCAATGTATAGGCCTCTTGAATCTTCTTAACCTTGCTTCTTGTAATCGGTCCTTCGAGTACATGCACGTGATCAGTTGTTGGATTCATATCATAACTATTGCACTGCGATAAGGACGGGACCTGTAACCATACTAAGGGGTGGGGTGTATAGGTGATATGAACCAAGAGACATCAATCATACAATGTGATTCAATGAAGATGTGAAGAAGAGGTTGTTGAAATTATCAAAAGATATTTCAATTCATGCCACATTGAAGAAGAATGAAGTTTCATGTTTTAAATTTTTTGTGGATTACAAATTAGAGTAATTTAGAGTTATTGTATTCTATTAATGTATTTTATGACTTTTAATTTACTTTAGATTACAATTACATAATGATTATGATATGAACCACGACCAAGGAATTTCCATACCTCAAGGTCCAATTACAAGGACGAGAGCCAAGAAGCTACAACAAACTTTATACAGTTATATTCAAGCTATGGTGAGCTCATCAAAGGAAATTCTAGAAGACGCTGGAGACCTCCCTTATATGTTGTGCAAAGTTGAGGTTCAAGAAAGAGATGAATTAAATGCACTTTAAGTTGCATTTAATGAACTCCGCTGAATTTATCAAATAGTTCAAGGATGACTAATAAGCACATTTTATTATTTGCATTATTTAATTATAGTTTAACTATTTGTTTGTCATATTTAAACTAGTTTTAAATATAAGAGTTAAGGTTATATTGTAACCCACATAGGTTACTATATTCCACCATTAACTAGCCATTTAAATATGGAGGTTATGGGTATTTCTCATTTACTAGCTCATTTAATTTGGGAGTTATGTATGACATAGGTTAAGGTTGTAAAGGCTATATAAAGCCTTCTTTTCTTTGATTAGACATCAGATTTTGGAATTAAGAATAGAATTTCTATTTTAGCTTTGTTGAGAGCTAAACTTTCTTTGCAAATTCTTGTGTTTAGAACTTGCATGTAGAGTCATTCAAGTGGTATTGATCAAACCTCTTGTGGAGTGATTCGAATCACGAGTTTATAAACGAGTTTTCTTTACTCTTGATCTTGATCATCAAGGTAATCCGTTCCATACTTTCCCTTGGGTTGATTTCCATATCATTTGGTATCAGAGCTTTAGGCTCACGATCGGATATATGTTTCATTGC